>NW_028270146.1:37536591-37854726 GCF_037043375.1 Chiloscyllium plagiosum
ACCAGAACTATGCATTGTTCAGAGTTTCCAGAGCTTCTTCACCACTGATATCAAATAGAAACAAACATAGATATTGCTGGAGAAACTCAGTTGATGTGGCAATATCTGTGGAGACATAAACAGCGTTAATGTTTCAAGTCTGATATGACTTCTTCAGTTGTGTCATGGTAAGTGCCACAGTCTTTTCTCTGCCACCCGTACTCTGCTTCTCTCACTATTGTAGAGAAATTACCTGCACTGCCAGAAGCCACCTTCTAAACTTTTGAGAAAGACTCTATTGAGGCTTCAGAAGAAGCATCAGCAAGTCTGCCTCCGGTACACCATCCTGCTCAGGCACTGACACCTCAGTGGGAACGTAAGGCTCAGAAAGTTTAGGGGCACAGTCTGTGATCACCTCACAGCAACAGCTCTCGAGTTGTCTAAGGAAGGAACATAGACCAGGCACCTGCACAGCCCCAAGCAGGGATTTTGTTCACATGGAAGAACAGCAGCAGCAGACAGGTAATGGGTGGCAATGAAGGAGTATATGTGTAGTAGAATGCTATAGGGACCCTGCTGTCCCAAGCATGTGACCACCTGGCTCCCTCCAAGGACAGGTTGGTGGCTGTAATGGAGAGCCAAGTCCAGCACTTCAGGGTCTAATGGAAAGGAACATACACCTACACTCCATTTCCCCAGGCACTGGCCCTTAGGACTGAAGGCATGACAACAGGGTGAAAGGTGCATCTCCCAGGTCCCCACCTGATCCACCCACCCATGAAGTCTGTACCTCTCCATGTTTCTGACAGTCCCTGGCATACAAGGTGACCATGCCAAGAGTGGTTGTACCCTGTACCTTGTCCTCCCCCAACCCGCTTGAAGCCAGAGTGTTCCTGACCTTAAGATGATGACCTCCACCCTCCCGCCACTCCCAACATGTGATCCATATCCAACTATGCTTTGGAATAATCTCATCTTACAAAACGGTTGCCTCCCGTTACAATCATCATTGCCCTTTCCTCCAGCCTGCAGACCTAATCTCTGTGAATAGGTTCCTGAGTCCCACAGCAGCAGCACCCCTTGTCCTGCCCACACCTTTTCCCCTTTGTTTGTGTGGACAAAAGGACAGGCTGTCCATGCCTCATGCCTTTGAATGACCTAAATCAGACAACCCTAGACAAGAACCAACGAGACCCCTAACTGTACATCCCCCCTCTAGCCTCCGGACTGGCCACTATGGAGTCACAGGACTGACTGCAGACTGAAAACATCCCAAACAGATACCTGATATGTTCAATACCCTGGACTGGTATCAAGGGCTTCTTATTTGACTTACTGTGCAAGACAGTCATACTGATGGGTGGACTTCAGGGAGGGCTACTTCCCTGAGACTTTGAGACATGGCTGTTTGCTTGCTGCACACACCATTCCATGCTCGGCAGTATGGAGGCTCTTTACAGCCAGCAGCGAGCTGGATCCATCCACTCTTTTGAGAATTCTCAATGACTAGACTGTGCAGCCCATTGGAAACATAGCCAACTGCACATTAATGACGCGATGTGCCATTGAAAGGTGGTTAAGCAAAGAATCCCTTCATAGGGCACTGCCACCTGCCACTTGACACATTGCCCAGTAGATGCATAAAAGATGCAGTGAGTTGCATCTAATTTGAAATGGACCCTGCTTGAATTCTCACACAATTCTGTTACAAGTTGTACCATTGCCAATGTCGTTCAGGTATCTGTAAGATTCTGCCACAGTCTATGTGTAATTAAAGTCCCCCATTACTACTGCTGTATAATGTTGACACCTGTCTGTAATTTCCCTGCAGATTTGTTTCTCTACATTCTTCCTGCTTGTTGATGGTCCACAAATATCACCCTTTCCATTGCTTAGCTCTGGCCAATTGATTCTGCCATTGAATCCATAGGAAATCCAATTTTACAGTATAGAATTGCTCTGCTTAAATAATACTGCCACCATTCACCCTTTCTTCCTTTTTTTATCTTTTCTGAACACCTTATATTCAGGAATATTTAGCACCCAGTCTTATCCTTACTTAAGCCAGGCTCTGTTATCACCACAATACCCCATTTCCACATTGCAATCTGTACCTGTAGCTCCCCAGTCTTAATTACTGTACTCTCTGCATTCAGATACATGTGATGCCACCCTGGCTTACACGTCATTACATTTTCTCTCACTCTGACTTCACCTGTTGTGCTATCTGTCTCTCCAAATATTTTGTGAACCATACAACCGTAGGATATGGGAGCAGATGTAGGCCATTGAGCCTGTTCAATCAATCAGTAAGATTGGAGCTAATCTGATAATCCTTAAGACCACTTTCCTATCTTTTTCTGTCACCTTTTATTCCATTATAGATGAAAAAAAAATCTGTTTATTTCAGCCTTGAATATACATAATGAATCAGCCTCAACAGTTGTCCATGTTAAAGAATTCCACAGAATCACTACCCTCTGAGACAAGAAATTCCTCCTCAGTTCTATCTTAAACGAATGACCGTTTACTTTGAGAGTATGCCCTCTGGTCCGAGACTCTTCCACAAGATGCAATAACCTGTCTACATCTACTCCTGTTAAGTCTCCTACGCATCTTGCATTTTCTAATAAGGTTGAGTTCCATTCTTCTTGACTCCAATGCAAACAAACACAAAGTACTCAACCACTCCTCATAAGACTATCACTTCATATCTGGAATTAAACTAGTGAATCGTCTCTGGACTGCATCCAATGACTGTGTATCTTTTCTTAGAAAAAGAGACCAAACTGTTCACAGTATACCATGTGTAGTCTAACTAGTGCCTTGTATAGGTTTAGCAAGACTTCCCTACTTATATACTCTATTGCCTCGAAATAAAGGCCAACACTTTTTTTAAAACCTTCATTATTACCTGCTGAAGTTAGATGTTAGCTTTTTGCAATTTATGTGCAAGGGTAATCCAAAATGGAGGATGGAAGAAAAATGTGGCTATAAGAGCTGCTCCTTTTTTGAGGTATTTTAGATGTTGAAAGTGATTTCCTTGAATTCCAGGAGCAGTAATTACTGTTTTATAAGCTGTTTCATTGTTTTGGAAAGTTGGGGAAAAAAAAATCAAAATAATGGAGGAAGGAGGAAGAGAACAAAGGCTACATGGTCAGAGAGAGAGAGAGACAGAGAGAGAGAGAGATAAACTTATATGGCCGTCTGGCACAGCAGTGAATCTGAACAGCTAACGCCTCTGCTGTTTGAGTTTGAGTATTTCTGGACATTAGTGTGTGTCTAAGAACAATTAACAAACAGCGAAATTCACAGATGACCTTAGAGGAACCTATGTGGAAGAGCTCATAGCACAGGAACAGATAACTACACAGATTTTAAGTGTAATCTTGCTGCCTTTTTTAAATAGTGAGTAGAGTGAGTTCTTTTTGGTTATATGTTTTATTGAGATCAGCGTCTGATTAAAATTTAAAAATATAAAACATAGGTACTAAGTTAGCCTGGAGCAGTTTTTTTTAGAGCAGTAAGACTGTGCTAAAGAAGGCCTTTAGTAGAGTGATGTGCTCTTCCTTTCGGATGTGGGAGATTAGGAAGAATTTGCATATTATTAATGATTATGTCTGCAGTAAGTGTGTTTAGTTGCAAAACCTATCAGATCACATGGATTGGTTGGAGTGGCAGTTAGAGACAAAAATAACTTACAGGAGCTAGAGGATGTGATGGGTGGCAGTAATAGGAAGGGAGAAAAACTGCAGATACAGTCAGATAAATGGGTTACTGCCAGGAAAGATAGGAGAGGCAGACAGGGAGTTCAGGGGTTTCCTGTGGCTATCCCCCTTTCAGACGAGTGCTGTTTTGGGAAATGTAGGGGGTGATGGACTCTCAGGGGAATGTAGGACAAACAGCCACATTTCTGGTACTGAGACTGGCTCTAATGTAATGAGGGACATGTCAGGTTCCAAGCGATTAATTGTGAGAGGGGACTCTCTAGTCAGAGGCACAGACAGACATTTCTGCGGCCAACAGCGAGAAGTCAGAGCGCTGTATTGCCTCCCTGGTGCCAGGGTCAAGGATTTCTTGGAGAGAGTGCAGAACTTTCTTAAAGGGGAGTGGGACCAGCAGGAGGCCGTTGTACACATTGGAGCTAATGACATGGGAAGGGAAAAGGATGAGATTCTGAAGGGAGAGTATAGGATGTGAGGCAGGAATTTAAAAAGGAGGTCCTTGAGGGTAATAATATCCAGATTACTCCCAGTGCTCCTGAGGGTAGGAATAAGAGAATAGAGCAGATGAATGCATGGCTGAGGAGATGGTGTGCAGGAGAGAAAGGTTCGTATTTTTGGATCATTGGAATCTCTTCTGGGGTAGAAGTGACCTGTACAAGAAGGATGGATTGCACCTAAGTTGGAAGGGGACTAATATACTGGCAGAACTGCTTGGGAGGATTTCAACTCGTAAGGTGGTGGGGGTGGTGGGAGGGGTGGGGGGGGCGGCGGAAGGTTGGGGGAAAGGAGTAAATCAAACAGTCAGGGCAGGCAGAAACAAAGCAGAGAATAAGGTAAATTAAACTGCATTTATTTCAATGCAAGGGGCCTAAGAGGGAAGGCAGATTATCTCAGGGCATGGTTAGGAACATGGGACTGGGATATCATAGCAATTCTAGAGACATGGCTCAGGGATAGATAGGACTGGCAGCTTAATGTTCCAGGATACAAATGCTACAGGAAGGATAGAAAGGGGGACAAGAGAGGAGGGGGAGTGGCGTTTTTAATAAGGGATAACATTATGGCTGTACATAGCGAGGATATTCCTGGGAATACGTCCAGGGGAGGTATTTGGGTGGAATTCAGAAATAAGAAAGATATGGTCACCTTATTGGGATTGTGCTGTAACCCCCCAATAGTCAGCAGGGAATGGAGAAACACATTTGTAAGGAGATCTCAGTTATTTGTAAGAATAATAGGGTGGTTATGGTCGGGGATTTTAACTTTCTAAACATACACTGGGACTGCCATAGTGTTAAGGGTTTAGATGGAGAAGAATTTCTTAAGTGTATACAGGAAACCTTTCTGATTCAGTACATAGAGAGAAGGTGCAAAACTTGACCTGCTCTTGGGAAATAAGGCAGGGCAAGTGACAGGTGTCAGTGGGTGAGCACTCTGGGGCCAGTGACCATAATTCTATTAATTTTTAAGTAGTGATGGAAAAGGATAGACAGAATCTAAAAGTTAAAGATCGAAATTGGAGGAAGGCTGATTTTGATGGTATTAGGCAAGAACTTTCAAAAGTTGATTGGGTGCAGATATTCACAGGTAAAGAGATGGCTGGAAAATGGGAAGCCTTCAATAATGAGATAATGGAAGTCCAGAGACAGTATGTTCCTGTTAGGGTGAAAGGCAAGGCTGGTAGGTGCAGGAAATGCTGGATGACTAAAGAAATTGAGGATTTGGTTAAGAAAATGAAGGAAGCAAATGTCAAATATAAAGAGCAGAGATTGAGTGAATCCTTAGAAGAGTATAAAGGCAGTAGGAGTATACTCAAGAGGGAAATCAGGAGGGCAAAAAGGGGAAATGAGATAGTTTTGGCAAATAGGATTAAGGAGAATCCAAAGTGATTTTATATATATATGAAGGACAAAGGTGTAACTCGGGAGAAAAAAGACCCGTCAAAGGAGCAGGAGAATCGACGTTTCGGACATAAGCCCTTCTTCAGGAAACGTCGATTCTCTTGCTCTTTTGATGCTGCCTGACCTGCTGCGCTTTTCCAGCAACACATGTTTAAGCTCTGATCTCCAGTATCTGCAGTCCTCACTTTCTCCTAGAGAATAGGACCCTTCAACAATGCAGCCTATGTCTGGAACCGCAGGAGATGGGGATGGGGGAGATACTAAATGAGTATTTTGAATCAGTGTTTACTAAGGAGAAGGACATGGAAGATATAGAAATGTGTGTAAATAGATGGTAATATCTTGAAAAATGTCCACATTACAGAGGAAGAGGTGCTGGATGTCTCAAAACACACAAAGGTGGATGAATCTCCAGGACCCGATCAGGTGTACTGATGAACTCTGCGGGAAACTAGGAAAGTGATTGCTGACCCCGTTGCTGAGGTATTTGTATCGATAATCACAGGTGAGGTGCTGGAAGGCTGGAGGTTGGCTAACATGGTGCCACTATTTAAGAAAGATTGTAAGGAAAAGCCAGGGAACTATAGACCAGTGAGCCTGATGTCAGTGGTGGGCAAGTTGTTGGAGGTAATCCTGAGGGACAGGATGTACATGTATTTGGACAGAAAACATGTCTTTGTGCATGGGAAATCATGTTTTGCTAATTTGATTGAGTTTTTTGAAGAAGTAACAAAGAGGATTGATGAGGGCAGAGTGGTGGATGTGATCTATATGGACTTCAGTAAAGTGTTCAACAAGGTCCCTCATGGTAGTCTGCTTAGCCAGGTTAGATCACATGGAATACAGGGTGAAGTAGCCATTTGGATACAGAACTGGCTCAAAGGCAGAAGACAGAGGATGGTGGTGGAGGGTTGCTTTTCAGACTAGAGGCCTGTGACTAGTGGTGTGCCACAAGGATAGGTGCTAGGTCCACTGCTTTTCATCATTTATATAAATGATTTGGATATGAACATAGGAGATCTAGTTAGTAAGTTTGCAGATGGCACTATAATTGGTGGTGTACTGGACAGCGAAAAAGTACAATAGGATCTTGATCAGGTGGGCCAATGGACCAAGGATTGGCAGAGGGAGTTTAATTTCGATAAATGTGAAGTGCTGCATTTTGGAAAGGCAAATCAGGGCAGGACTTATACACTTAATGGTAAGGACCTGGGGAGTGTTGCTGAACAAAGAGACCTTGGAATGCAGGTTCATAATTCCTTGAAAGTAGAGTCTCAGATAGATAGGATAGTGAAGAAGGCATTTAGTATGCTTTCCTTTATTGGTCAAAGCATTGAGTATAGGAGTTGGGAGGTCATGTTGCGGCTGTACAGGACATTGTTTAGGCCACCTGAGGAATATTGTGCGAATTCTGATCTCCCTGATATAGGAAGCAAGTTGTGAAATTCAAAAAAGATTTACAAAGATATTGCAGGGTTGGAGAGTTTGAGATATAGGGAGAGACTGAATAGGCTGGAGTTGTTTTCCCTGGAGCATCGGAGGCTGAAGGGTGACCTTATCGAGGTTTATAAACTCATGAAGAGCATGGATAGGGTAAATGGACAAGATTTTTTCCCTGGGTTGGGGGAGTCCAGAACTAGAGGGCATAGGTTTAGGGTGAGAGGGAAAGATTTAAAAGGAATCTAAGGAGCAACATTTTCATGCAAAGGCTGATCTGTGTTTGGAATGAGCTGCCAGAGGAAGTGGTGGAGGCTGGTACAATTAGAACATTTAAAAGGCATCTGGAGGGATATATGAATAGAAAGAGTTTAGAGGAATACGGTCCTAGTCCTGGCAAATAGGACTCAATTAATTTAGGATATCTGATCGGATTGGATGCGTTGGAGTGAAGGGTCTGTTTCTCTGCTGTACATCTCTAAGACTATGACTCCCAAATGCCTCCATTCTGTAGCTTTTTGCAGTCTTTCCCCATTTACATAATATTGAGCTAGTCCTTAATTCAAGTCATTAATATATATTGTAAATAATTTTGGTCCCAGCACTGATCCCTGTGACACTCCACAAGTTGCCATCCTCAATCGCAATTCTCTGACTTCTATTAGTCTCACAGCGCCAGGGACACAGGTTCGATTCCAGCCTCGGGTGACTGTCTCTGTGAAGTTTGCACATTCTTCCTGTGCCTGCATGGATTTCTTCTTGGTGCTCCAGTTTCCTTCCACAATCCAAACATGTGCAGGTTTGGTGAATTGGCCAGGCTAAATTGTCCATAGGTTAGGTGTAGGTTAGATGCATTAGTCAGGGGTAAATGTAGGGGAATGAGTCTGGGTGTGTTCAGAGGGTCCATGTGGACTTGTTGGACCAAAGGGCCTGTTTTGACACTGTAGGGACTCTATAAGGTGGCAAAGTGGCTCAGTGGTTAGCACTGCTGCCTCACAGCACCAGGGACCCATGTTCAATTCCAGCCTCAGGCGACTGTCTGCGTGGAGTTTGTACATTCTCCCCATGTCTGCATGGGTTTCTTCTGGGTGTTACGGTTTCCTCCCACAATCCAAAGATGTGCAGATCAGGTGAATTGGCCATACTAAATTGCCCTTAGTGTTAGGTGCTTTAGTCAGAGGGATATGGGTCTGGGTGGGTTACTCTCCAGAGGATTGGTGTGGACTTGTTGGGCCAATGGGCCTGTTTCCACACTGTAGGGAATCTAATCTAATCTAGCCAAATTTCTATCCATACTAATATATTACCTCTAACATGGGCTGTTATCTTACTAAAAAGCCTACTGGGCAGTAATTTATCAACACTTTCTGAAAATCCAAAGCTATTACATTCACGAGTTCCTCTCTATCTATCTTACATTTTGCCTTCTCAAAACATTATAATGAATTTCTCAGGCATAATTATCTCTTCATGGAGCCATGTTGACTTTGCTTCACTATGTTATTTCTAAATGCTCTGCTATTATGTCCTTCAAAACCCACACCCCACTCCCAGCACCTTCCCCTGCATCCGCAAGAAGTGCAGAACCTGTCCCCTAACCTCCCCCCTCACCTCCGCCCAAGGCCTTAAAGTATCCTTCCACGTCCGACAGAAATTTACCTGTAATTCCGCACATGTCATCTACTGTATCCGTTGATCTCAATGTGGTCTCCTCTACACCGGGGAAACAGGACACCAACTTACGGAACATTTCAGAAAACATTTCTGGGACACATACACTAACAACCCCATCGCCCTATGGCCAAACACGTTAACTCGACCTCCTACTCCGCTAAGGACATGCAAGTCCTAGGCCTTCTCCACTGCCAAACTCTAGCCACCTGACACGTGGAGGAAGAATACCTCATCTTCCGCCTTGGGACCCTCCAAACACACGGGATTAATGTGGGTTTCACTAGTTTCCTCATTTCTTCTCCCCCCACCTTATCCCAGATCCAACCTTCTAATTCGGCACCGCCCTCTTGAACTGTCCTACTGTCCATCTTCCTTCCCACCTATCCTCTCTATCCTCCTCTCTGACCTATCACCTTCACCTCTACCTTCATCTACCTATTGCATTCCCAGCTACCTTCCCCAGCCCTATCCCCTCCCATTTATCGCTCAGCCCCCTTGGGCCACTCCCCAATTCCTGATGAAGAGCTTATGCTCAAAATGTTGACTCTCCTGCTCCTTGGCTACTGGCTGACTGGCTGTGCTTTTCCAGCCCCACACTCTTCGACCTATTCTGTAAGGGGCCTATGTTCACTTTTGTCTCTTTTCCTTTTTATATACTTAAAGAAACTATTTCTATACATCTTGATAGTACTTGAAGAATACCATCAAATTTTACTTTTCTCCTTCTTATATTTTTTGGTCATCTTTTGCTGGTTTTAAAAATTTTCCCATTCCCTCGTGCATGTATGGAATGAGCTGCCAGAGGAAATGGTGGAGGTTAGTATAATTACAACATTTAAAAGGCATTTGGATGGGTATATGAATAGGAAGGGTTTGGAGGGATATGGGCCAGGTGATGGCAGGTGGGAGTAGATTGGGTTGGGATATCTGGTCGGCATGGACACGTTGGACTGAAGGGTCTGTTTCCATACTGTACATCTCTATGACTCTATGACTCTGGCTTACCACCCATTTTTGCCAGATTGCATGTTTTTTTTCTTTCAGTTCGATGCTATCCTTAACTTCTCAGGTTAACTGTGGTTGGCTTACCCGCTTCCTAGAATCCTTCTTTCTCACTGGGATATATCTTTTCTTAAAAATCTGCTATTATTTCTCAACTTTCTTTGCTGCTGAACCTTTCCAGTCCACTCCAGGTAGCTGTGCCCTTACTTTATTGTAATTACCCTTATTTAAATTTAGCACAGTTGTTTCTGACACAAGTTTTTCCCTCTCAGAGTAAACATTAAATTCCACCATGTTATGGTCACTGATTTCTGGGGGATCTTTTGCTCTGAGATCATTTGTTAAACATAAGTCATTACAAATCACTCAATCCAAAATAGCCTGTTTTCTGGTTGGATCCACAACATATTGAGCTAGGAAACTGTCCCAAATATGCTCTATGAATTTTTATTGTGGCTACCTCTGCTTATTTGATTTTCCCAATCATCTGAAGAATAAAGTCACGAAAAGTTGATGTTCTGATTTTTTAATATGATCTCATTATCGGCTGATTTATTCTCTGTCTTACTCTATAGTTATTGTTCAGGGGCCTATGGACTATTTCTACTGGTGTTTTCTTCTCCTTGTTCTTTCTCACCTCTACACATTTTGATTTGACACCTTCTGCTCCAAGTTCACTTCTTGTGATTGTACCATTCTGTACTAACAAAGCTCCCCAGCACATTTTCTTCCCTGCCTGCCCTTTTGAAAATTTAGTTCCCAGTTTGACCATGGATATAGTGTCAGATCCATTAACCACAACTTTTTCGGGGGATCCAAGATGGCGGCATTATGAGTGGTCTGCTGTGCTAGGCTCTCTGCCATACCCATGGGCAAAGTGGACCTTTACCCCACTTTTCAACCGTCCCAAGGAGAAAAAAGTATTAATTTAAACTTATTGATTATTTTGACCTGAGACACCTTCAGGCTCGGAAGAAGACTGGTAAAGGAAAGGGGCCTAAAGGAAGACAGCAGACAGGGCACTCCCCTACTGCATCAGGGGTGCCTGCAGCCAGTACTCAGTCTCCCAAGACGGCCCCTCTGGATCCAGCAGGACAGCAATACCTACTAAACTCCGAGAGCGGATTCAAGCAACAGTAGAGCCACTTTCTGCCATGTTAAAAAAAACATGAGCAGGAAATGTAGCTCCTGGAACGAAGACTGGAGGCAGTGGAGGAATGGACTGTGACATCGGAGACCATGGTGGACGTCTAGGGACAAAGGACTCAAACACTGGAAGACCAGGTTTGGGTCCTTCAGGATCGAGTTGATAATCTAGAAAATAAAAATAGATGAAAAAACTTATGGATCGTGGGCCTCCCGGAAAGTGAAGAAGGCGAAGACCTTGTTGGCTTCCTGCAAGGATAGCTCCTGAAGTTCCCGCAGTTAGAGTTGGAGTTTGGCCTGGTAAGTGTGGAGCAGGCCCACTGGATCAGAACATGCAAGTCCAGGCTGGAACAGTGCCCCCGTGTGGTCCTAGTGCAGCTCCTGTATTATAAAGAAAAATAGTTGATATTGGAAACAGCAAGAAGATTTGGAAAGAACTCACAAGTCTTAATATATAAAGCTTCAAAGATAATATTTTTTCAAGATTTTTCAGGAGCCCTGGTCAAGAGGAGAAGAACATTTGATGATGTTAAAAAAGAATTAAGGAACTTAAACACCCAGTACTCCATGAGGTACCCGAGCATGTTGCGTGTCGCCCATGGGGGAATAGTATATAACTTTGACTCCACTGAAAAGGCGAAAGACTTTGTGAAATCTCTGAAATGAAGGACCTGAGTTAGGACGGGGGGGGGGTGGAGAGGGCATTATTGTGAACATTGATTGGGGTCTTTTTTCAAATTACCCCCCTTTCTATTTCCTTTTCCCACTTGCTCTCTTCCCCTTTTTTGTGATTATTGGTTGTACATGTATGGCTTTGTTGTAAATTTGTTAAATTGGAACTATTTTATATATCGGTCAGCTGGGTAATATCTAGGATCCTTTTGTTTAATGCTGTGGCTTTGATTTTGCATTTGGGGTGACTATATTTGTGGCTAAGATGTGTGGACGGGTAATGGGTATCCACTGTTTCAGAATGTAAGTAACAAGTCTTTATTATTTGTGAATTGGCTGGAGCTAGGGCACAGCCTCAGTTAGACGGAGTTAAGAGATGGTAATAGTGATTGGGACAGGTGCCCCCTTCGGGCAGGGGGGACGATCCTGAGTGAATGGGGGATTATTTGAGTATTTGTTTCAGTTGAATGTCGTGTTTTTTTTGTGTAGTTGTTTCTATAGGAATAGTTCTTAGATTTCATAGAGTTAGTCCCTTCGTAACTCTTCACGCCTCAGATAAGCTCCCTCCTCTTGGGAAACCACGGGCTGTTCTAGGTGACCATGGCTAGTGATTTGTTCAGGTGGTGCACCTGGAATATAAAAGGGAGTCATTCTCCTGTTAAAAGCAAGAAGGTCTTGTCAAGCCTCAGGAAGGAAAGGATAGATATTGCCCTGCTGCAAGAGACTCACCTAACTGACAAGGAACATATGAAACTACAGCAGGGGGGTTATGACAAGGCTTTTTTCATCCTTCAGTTCTAAGAGTAGAGGGGTAGCTATACTGATAAGAAGGAACCTCCTCTTCCAAGTAATGGAGCAGATTAAGAATGATCATGGAAGGTTTACTATTTTGAAAGCCCTAATACATGGAGAAGAATATGGCACACCCTCTTAAATCCCTAATTGATGCAGTGGCTAAATTAATGAATGTTTGAGCTCATCATATGATTATTGGAGGAGATTTTAATCGCTTAATAGATCCAGAGATTGACAGGGTACCAAAGGGCCTGGCAGGTACGCCATGCAGTCTAAACAGTTGGTGGACATTTGAGATGAGTTGGGACTAGTGGATGTGTGGAGATATCTCCACCCTAACGGAAGAGATTTCACATTCTATTCCAACCCACACAAATGTCATATGCAAATTGATATGTTTTTTGTGTCATTTGATGGACCTGGACAGAATATTTGCACATAAAATAGGGAATATAGCTGTTTCAAATCATGCACCGGTATACTTAGATATTAAAGCCAAGGGCAGTGGAGCAAATGCATGTCACTGGCACATGGATTCATTTTTGTTAGGGGATAGTAAATTTATTGAATATATTACAAGGGAATTCAGGACCTTTTGGGATATTAATTCAGGTACGGCTAGTAGTCTGGCAATAATTTGGGAGACCACTAAGGCACATTTATGAGGTCTGATTATTTCATATTCGGCGACTAGAAAGAGGCAGAGGGAGGAGTAGCAGGAGTTGCTGGAGGCCCGATTGAAAGTAGCTGAGAAAATATATTATAACAAACCGTCATTGGTTAAATTTCAGCGGATCACAGCTCTCCGGGCTGCCCTTGACTCAATATACACAGAAGTGGCTAAAAAAGAGGTCTCCTTTGCCAAACAAAGACTTTTCGAATTTGGAGATAAGCCTGGTAAATATCTGGCTTATTTAGCTAGGAGGAAATAAGCCTCCCAATCTATTACCTCTGTTAGGGAGAAGACTAGTAAGATTACCTGTGATTCAAAAAAGATCAATGTTAGGTTTAGGGAATACTTTGAAGAGCTATATCGGTCGGAGGGGGGCGAACACAGTGCAATGGGAATGCAGTCCTTCTTTGAAAGTCTGGACCTCCCCAATGTGAGTAAGGAGCAGGCTTCCCTTTTGAATGTGCATCTAACACTACAGGAAGTGTAGGAAGCAATAAGACATCTCCAAGGTGGCAAAACGCCAGGGCCAGATGGATTCCCAACTGAATTTTATAAGGAATTCAAAAACATATTAGTGGAATCACTTCTGGGGATGTACAAATACTCTTATACACAGGATTGTCTGCCGTCTACTCTTAGGGAAGCTAATATCTCCCTTATTTTAAAGAAAGGGAAGGACCCTGAAGAATATACTTCCTATAGACCCATCTCGCTACTGAACATAGATTTCAAAATTTTATCGAAGATGTTGGCTCTGAGGTTGGAGAAAGTTTTGCCCCATATTATAAAAGAAGACTAAACAGTTTTGTTAAGGGCCGCAGTTCCTCTAACAATATTAGGAGAGTACTGAATATAGGTGTGTCGGCCAAGATTGATTCCAGGGTTGATGGTCTCCTTAGATGCTGCAAAACCCTTTTATCAGACAGAATGGCCGTATCTATTTGAGGTTCTAGAGCGTTTTGGTTTGGGGGGATCCTTTGCCAGATGGGCAGCAGTACTGTATAAGGATCCTAAGGCGGCAGTTATTACAAATGGTATTAAGTCAAATAATTTTAATATTAGAAGAGGTAGTCAATAGGGGTGTCCTTTATTACCGCTGCTATGTACCTTAGTGATTGAACCATTAGCCGAAGCTATCAGGAGGGATCCTGAAATAGTAGCGCCAAAGGTGGGAATGGGGCACATAAGATTACCCTCTATGCTGATGATATCTTTTATTCTTGGCTGATCTGGAGAAGTCTATTCCCCGGCTGACCCAAACAATTAATTCATATGGTAGGTTTTCGGGTTATAGGATCAATTTCACAAAATCGGAAGCTATGCCGGTAGGGGGATTAGTGGAGATGCCTAACTTGAAGGATAAAATGCAATTCCCATTTAGGTGGTCACCAAAAGGTTTTCTGTATTTGGGAATTTTTATTACCCCTTCCTTCCACCTGCTGTATAAAGCTAACTTTGTGCAATTACTAGAGAGGATAAAACAGGATTTGCAGCAGTGGGAGGGGTTACCATTATCATGGTTGGGCCGAATAGCCCTGATTAAGATGAATGCCCTTCCCCGACTGCTGTACCCCATGAGAATGCTCCCATTACTGTTATCTAGACAAGTATTACGGAGGATTAATGGTTGGCTAGGGTCCTTTATTTGGTGCCAAAGGCGTCCTCTAATTAAATTCACTAAATTACAACTTTCGCAAGCTGAGGGAGGGATGGATCTTCCGGATTTGAAGAAATATCAAATAAGTGCTTTGTTAACATATGTTGGTGACTGGGTACAGGGGAATTCAGAATCAATATGGCTTGATATTGAAGTCTCACAATCGAAATGTCCTCTAATTAATTTATTATTTATGGACAAGATGAATTCCGTGACCCAGCAATACAATAGTCCAATTATCTTGAATACATAAAGGTGAGGATGATAATGAGGCAAGATCAGAGCCATTTACTCCGTTGGTAGGAGCCCAAGGATTTAAACCTGTGGCAATGGACTTCGGCTTTAAGACATGGGAGAACAAACAAATTCTATGTTTGGGAGATTTGTTCGAGGGAGAGGTCCTGATGTCATTCAGTCAGTTAAGTTAGAAATATGGATTGTCCAATAAGGACCTTTTCCGATACTTCCAGCTAAGGGACTATACACAGAGGAAGACCACATTCCTGGCCCAATTTTATAAATCAGATGTGGAGAAAAGGGTACTCTGGTGTACGGGTACTCTTTCACTCAGTACGTTATGTCATTTACAGTGCTCTGGGGGATACGGAAGGACTCTGTAAGACATGGAACCAAGAGTTAGGACAGGACATTTCACCGGAGATATGGGAAGATATCTGGGAGAATGTAAGGAAAATTTCAGTATGTAACAGAGCACAGGCCTTGCAATTGAAGATCTTATACAGGGCTCATGTGGCACCAGAAAGGCTAGCTAAGTTTAAGAGAGGAGTGTCACCAGAATGTCCCATATATAAAATTAATACAGGTACTCTCACACATTGTTATTGGTCATGTTGCAAGATCCAAAGATATTGGAGTACTATAGTAAGGGAGTTAAAGGACATTCTGGGGATTGAAATTAACATGGATTCAGTAATTCTGTTTTTGGGACTGCCAAATTTGCCCTCTCTGGGGTAACGTGGGAAGTGACTGTGTAATATCCTTGCCCATTGCATGAGGAAGAACATAGAACATAGAACGTAGAACAATACAGCACAGAACAGGCCCTTCGGTCCTCAATATTGCACCGACCTGTTGCACTTGCCTCTACATTATCCCATCATCATCCATGTGCTTATCTAAGGACTGTTTAAATCTCTCTAATGTGGCTGAGTTGACTCATGCCCTTACTACTCTCTGTGTAAAGAACCTGCCTCTGACATCTGTCTTAAATCTATCACCCCTCAATTTGTAGTTATGCCCCCCCCCCGTACAAGCTGACGCCATCATCCTAGGAAAAAGACTTTCACGGTCTACCCTTTCTAATCCTCTGATCAGTCCAAAAAATAATGTGCACGTTAGGTGTATTGGCCATGCTAAATTGCCCATAGTATTAAGTGAAGGGGTAAATGTAGGGGAATCGGTCTGGGTGGGTTGCTCTTCGGATAGTCGGTGTGGACTTATTGGGCTGAAGGGCCTGTTTCCACACTGTAAGTAATCTAATCTAATCTAATCTTGTATGTCTCTATCAAATCCCCTCTGAGACTTCTTCTTTCCAATGAGAACAGACCCAAGTCTCTCAGCTTTTCCGCATAAGACCTTCCCTCCAGACAGGCAACATCCTGGTAAATTTCCTCTGCACTTTTTCTAATGCTTCCACATCCTTTCTGAAGTATGGGGACCAGAACTGTACACAATATTCCAAGTGTGGCCGCACCAGCGTTTTGTATAATTGCAGCATGATATTGCGGCTCCGGAACTCAATCTCTCTACGAATGAAACCTAACACATTGTATGCCTTCTTAACAGCACTATCCACCTGAGTGGCAACTTTCAGGGATCTATGTACATAGAGTCATAGACATAGAGTCATAGAGATGTACAGCATGGAAACAGACCCTTCGGTCCAACCCGTCCATGCCGACCAGATATCCCAACCCAATCTAGTCCCACATGCCAGCACCTGGCCCATATCCCTCCAAACCCTTCCTATTCATATACCCATCCAGATGCCTTTTAAATGTTGTAATTGTACCAGCCTCCACCACTCCTTCTGGCAGCTCACTCCATACACGTACCACCCTCTGAATGAAAAAGTTGCCCCTTAGGTCTCTTTTATATCTTTCCACTCTCACCCTAAACCTATGCCCTCTAGTTCTGGACTTCCCCACCCGAGGGAAAAGACTTTGCCTATTTACCCTATTCATGCCCCTCATAATTTTGTAAACCTCTATAAGGTCACCCGTCAGCCTCCAACGCATAGGGAAAACAGCCCCAGCCTATTCAGCTTCTCCCAGTAGCTCAAATCCTCCAACCCTGGCAACATCCTTGTAAATCTTTTCTGAACCCTTTCAAGTTTCACAACATCTTTCCGATAAGAAGGAAACCAGAACTGCATGAAATATTCCAACAGTGGCCTAACCAATGTCCTGTACAGCTGCAATGTGACCTTCCAACACCTGTACTCAATACTCTGACCAATAAAGGAAAGCATACCAAATGCCTTCTTTACTATCCTATCTACCTGCGACTCCACTTTCAAGGAGCTTTGAACCCGCACTCCAAGGTCTCCTTGTTCAGCAACACTCCCGAGGACCTTACCATTAAGTGTATAAGTCCTGCTAAGATTTGCTTTCCCAAAATTCAGCACCTCACATTTATCTGAATTAAGCTTCATCTGCCTCTTCTCAGCCCATTGGCCCATTTGATCAAGATCCTAAGGTAACCTTTTCGCTGTCCACTACACCTCCAATTTTGGTGTCATCTGCAAACTTACTAACTATACCTCTTATGCTCGCATCCAAATCATTTATGTAAATGACAAAAAGTAGAGGACCCAGCACCGATCCTTGTGGCACTCGACTGGTCACAGGCCTCCAGTCTGAAAAACAACCCTCCACCACCACCCTCTGTCTTCTACCTTTGAGCCAGTTCTGTATCCACATGGCTAGTTCTCCATGTATTCCATGAGATCTAACCTTGCTAACCAGTCTCCCACGGGGAACCTTGTTCAATGCCTTACTGAAGTCCATATAGATCATATCTACCACTCTGCCCTCATCAATCCTCTTTGTCACTTCTTCAAAAAACTCAATCAAGTTTGTGAGAGATGATTTCCCACAAAACCATGTTGACTATCCTTAATCAGTCCTTGCCTTTCCAAATACATGTACATCCTGTCCCTCAGGATTCCCTTCAACAACTTGCCCACCACCGACGTCAGCCTCACTGGTGTATAGTTCCCTGGCTTGTCCTTACCACCCTTCTTAAACAGTGGCACAACGTTCGCCAACCTCCAGTCTTCCAGCACCTCACCTGTGACTATCGATGATACAAATATCTCAGCAAGAAGCCCAACAATCACTTCTCTAGCTTTCCACAGAGTTCTCGGGTATACCTGATCAGGTCCTGGGGATTTATCCACTTTTTAACCGTTTCAAGACATCCAGCACACCCTCCTCTGTAATATGGACATTTTGCAAGATGTCACCATCTATTTCCCTACAGTCTATATCTTCCATATCCTTTTCCACAGTAAATACTGATGCAAAATACTCATTTAGTATCTGCCCCATTTTTTTGCGGCTCCACACAAAGGCCACCTTACTGATCTTTGATGGGCCCTATTCTCTCCCTTTTGTCCTTAATGTATTTGTAAAGACTCTTTGGATTCTCCTTAATTCTATTTACCAATACTATCTCATGTCCCCTTTTTGCCCTCCTGATTTCCCTCTTAAGTATACTCCTACTTTCTTTATACTCTTCTAAGGATTCACTCGATCTATCCTGTCTATACCTTACATATGCTTCCTTCTTTTTCTTCACCAAACCCTCAATTTCGTTCGTCATCCAGCATTCCCTATACCTACCAGCCTTTCCTTTGACCCTAACAGGAATATACTTTATATGGATTCTCATTATTTCATTTCTGAAGGCTTCCAGCCATCCCTTTACCTGCGAACATCTGCCCCCAATCAGCTTTTGAAAGTTCTTGCCTAATTCTGTCAAAATTGGCCTTTCTCCAATTTAGAACTTCAACTTTTAGATCTGGTCTATCCTTTTCCATCATTATTTTAAATCTAATAGAATTATGGTCGCTGGCCCCAAAGTGCTCCCCCACTGACACCTCAGTCACCTGCCCTGCCTTATTTCCCAAGAGTAAGTCAAGTTTTGCACCTTCTCTAGTAGGTACATCCACATAAAGAATCAGAAAATTGTCTTGTACACTCTTAACAAATTCCTCTCCATCTAAACCCTTAACTCTATGGCAGTCCCAGTCTATGTTTGGAAAGTTAAAATCTCCTACTATAATCACTCTATTTTTCTTACAGATAGCTGAGATCTCCTTACAAGTTTGTTTCCCAATTTCCCTCTGACTATTAGGGGGTCTACATGGACTCCAAGATCCCTCTGCACATCCACACTACCAAGAATCTTTCCAGTATTCTGCCTTCCTGTTATTCTTCCCAAAGTGCATCACCTCACATTTAACTGCATTGAACTTCACTTGCCACCTCTCAGCCCAATTCTGCAGTTTATCCAAGTCCCCCTGCAACCTGTAACATTCTTCCAAACTGTCCACTACTCCTCCGACTTTAATGTCGCCTGCAAATTTACTAATCCGTCCACCTATGCCTGTGTATTTAGAAAAATGACAAACAGCAGTGGTGCCAAAACAGATTCCTGTGGCACACCACTAGTAACCAGACTCCAGGCTGAATATTTTCCATCAACCACCACTCGCTGCCTTCTTTCAGAAAGCCAGTTTCTAATCCAAACTGCTAAATCATCCTCAATCCCGTGCCTCAGCATTTTCTCCAACAACCTACCATGTGGAACCTTATCAAAGGCTTTACTGAAGCCCATGTATACCACATCAACTGCCCTACCCTCATCTAAATGCTTGGTCACCTTCTCAAAAAATTCAATGAGGTTTGTGAGACATGATCTGCCTTTGACGAAATTATGTTGACTATCTGAAATCAAATTGTTGCTTGCTAGGTGATTATAAATCTTATCTTTTATAATCCTTTCCAAAACCTTTCCTACAACAGAAGTAAGGCTCACCGGTCTATAATTACCTGGGTCATCTCTACTGTCCTTCTTGAACAAGGGCACAACAATTGCAATCCTCCAGTCCACTGGTACTAAACCTGTAGACAATGACGACTCAAATATCAAAGCCGAGGGCTCTGCTATCTTCTCCCTAGCTTCCCAGAGAATCCTCGGATAAATCTCACCCAGCCCAGGGGACTTGTCCACTTTCACTCCTTCTAGAATTGATAACACCTGTTCGTAACTAACCTCGATCCTTTCTAGTCTAATATCTCATCCCACATTCTTCTCCTCAACAATATTCTCCTTTTCCTGAGTGAAAACTGATGAGAAATGTTCGTTAAGCACCTCTCTGATCTCCACAGGGTCCATACTCAACTTCCCACTTTTGTCTTTGACTGGCTCTAATCATCCTTTTATTCCTCACATACCTATAGAAAGTTTTAGGGCTCTTCTTTATTCTATTTTCTAAAGACTGCTCGTGTCCTCTCTTTGCTCTTCTTAACTCTCTCTTTAAATCCTTCCTGTAACTCGCCATCGCCTCATCTGAACCATCATACCTCATCCATACATAAGCCTCCTTCTGCTTTATAACAAGAGAAAAGAAATAAGAAATTAGGATGACTTAACTCTGTTGACTTAATGCAGGCAGTGAGCCCCGGAGCTGTGCGAGTGGAGTGAGTCCCGGGCAGGAGAGGCAGTCCTGGAAGTTACCTGAGAGCAGCTGAGTGCCGATATGGAGCAAACTGAACACTTGGAGTGCAACAGGGATGGCTGTTGGGCTGGGTGTCTGGTGTGGGCGGTTAGACAACATGCAGAGGCCTTGTGCTGAGCTGCTACAATATAATGTTTATTTGAATTTTTTTTACCTGACTCTAATGTCAATCCTGTAACAATGTCTTATTTCTAACTTAAACTCTGTGAAGTAATGCAACTACTTCTTATTCCTCTTTTGTATCCAAGATTTGTACCTAGTTACTTGTACCTAAGATGGCGCCATCAAAGGCAGACGTTGTAAAAGCTTTTCACTGTACTTCTACAATGGAGTACTCATGACAGTAAAAGGGTATTCTATTGGAAAACTTAACAGAATGATCCATTGTTTAACTACTAAACCGTAACTGTTCGAATATAGTAATATTGCATAAACACCCCCTAAGCACACCCAAATACAGTAAGATAGATGGGCTCACATAGAATTCTTCAATCCAGCAGGAACAACATCAAGAGAAAACAGAGAGTGAGTAAAAGGAAGAGATATGCTGCAGCTTTCAAGGCCCTAGCAACAACTGCTACTGAAAAACTAAAATTCCTAGTTCTGTGGAAGCATAACCCCACGTATTCATGCTGCTTCTATTATTCTGAATTTAGGGGGGAAAACCCATAGTGTCTCACAAGCTGTGTTTACTTTATTAGCTTTGAATAGACAAATTAGTGCATCTGTATCAACCTTTTTTCATTTAAAAACAAAGGACAAATTACTATCTCTAAAGAAGGAATTTGCAGGGGACAAGGGCGGGAGATGGAGCTGGGTGAGTTCTTACAGAAAGCTTGCATGGACGTAACGGTGGAATGCCGTCCTTCAGCACTGTTACGATTCTGTGAACATACATTTCTATGAGTAAAGTTCTGTAAGGTGAGTCCGAGGTAATGTTAACTTACCCTGGTACCTTTATCTCTATAATAACACTTCACTATACATAGAATTATTGAACTACAGTTGAAGAGCTGAATTCATTCAAGCCTTGGTAATTTTAGCTATAAATCCCAGGCAACTCAGCCTATTTGTGCTGATTTATTCATACTAAATATTATTTAAATATTTATCATTTGTTATTTGATAGTTTTATCCCGTTAGAAATGTTTGGCCTCCAGCTTTGGATAGAGCTGATCTTTGTGGTGTTGACTTACTGCATAAAATATGAAATAGAATATTATACCAAAATCTCTTGTGCTTTGCTGTTTGAGGTATTTACTGATTTCATCCTTACATGTGGTTCATGATAAGTAGCGACTCAGTGACAAAGACAGTGACCTTTAAATGTGAGATGCTGCATTTTGGAAAGGCAAATCAGGGCAGAACATTTTACTAAATTGGACGTCAGAAAAACCACCAGGTCTTATGAGGTGGAGTAAGCTGGTGATGGAGCATCTCCCCCAAGATTACCTCACAAGTATGGTGCACCACAAAACGGAACAGTTTTATAGGACATGGCAGCCC
Source organism: Chiloscyllium plagiosum (assembly GCF_037043375.1). Taxonomy (NCBI): domain Eukaryota; kingdom Metazoa; phylum Chordata; class Chondrichthyes; order Orectolobiformes; family Hemiscylliidae; genus Chiloscyllium; species Chiloscyllium plagiosum. Next base: position 37,558,526 of record NW_028270146.1, read on the forward strand.
TTTTTAAATTATATTGAAACTGACTTGTCAGCAATATTAGTCAGGGCCGTGGTATAGCCATGGGGATCTTTATGTGCATCCGTGGGGCCCCGGGAGGAGGAGATTGGAGCAAAAGAATATGGAAGGAAAAGAATATGGGTAATGCAGAGAGTACTCCCAGGGATGGGAGCCTCAGTGGAGTTGTGATGAGTAAGACAGAATAAAGTAATAAGACATTATTTAATTTAAGTAACTTGAATGTAATTTAAGCTAGTATTTATTCAATATGTTTGTAGTTTAGTTTTAGTTAAGTAGATAGATTTGTTTTGGTAGAATAGTAGGTTGTTTAGTAACAATGGTACGATGTTATGGCCTTGTTCTTTGCACTTTTTTTCTGTTTTGATGGGTTTTGTTTCTCTCTTTATATATAAATGTTTTGTAAAAGATTTTAAAATGCTTTTCAATAAAAATATTTACAAAAAAACCCTCAATTTTTTCCATTAATTCATTCACCTTGTTCCATATACGATGTGCATTCAAGTAAAGAGCCATTTATTTTACCTTTTACCAGTTTGACCTCTTTCCTGCTAACTTTCTATGTTTGCACACTGTGTGTTCCTGTCTAACTCTGAGTGTATCATTATTTAAGTAGCTGCCCTGGAACATTACCACATTCTTTTGTTTTGTAAGCGACCATTTCACTCTCCGAAATCTCCACCACCCCCAATTTACTTAAAGCCTTGTATACAGACCTAGTTATTCAGTTTGACAAGACACTGGTCCCAACACTGCTCAAGAGAAGCCTGCCCCCCCAGAACAGCTCCCTTGTACCCCATGAACTGAAACCTATCCAGCTACGTCAATCTTTAAGTCACAAATGTAACTCCTTGAACCTATATCAATTTGCCCAGGTAATAATCTAGAGATTATTCTCTTGGAGGTTCTGTTTCCTATTTTAGCTCCTAAATGTTCAAATTCTTTCAGCAGAACTTCCTTTCTAGTCCTTTCGATGTTGTTGGTACCAACGTGGACAACGACAACTAGATCCCTCCCTTTTCACTCCAATTTATTTTCCAAACCTGAGGAGATGTCCCTAACCTGGGAACTGGGAGGCAACACAGCTTCTGGGGTTCCTGCTCATGGCTGTGAATTTCATATCTATCCCCCAATTACACTGATCTCTATCACAACTACATCCCTATTGTCTCTCTCTAGTTCAATAGCTCCCTGTATCATGGCATTGTAATCAGTTTGCTCATTCTCTCTAGAAACCTCACTCATATTTTCTTAGCTTGCAAGAACTTTGTAACTATTAGACAATGCAGGGGCCAAAGTTCCTCCAATGTAGCTGCTTGGGTCCCCATGTCTACCTCACCCGCAGTCACACCCTTCTATGCTGATTATAGAGCAAGGAACTCTGAGCTCCTGATGTCAATAAAGCCTTGGTTCAAAAATTGACAAAAAAATCTGAACTCCAGAGAGGGAGGTGAGAGAGACTGCCCTTAACATCAAGAAGTCTTAGTAAGGCTAGTATCCTTTCTTGATAATCAGGGGAAGAATTCTCCACTGGTTGGAGTCATATCTGGCACAAAGAAAGCTGGTTATGGCTGTTGTATGTCAATTAGCTCAGTCCCATGACATTGCTGCAGGCATTCCTCAGGGCCATGTCCTTGGCTTGGCCATCATCAACTACTTCATCAATAATTTGCCTTTCATTATAAAGTCAGAGTGGGGATGTTCACTGATGATTGCACAATGTTTGGCACAGTTCATGATGTCTCAGATATGGAAGCAGTCTGTGTCCAAACACAGTAAGACCTGTACATCATGAAAGCCTGTGCTGATGAATGTCATGTAACATTTGTGCGACACAATTTACAAATCATGGCCATCTCTAACAAGAAAGAATCTAACCAGGTCCAATTGGCAATCAATGGCATTATTATTGCTGAGTAGCCACTAACAACATTCTGGAGGTTACCATTGACCAGAAACTTAACTGGACCAGCAATATGAATACTGTGGATACAAAAGCGTTCAGAGACTGGAATTCTGCAGTGACCAACTCATCCCTAACTTCCCAAAACCTATCCTTCATCTATAAAACATGATCCAGGAATTCTCGCCACTGCAAGTTTGTCATGCAGCCTTCTGCATACCTCTCCCTGCTTTCCTGATATCTTGCCCACTCCAGTGAAATACACTAAATCCAGACCACATCTCAAAGTATTGGGTTACCAACTAGTGAGTACTTGCACCAAAATGAAATGGCCACTAGCTCTGAGATAGTATTCCTTCTTCTCAGTTCAGAGGATTAGATTCAGACTGCACTGGATCAGAATGCCCCACTATCAACATCCTGGGAGTTATCATTGCTCAGAAACTTAACTGGACTTACCATATAAATGCAGTGACTACAAAAGCCAGAGGCTAGGAATACTGCAGCGAGCAACTAACCTCCTGAAAGCCTGTCCACTATCTACAAGGCATAAGTCAAGAGTGTGATGGAATACTCCCCACTTGTCTGGATGGGTGCAGCCCCAACAACACTCAAGCTTGACACCATCCAGGACAAAGTAGCCCACTTGATTGATACTGCATCCACAAACATCAACTCCTCTCACGACAAATGCTCAGTAGCAGCAGTGTGTACTATCTACAAGATGCACTGAAGAAATTCACCAAAGATCTTCAGACAGCACCTTCCATATGCACAAACACTTCCATCTAGAAGGACAAGGGTAGCAGATCTATGGGACCACCAACATCTTCAAGTTCCCCTCCAAGCTACTCACTATCCTGTCTTGGAAATAGATCGCCGTCCCTTCACTGTCACTGGATCAAAATCCTGGAATTCCCTCCCTAATGGCATTGTGGGTCAACCCACAGCAGGTAGACTCCAGCAGTTCAAGAAGGCAGCTCACCACCATCTTCTCAAAGGCAACTAGGGATTGGCAATAAATGCTGGCCCAGCCAGCAACGCCCACATCCCACTAAAAAAATGAATAAATAAAAAAATTCAAGATTGTTCTAAGTGTTGGCTTTGAATATTGGGTGACTGTTCAATGGGGGCATATTGCTTGATGACCATGCAGCTACCCCCAACCAACTCCAGTGTAAAATATGGGTGGAGCTCTCTAGACTCAGTTGTACCTCAAATAATAAGTGCTCAGAAGACACGAGATATGAAAAAAAGGTAAAATGCCTCAACCACTCATTCCTAGTAGTGCTTCAGATCTAATGTTTGAGACTTCCATAGTTATATGGTGTCTTTTTTACATTACAGAGGAATCTCAATTATCCAAACAAGATGGCAGGCACTATTTTGTTCGGATAATTGAGTAGTTGGTTAATTGATTTCCTCTGGGGCTCGGAGTTTTCTGTGAAGATGCTCCCCATTCAGGAGACTAGGCAGCAGCAAGCCCTCCGCCTGTCCCCAACCCTGTCCACTCCCCACCCCCAACCCAGGCCGGCCCCCGATTCTGTCTGCCCTCACACCTTGTCCACCTCCAACCCGAGCCCCTGCTCCCCCAACCCCATCCACTCCCCCACAACCCCATCTGCTCCCACCCCACCCCCAACCCTGACCAACATCCCATCCCCCCATCCCCCTCCTGGGGCAGCCAGTCTGTACATCAACAGTAAGATGGCTGCTGCCTTTGTGGGGTACGTGTCCAAATAGCAACTGCAACCTTTTGACAAGTTCCATCTCTGCCCTGCACAGGATAATGTTGGAGAGATTATCTGAGGAAGTGGGGTTGAGGGTTCACCCCTATGTAGAACTCCAGGGAAAGTGTGGAGGGGAGAGAGAGAGAGAGAGGACGAGAGGTCAGTCATTTGGAGACAGTGCCTGGGCTGTCCAGGACTGTTCTTGGCAGCATTTCAGTGAGCCGAGTTTGTTTTTAATATTGTACCTGTAAACAAAAGGGTTGAAACAGCTCTTTGACATAATGTTTCTATCGGGACCTTGAGATCCCTTTGGATAAACCGAAATTTGGATAATTGATATTCGGATAATCGAGGTTCCTCTGTAATTCAGGAGATATGAGATTCACTAGCTGCGCCAACATTTGTTTCCAATTGCTAATTGTTCTGGAGAAGGGAGTTACAGAATCTTGGCCCAGCAACAGTGAAGGAATGGCATTATAGTTCTCAGTCCAATGTCATGTGTGATTTGAAGGGAAACCTGCAGATGGTGATGTTCCCTAATCTGCTGCTCTTATCCTTCTACATTGCAGAGTTCACTGATCTGGAAAGTGTTGTTGAAGAATTCTTGGTGAATTACTGCAGTGCATGTTGTAAATGGTACACACTGCTGCTACTATCCATTGTTGGCAAAGATTATTGAAGATCATTAATGAGATGCCAATCGATCTGATGGTGTGGAGGTGCCGGTGTTGGACTGGGGTGGACAAAGTTAAAAATCACACATCAGGTTATAGTCCAACAGGTTTATTTGGAAGCACTAGCTTTCAGAGTGCTGCTCTTTCATCAGGTAACTAGTGGGGCAGGATCACAAGACACAGAATTTATGGCAAAAGATCACAGTTTCATGCAATTGGAATGATATATTAAACAAACCTAGATTGCTGTTAAGTCTTTAATCTTTTAGAATGGGTTGCAGGTTTTGGTTCATTAATATGCAAATCCCAGAACTTCTTTTAAGTCACATTCTCGAGATGACTTAAGGTTTTATAAAAAAAGGTGACATCTCAGCTCAGACAATGTATTAAAGGTGTGAGGTTACAGTTTGTCTGTATCCCAATCTTGAGTAAGACTGGTTCTATTTCCAAAGGAGGAATTTATAAAATATTATATGGATTGACTGCCTGCATTGACTGCCTGACTGCTTTTTGAGCAAAATAGAATGTATCTGCAAATACAATTCTGCAAATGCTAATTCATCCCATGTGTGTGTGTGAGAGAGAGAGAGTGAGTGAGTGTGTGCCTGTGCGTGTGAGTGTGTGCATGAGTGTGACGGAGTATAAGCCTGAGAGAAGGTGTATGCATGGGTGTGGGTAGGGGGGGGGGTATATGTGTGTGTGTTTGACAGAGAGCATTTGCATGAGTGTGTGAGTATGTAAGTGTGTGCGCATGAGAGTGCATAGTGTAGTGGGGTCACCTGTAGTGTGACATGAACCCAAGGTGCTGGTTGAGGCCAACCCCATGGGTACCGAACTTGACTATCAGCTTCTGCTCAGCCACTCTGTGTTGCTGCATATTTTTTTTTTATTTCAAAAATATACTTTATTCATATATATTTAATCTATACAATTGGACATGTCATCATTCTGCAAACATTCCATTTCTTTACGTATCGAAAACAGGGTAATCATTCATATTCACAGGTTGGTGCGATTACATTGAGCTCCGACGCCAGCGGAGCCCAAATGACTGCGTGGGCCCCCTGTTCTTCTTTAGACAGGCAGATGTTAGACGGTGGTCTTTCCCCACCGCGCCTTGGTGGCAGCTGCCCCAAGCTTCAGCGCGTCCCTCAACACGTAGTCCTGGACCATGGAATGTGCCAGTCTGCAACACTCAGTCGGGGTCAACTCCTTCAGCTGGAAGATCAACAGGTTTCGGACCATCCAGAGAGCGTCCTTCACCGAGTTGATGATCCTCCAGGCACAGTTGATGTTCGTCTCGGTGTGCGTCCCGGGGAACAGGCCGTAGAGCACGGAGTCCCGTGTCACGGCGCTGCTCGGGACGAACCTCGACAGACACCACTGCATTCCTCTCCAGACTTCCTCTGCATAGGCACATTCCAGAAGGAGGTGTGTGACAGTCTCGTCCCCCCTGCAGCCGCTTCGAGGGCAGCGTGCGGTGCGGCAGAGAGTCCGGGCGTGCATAAATGATCTCACAGGCAGAGCCCTTCTCACCACCAGCCAAGCCATGTCTTGGTGCTTGTTGGAAAGTTCTGGCGATGAGGCATTCTGCCAAATGGCTTTGACAGTCTGCTCAGGGAACCGCTCGACAGGATCCGCCCTCTCCTTTTCCCGAAGGGTCTCAAGGACACTACGTGCTGACCACTTCCTGATGGATTTGTGGTCAAAGGTGTTTTTCTTGATAAATTTCTCCACGAAGGACAGGTGGTACGGAACGGTCCAACTACTCGGAGCGTTCCACGGCAGCGAGGCCAGGCCCATCCTTCGCAACACCGGGGACAGGTAGAACCTCAGTACGTAGTGACACTTGGTGTTTGCGTACCGGGGATCCACGCACAGCTTGATGCAGCCACACACAAAGGTGGCCATCAGGGTGAGGGTTGCATTGGGTGTGTTTTTTCCCCCATTGCACCGGTCTTTGTACATTACATCTCTTCGGACCCGGTCCATCTTTGATCTCCACACGAAGTGGAAGATGGCCCGGGTGACTGCGGCGGCACAGGTTCTGGGGATAGGCCAGACCTGTGCCACGTATAACAATACTGAGAGTACCTCACACCTGATGACCAGGTTTTTTCCCCATGATGGAGAGCGACCGTTGCTCCCATCTGCCCAGTTTCTGTCTCACCTTCCTGATCCGCTCCTCCCAGGTCTTGGTGCACGCCCCAGCCCCCCCGAACCAAATACCCAGCACCTTCAGGTGGTCAGTCCTGACGGTGAAGGGGATAGAGGATTGGTCGGCCCAGTTCCCGAAGAGCATGGCTTCGCTCTTGCCTCGGTTTACCTTGGCCCCTGAGGCCCGTTCGAACTGGTCACAAATGCACATGAGTCTGTGCACGGACAGCGGATCCGAGCAGAAAACGGCGACGTCATCCATGTACAGGGAGGCCTTAACCTGCAGACCCCCGCTGCCAGGAATAGTCACCCCTTTCAGGCTCGCATCCTTCCTGATGGACTCGGCAAATGGCTCTATGCAACACACAAACAAGGCAGGAGAGAGAGGGCAGCCCTGCCTGACTCCAGATCTGACTGGGAAGTTATCTGATTCCCACCCATTGATTGAGACTGCACTGACAATGTTGGTGTAGAGCAGTCTGATCCAATTAGCGATTCCCTCCCCGAAGCCCATTTTGGAGAGGACATCCCTCATATATGTATGTGATATCCTGTCAAAGGCTTTCTCCTGGTCCAGGCTGATGAGGCAGGTGTCCACCCCCCTGTCCTGCACGTAGGCGATCGTATCCCTGAGGAGTGCGAGACTCTCAGCGATCTTCCTGCCCGGTACAGCACAGGTTTGGTCAGGGTGAATCACCGATCCCAGAGCAGACCTGACCCAGTTGGCGATGACCTTTGACAAGATTTTGTAGTCTGTGTTTAACAGTGAGATCGGTCTCCAATTTCTAATTTCTTCCCTCTCCCCCTTCCGCTTGTAGATGAGGGTGATGATGCCTTTCCTCATGGATTCACTCATGGTACCTGCCCGAAGCATACTGACATACACCTCCAGCAGGTCCCGGCCAATCAAGTCCCAAAGAGCGGAATAGAGCTCGACCGGTAAGCCGTCGCTTCCGGGAGTTTTATTCTTTTCGAAGGACTCGAGGGCCTTGGTCAGCTCATCCAGAGATAGTGGCTGGTCCAGCCTCTCTCGTGTTCCGTCGTCTAGGACCTCCGTGATAGAGGACAGGAACGACTTGGAGGCCGCGCTGTCGATCGGCTTCGAGTCATACAGACTGGCATAGAAGGATTTGCTGATCCTCATGATGTCAGCCTGAGATGACGTTACCGAGCCATCTTCTTCCTTCAGGCTGCTGAGCACGGAGCTCTCTTTGTGCACCTTCTGGAAGAAGAAACGTGAGCACGTCTCGTCCTGCTCCACCGAGCGGACCCTGGACCGGAAGATTATCTTGGAGGCCTCTGAGGCAAAGAGCGAGGCTTGCTGGCCCTTCACCTCCTTGAGGTCCTCCGTGACATCGACCCCCAACGTCTGCAGCACGAGCAGGTTCTGCATACTTTCCTGGAGCTGGGACAGTTTTCCCCGCCTCCTCTCTCGCCTCCTGAACACCTTTGAGGATGAAGAACCTCTTGATGTTCCCTTTTACTGTTTCCCACCAGTCCGCTGGAGACTCAAAGAGGGACTTCACGGTTCTCCAACCTGCGTAATCTCTCTTGAGCTCCTCAATGTTTCCCGGGGTCAACAGCTTGGTGTTCAGTTTCCACGTTCCCTTACCAGCCCGCTGCTCGTCCTGTAGGTGACAGTCGGCCAGCAGGAGGCAGTGGTCAGAGAAGAACACCGGCTTGACGTCGGTGGATCTGACCGAGAACGTTCGGGACACAAACAGGTAATCTATCCTTGAGCGGATAGACCCGTCTGCCCGTGACCATGTATATCTACGCTGCGCTCCGTCTGCAGGGGTGCTGAAGACGTCGTGCAGCTTGGCGTCTTTGACCGTGTCCATCAGGGCTCTGGACGTGGCGTCCAGTTTACTGTCCCCCCCCGCCGGATCGTCCATCTGCATCGATGATACAGTTGAAGTCTCCGGCCAGAATGACCGGCCTGGACGAAGCCAGCAACAGTGGAAGCTGCTGCAGGACGGCCAACCGTTCACTCTTACCCGCTGGGGCATACACGTTGATTAGTCTCACGGGAGCGTTTCTGTAGGTAACATCAGCAACGAGGAGGCGCCCGCCCACCACCTCCTTAACCTCGGAGATGGTGAAGTTGCCTCCCCGTAACAGAATACCCAGGCCCGAGGAGCGGTTATCGTTAACCCCCGACCACACTGATGGCCCATGGGCCCACAAGCTCGACCATCTCCTGTAACTGCTGAGGTGCGGTATCCCACACTCCTGCAGAAACAGGACATCGGCTTTCACGTTGGCCAGGAAGGCCAGAGTTGAAACACATCACGCAGCAGATTTTATGCTGCGCACATTGATAGTTGCAATTTTAAACCCCATTTTGTTAACAGATTGTAAGGTTACCCATGTCCGATTGCTGCTGGTCCTGCCCCTCTGGGGTAGCTGTCTGCATCCCCGTGCAGTACGCAAACTGCTGGACCCTCGCAGGGCTGAGGTAGCTGTCCAGTTCCTCACTCGGCCCATTTGCCCGCTTCGGTGTCATTGGGCCGAGACCAGGGTCCACGCTGTCTGTTTCTATATCTGACAGCGGGGCTGTCAGAGGGTCGCTGCTCCCAGTGACCTGGAGCTGTGGGGCGTTGGGACCCTCCTGGCTTTCACCTGGTGGGGGGTGGTGGTTTCCCATTTCCTCAGGAGGCTCGTCCCTTGGTTGGCAGTTGCTGCCCTCCTTTCTCCTCGCAGCGCTCTGCCTCTTCTTTTGGTGACGACTCTCCTTTCTTCCGTCCTCACTCTCCGAAGAGCTGTCCGTGTCTTCCACCTGCAGCTGCCTTTTCCCCTTTTTCTGGGAGGTCTTGGTGACCGGGTGGGTTTTCCTCTTCCTGTTTTTCACCACGGTCCATTCCTCTGCCTCCTTCTTTCCCTTCTCCGCCTCCTCCTCCTGTCCTGTTGGAGCTTCGCTCGGCAGCTGTACCTCTCCAGTAGCTGTCATCTGCTCTGCTCCGGCCTGTCCTTCCTGTTGCATGCCTCCTGCCACCATTTCCTTGCCGGTTTGCGGTGCCTTGCTGTCCTTTTGTGGCCCGCCTCCGGCCATCTGCGCGTAGGTGGCAGCCCCTCGTCTTGGGCAGGCCCTGTACACGTGGCCCGCCTCCCCGCACAGATTGCAGTTCTTTTCCTCCTTGCACTCTTTGGTCGGGTGGCCCTCCTTCTTGCAATTGCGACAGATCGTGACCTTGCAGTCCGCCGCCATGTGGCCTGACCTCCCACAGGTTCGGCACACTTTCGGCTGCCCTGCATAAGTCAGGTACCCTCTGCTCCCTCCGATAGCAAAGCTGGAGGGTGGGTGGAGGATATTCCCGCTGGCGTCCACCCTCAGGGTTACCTTGACCTGTCGTTTGCTGGTCCAGATCCCGAAAGGGTCAACCACGTCGGTGCTTTGACCCTCGACCTGCACATATCTTCCCAGGAACGTCAGGACATCAGTTGCTGGCACGTAGGGGTTGTACATGTGGATAGTAACAACCCGGCTCCTCTGTGCAGGAAGCACACACAACGGGACCACCGACAAGATGGAGAACAGCGGCTCCCCTTCCTTCTCCTTGAAGACCTTCAGGAGCTGCTCACATTGCTTCACGCTCCTGAAGGTGACATCGAAGTAGCCTGCCCCAGGGAAATCCTGCAGGCAGTACACGTCTGCTGCAGCGAATCCACAGCACTCGAACAACACCTTCTTGACGAACACCGTCCGATCGACTGGTGTCCGCTCCTCCACCTTCTTAACAGACACCCGGACGGTGTTTCGAACCCCCTGCCCAGGGCTGCGCACAGTTGTTGAGGCCATAGCTCTGAGGTTGGCTGGTCCCTGAATTGGCGTTAGGCCGAAGCCAGCATGAAGATCCACCAATAGCAGGTCAGCACAACCAAACGATCCTCCAACGTCCAATCACGATCCAGCGATGATCTCCACTAGCTCTGATGACTCGCAACTCGACCCCTGTCCTGATAAGAACAGACACTTGATCTTAGCCAAAAGGCCGAGAAGCGATCTGCATCACAGGATGGCATACTTAGCCTCCAATTTGCAGGATGACCTACAAGTCCCTCACCTCACAGCGAGGCCTGCCAGACCCAGGGGGACACTCAAGACAGTGCAGGTGAAAAATCCACCAAGCAACAACACAGAGTCAATTACCAACAAACAGTCCTTTCTGGTATTAAGAGTCCATTATCATAAATGGTTCTCTTCAAAATGCAGAGTCTATTCCCAGGAGCAGAGTCCACTCCAATATCCTGAAGTTCACCTTAGACATAAGATCATAAGACATAGGAGTGGAAGTTAAGGCCATTTGGCCCAACAAGTCCAGTTCGCCATTTAGTCATGGTTGATGGTATTTCAACTCCATTTACCTGCACGCTCCCTGTAGCCCTTACTTCCTTGCGAGATCAAGAATTTATCAGTCTCTGCCTTGAAGACATTTAATGTCCCAGCCTGCACTGCCCTCCATGGCAATGAATTCCACAGGCCCACCACTGTCTGGCTGAAGAAATGTCTCCTCATTTCTGCTCTAAATTGACCCCCTCTAATTCTAATGCTGTGTCCATGAGTCCTAGTCTCTCCGCCTAACAGAAACAACTTCCAAATGTCCACCCTTTCTAAGCCATGCATTATCTTGAATGTTTCTATTAGATCTCCCTCAACCTTCTAAACTCTAATGAATACAATTCCAGGATCCTCAGCCATTCATCATATGTTAGGCCTACCATTCCAGGGATCATCCGTGTGAATCTCTGCTGGACATGCTCCTATGCCAGTATGTTCTTCCTGAGGTGTGGGGCCCAAAATTGGACACAGCATTCTAAATGGGGCCTATCTAGAGCTTTATAAAGTCTAAGAAGCACATTGCTGCTTTTATATTCCAATCCTCTTGAGATAAATGGGAACATTACATTTGCTTTCTGAACCACGGACTCAACCTGAAAGTTAACCTTTAGAGTATCCTGGACTAGCACTCCCAGATCCCTTTGTACTTCAGCTTTTGTGAATTTTCTCACCATTTAGAAAATCGTCCATGCCTGTATTCGTTTTTCCAAAGTGCAAGACCTCACATTTGCTCATGTTGAATTTCATCAGCCATTTCCTGGACCACTCTCCTAAACTGTCTAAATCTTTCTGCAGCCGCCCTACCTCCTCAGAACTACCTGCCTGATAACTTTGTATCATCGGCGAACTTTGCCAGATTTCCCCCAGTCTCTTCATCCAGATCATTAATGTATAAAGTGAACAGCTGCAGCCCCAACACTGAACCCTGAGGGACACCACTTATCACCAGCTACCATTCCGAAAAAGAACCTTTTATCCCAACTCTCTGCTTTCTGTCAGACAACCAATCCTCAATCCATGCCAGTAGTTCACGTCGAACACCATGGGCTCTTACTTTACTCAGCAGCCTCCCATGAGGCACCTTATCAAAGGCCTTTTGGAAGTCTAGATAGATAACATCTACTGGGTTTCCCTGGTCTAAACTACTTGTTACCTCTTCAAAGACTTCTAACAGGTTTGTCAGGCATGACCTCCCTAATTAAATCCATGCTGACTTATTCTAATCCGACCCTGCACTTCCAAAAATTTGGAAATCTCATCCTTAATGATGGATTCTAGAATTTTACCTACAACTGAGCTTAGGTTAATCGGCCTATAATTTTCCGTCTTTTGGCTTGATCCTTTCTTGAACAAGGGGGTTACAACAGTGATTTTCCAATCATCTGGGTCTTTCCGTGACCTCAGTGACTTTTGAAAGATCATAACCAAAGCCTCTGCTATTTCTTCAGCCACCTCCCTCAGAACTCGAGGATGTCGCCAATTGGGGCCAGGAGATTTAATTTTTTAGACCTTTTAGCTTTCCTAGCATTTTCTCTTTTGTAATGGCTACCATGTTCAACTCTGCCCTCTGAATCTCCTTAATTGTTGGGATATTACTCATGTCTTCCACTGTGAAGACTGACGCAAAGTACTTATTAAGTTCTTCAGCTATTTCCTTATCTCCCATCACTAATCTTCCAGCGTCAATTTGGAGTGGCCCAATGTCTACTTTTGCCTCTCGTTCGTTTCTTAATAATCGAAAGAAACTTCTACTATCATTTCTAATATTACTGGCTAGTCTCCCTTCATATTTGATCCTTTCCTTCCTTATTTCTCTCTTTGTTATCCTGTTTGTTTTTGTAGTCTTCCCAATCTTCTGATTTTCCAATGTTCTTAGTCACTTTATAGGCTCTGTTTTTTCCTTTGATACATTTCCTGACTTGCTTTGGCTGCCATGGCTGTCTAATCTACATTCCACCCCCCACCCCCCCCCTCCCCCCCAACCCCATGGATAATCTTTCTTTTCTTTGAGATGAACCTCTGTACTGTGTCCTCAATTACACACAGAAACTCCTGCCATTGTTGCTCTACTGTCTTCCCCACTAGGCTCTGCTTCTGCCTCTGTAATTACCTTTATTTAACTGTAACGCCATTACATCTGATTTTGTCTTGTCTCTTTCAGACTGCAGACTGAACTCTACCATATTATGATTGCTGCCTCCTAACTGTTCCCTTATTTTAAGATCTTTTGTAAAGTCTGGCTCATTACATAGCATTAAGTCCAGAATAGCCTGCTTCCTTGTGGGCTCCATCATAAGCTGTTCCAAAAAACTATCCTGTAAGCATTCCATGAATTCTCGTTCTTTGGACCCACCGGCAATATTATTCACCCAGTCCACCTGCATATTGAAGTCCCCCATGATCACTGTGACCTTACTTTTCTGACATGCCCTATCTATTTCCCAGTACATCTTGTATCCCTGGTCCTCCTAGGAGGTCTGCACACAACTCCCATTATGTTTTTTTTGCCTTTGCGGTTCCTCAACACCACCCACACAGACTCCACATCATCTGACCCGATGTCATTCAGATTTAATTTTATACTTAACCAAAAAGGTGACGCCATCCCTTCTTCCCACCTCCCTGTCTTTTCAATAAGTTGTAAATCCTTGGATGTTTACCAGCCAGTCTTGAACCCCTTGCAACCACGTCTTTGTGATGCTACCACATTCATAATCATTCACGATGATTTGTGCCGTTAATTCATCTACTTTGTTACAAAGACTACAAGCACTCAGGTAAAGTGCCTTAATGCTAACTTTCTTATCATTATTAGAGATATTGGAAATCATTAGATGCTGTACATTATTCTTCCTTTTTGCTGCATTCCTAGCCTGCCTGGAGCTTAAATCTACCTTCACACATGCTATCCTGCTCCTTATCTTTCCATTTAACACCATACTCCCTGTCGCTTTCACTTTCCCTTCCCCCAACTCAGAAGTTTAAAGTCCTACTGACTACCTTATTTATTTTTTCGTGAGAACATTGGTTCCAGATCAGTTCAGGTGGAGACCGTTCCAGCGATACAGATCCCTTCAGTTCCAAAACTGATGCCAATGCCCCATGAAATGGAAACCCTCTTTCCCACACCAATCCCTTAGCCATGTGTTTACTTCCCTAACTTTCTTATCCCTATGCCAATTGACACATGGCTCGGGCAGGAATTTCCTTCCGAGTACTTCCCAAACAGATCCTCCATCCTAGCTTTGCCTATGTTGTTAGTCCCAATGTGGACTACAATATCCGGATCCACCCCCTCCTTTCAAGCCGGTCAGAGATGTCCTGCACCTGGCACCTTGCAGGCAACACACCATGCAGCACTCCCGATCCGGCTTGCATAGGATACTGTCTGTCCCCCTAATTAGAATCATAGAGTCTTGGAGATGTACAGCATGGAAACAGTCCCTTCGGTCCAACCTGTCCATGCCAACCAGATATCCCAACCCAATCTAGTCCCACCTGCCAGCACCCGGCCCATATCCCTTCAAACCCTTCCCACTCATATCCCCATCCAAATGCCTTTTAAATGTTGCAATTGTACATTGTCTATTTATCCTATCCATGCCCCTCATAAATTTGTAAACCTCTATAAGGTCACCCCTCAGCCTCCGACGCTCCAGCGAAAACAGCCAAGCCTTTTCAGCCTCTCCCCACAGTCAGACCCTCCAACCCTGGCAACATCCTTGTAAATCTTTTCTGAACCGTTTCAAGTTTCACAACATCTTTCCGATAGGAAGGAGACAAGAATTGCACACAATATTCCAACAGTGACCTAATCAATGTCCTGTGCAGCTGCAACATGACCTCCCAACTCCTGTACTCAGTACTCTGACCAATAAAAAAAAGCATATCAAATGCCTTCTTCACTATCCTATCTACCTGCGACTCCACTTTCAAGGAGCTATGAACCTGCACTCCAAGGTCTCTTTGTTCAGCAACACTCCCTTGGACCTCCCTCGGACCAGTGTATAAGTCCTGCTAAGATTTGCTTTCCCAAAATGCAGCACCTCACATTTATCTGAATTAAACTCCATCTGCCACTTCTCAGCCCATTGGCCCATCTGATCAAGATCTCGCTGTAATCTGAGGTAACCTTCTTCACTGTCCACTACATTCTCCAATTTTGGTGTCACCTGCAAACTTACTAACTGTACCTCTTATGCTCGCATCCAAATCATTTGTGTAAATGACAAAAAGTAGAGGGCCCACCATCGATCCTTGTGACACTCCACTGATCACAGGCCTGCAGTCTAAAAAACAACCCCCCACCACCACTCTCTGTCTTCTATCTTTAAGCCAGTTCTGTATCCAAATGGCGAGTTCTCCCTTTATTCCATGAGATCTAACCTTGCTAACCAGTCTCCCAATGGGGAAACTTGTTGAACGCCTTACTGAAGTCCATATAGATCACATCTACCACTCTGCCCTCATCAATCCTCTTTGTAACTTCTTAATAGAATCCCCAATAACACTTACTTGCCTTGTTGCTCTCCCCTCTCTTGAATGGCCTTCTGTACCATGGTGCCGTGGTCAGCTGGCTCATCCTGTCCACAGCCCTTTCCCTCATCCATACAGGGAGCAGAAATCTCATAACTGTTGGACAAGGTCAAGGGCTGAGGCTCCTGCACTCCTGAACTCAGAACCCCCCTACCTGCCTCACTTACAGTCACACCCTGTTGTCCCTGAACATTTATTGAATTTGAATTACTTAATCTACCAGGTGTGATGGTCTCCTGATACAATGCGTCCAGGTAACTCTCCCCCTCCCAGATGTGCTGCAGAGTTTGAAGCTCAGATTTCAGATCATCAATTCTGATCTGGAGTTCTTCCAGCAACCAACACTTGCTGCAGATATGGTCACTGCCGTTCACAATGGGATCAGCCAGCTCCCACATCATACAGCTACAGCACATCACCTGTCCAGCCATCTCTACTTAGTTAATTAATATTTGCAATTTATGTATTAAATAATTTCTAGTACTTCTCTGCTATGGTCTTATTCAATTAACTTTTAATCAATCACATGAAAGACAAAAAATATAAATTGAAAAGCCTTACCTTCACAACACTCCAGAGTCCTTCTTGGCTAGAGCTCTCACTCTTCCTGCTGCTGGAACAGAAATGGAGGACTCCGCCGGTCGAGGTAAGTTTTTTTGAAATCTTAAAGCGGTGACTCACCTTCCCAGTAGGTCTCCTGATCAACACTCCTCCTCTTCCTGCTGCGAGTCTGTTGACTCTTATTTAGGTTAGAGGAAGCCTGACTGTGAAGGACCTGGGGTTTAGAACACACCTATTTAAATAGCAATCACTTGCCTTTCCAACAACCTCCCTGCTCCGAACTCACTTCCGTCCAGCTCACGCCACACTCTGCTGTAAAAAAGACTGCTGGCTTTGCAGTAAGTGCTTAAATAGCAATCACTTGCCTTCTCAATCATGTGCCTTGGAGGATTGTCACCCGAAGATCTGAGGCTGAATGTCCCTGACCACTGAAGTGTTCCCAGACTGAGAGGGACCAGCCCTGTCTGGCGATTGTTGCATGGTGCCCATTCATCCTTTATTGTTGTGTCTACTTCATCTTGCCAATGTACCATGCCTCGGGGCATCCTTGCCTGCAGCGTATGCAATAGACAACGTTGGCCAAATCACATGAGTATCTGCCATGTACATGGTGGGTGGTGTTCCCACGCGTAATGGTGGTATCCATGTCAACTCTCTGACATGTCTTGCAGTGGTTGCCATGACAGGGTTGTATGTGTTGTGGCTGATGTTGTCCTGAAGGCTGGGCAGTTTGCTGCAAACAATAGTCTGTTTAAGATTTGGCAGTTGTTTAAAGGTGAGAAGTGAAGGCATAGGGAAGGTCTTGGTGAGGTACTTATCCTCATCAATCATGTGTTGCAGGCTGCGAAGAACATGGCGTAGTTTGTCCGCTCCCGGGAAGTATTGGACAACAAAGGTTACCCTAGCGGGTGCATCCCATATCTGTGTCCTGAGGAGGTCATTATGGTTTCTTGCTGTGGCACATCAGAACCGGTGATCGATGAGTTCAGCATCCTACCCTATTCTTATGAGGGCATTCTTCAGCACCTTCAGGTGTCCATCTGTTGGGTTATAACCTGGTGTTGTGTGATTTTTAACTTAACCAATCTCATGCCAACATTTTACATATAAGCAAGGAAATCTCCTGCTGATTACCATGTATTATTCCTCTTGGCTGTTGAATCTGTGCTCTTCCATGTTGAACATCGCTTGAATGAAATAGTGATGGTGGCGAGCTCCATTTCCCCCTCATTTTGCTTTCCACAGTGTAGATCTCTAAGGTCCATTCGTGGCAGTGGCTAAGAGTGACCAGTACACAGTCCTTGTGGAGAGAAAGTCTGATCTTCACATCGAGGATACCCTTCATGTGTTAAATGCTGATACCATACTAGATAGGATAGACTTCAAACAGATGTAGAAACAGACTGAGCATCCATGGGGTTCTGAGGGACAACAACAGCAACAGAAGCGTAATTCAACACAATCTGCAACCTCATGGTCCAACACATACCCTACTCAACTGTTACCATCAAGGCAGGGGATTAACCCTGGTTCAAATGAAGGGTGAAAGAAGGCATGCCAAAAGCAACAACATATGTACCTAAAAATAAAGCATCAGCATGGTGAAGTGACAATGCAGGACTGCTTGCATGCCAAACATGCATAAGCAGCAAGTGACAGAGCCACTTGAGGTTGGACATAGCAGGACTGCAGAACTTAGGTCTGATTTGCTGGTTGTGGAATTGCTCAACCCCTGTTCTTTATATTCTGCTTTTGCTATTTGGCATGTAGAAGTGGATGGAATTGATATCTCTGATTAGGTTGAAAAATAAATATATATGTTGCTCACGTGATTCAATGAATGATAGAGAAAAACTGCAAAATCCTCTAATAAAAACAAAAATTGTTGAAAATAACTTAAGATGAACATACGGGACCATATTTTGCTCTGAAAATTGAACCTCATTCCTGATGAAGGGCTTTTGCCCGAAGTGTCGATTCTCCTGCTCATTGGATGCTACCCGACTTGCTGTGCTTTTCCAGCACCACATTCTTGACTCATTCAACTTCACTGCCATGGGTCTGAAATCATGTACAGGACTCCAGATTTCCTTTCCCAATGGCATGAGGGAAGCTGATAAGTTTTTATGACAATATAATTTTGCAGCTGCAGTTTGAAGCTTTTTATTCTGGACTTATTTAATTGGTTGTATTTCAATTCCCAATTGCTGTGTTGGAATTTGAATACATGCCGCCGAGTATTAGTTCAGGCCTCTCTAATTGTCCTGTTACAAATCATTATGTTACAGTGCCCCCAAGTTCTAGGTCACATTTGCTTAATTAAGATTAGATGCACATATAGGGAGGTTTTTAACTGCCAGAAATACACAGTATTTATGCACAGAAACAGACCATTCAGTCCAATAGTTCATATGAGTACTTGTACTTCACATGTTGTTCTTTTCCTCATATTAATTTATCCTTTTATTCATTCTCCTTCGCATATTTGTCTCATCTCTCTTTACATTCCATAGTGTAACCAACCACTGAATTTCCTGTTGGATTTATTAATGATAATCTGATATTTATGGCCCAGCTCTGGTCTCCCACACAAGGAGGATAATTTTTTCCATATTACCCTCTTCAATCTCTTTCATGTCATAACGATCTATCACATCACACCTCACTCTTCACTTTCCTCAAGAAAAATTCTTTAGCCATACAAACTTTCTTGATAGGTAAAATCTCTCAGTTTTGGTATCATCCCAGTAAGTCGTTTTTGGCACTTTCTATACTTAGAGTCTACATTTCTCTATTCTTTTGTTAAGACAAGGAGACCAGAATTGTTCAGAGTACTTCAAATGTAATCTAGTCAAAATTTCATAAACCTTCCCTTCGGTTCTGATGGAAGTCACAAATATGAAACTAATTCTGTTTCTTTCTCTGTCCAGAGATTCTGCCCAATCTGCTGAATAATTCCATACTGTTTTCATTTCAGATTTCCAGCGTCTGCAGGATTTTGATTTTTGTTTTGTATAGCATCTCTGCTTTTCACTGCCATGCCTCTGAAGATTCTTTGTAGAAATATCTGTAAAACTGAGTGTGTCAGGTCTTTTTGCATTTATGTGACATTAAATGCCCTGCTAGTGGACATGAAACAAAACAGAACAAATCCCTTTTCCACCAAAATCATTACAATTCTTAATGAATTTATTGTGCAATGTGAAAGGCTGAAACAGGGAATAACAAAGGATCGTGAATCTTCGGAATTTGTTACTCCAAGGGGCTGTGGAAGTGCAATAAGTGGGTATATTAAGATAGAGATCACTAGATTTTTAGATACTAAAAAAGTCAAAGGATATGCTGATAATAGAGGAAACTGACAACGAAGTGGACCATCCTTGATGTAGTTGGATAGCAGAGCAGAGATTATGGACTCAATAGCCTACTCCTGCTCCTATTTTCTACTTTTCTTTGAATTGTATTAAATTAAACTCTTCCCTGGTCTAACTCACATTGGGCCTCACTATTAATTACAAAGATAACCATGGTCTTCAAATTATATGTGTGCGGGTCATTTCAGTTGAAAACTGGTGACTTATGCAGCAGGTCACAAATGCCAAATACCATCGATGGCATTCCCCAAATTCATCAGGTTTACCAGATTCCCAAAGGACACTGTTGAAGGAAAAAACCATGTGCCATTGAAAGCAACTAATTACATATTTGTCACATACATAAACAGGTAGAAAGTGAGGACTGCAGATACTGGGGATGAGAGTCAAGAGTGTGGTGCTGGAAAAGCACAGCAGGTCAGGCAGTATCCAAGGAACAGGAGAAACGATGTTTCAGGCATAAACCCTTCAAAGTCTGCACTTTGTCTCTCCAGTGTAGAGAAGACCACATTGTGAGCAGCCAGTACAGTGGACTTGATTGAGTAAAATGTACGTAAATTGCTGCTTCACCTGCACGGGCCACCACAACACAGTCCCTCCACCACCACCCCAGCATACACATGTACACACACACCACTCCATTCCAGCACACCATGACGGAGGAAGGATTGTGAAAGAGAATCTAAAGGTTTGGATGTGTTGCCAATGACAAAAACAGCAACATGCCTTCCTGCATCACCAGCTTAGCAAAACACACAATAAAACAGGCAGGATTAAATATCAAACTGAAGATTTATAAATAACAATTAAGATCATTAGTACGGAACATTAAATAAACATTTCATGCAATTAGTAACATTTTAGTTAGGAGACAATTGTTATGTTTGCAGTTGATATCAAAACCTTTCAAAAGTTCTAAATGAATTCTGACTAAATAATTCAAGGACAATAGCCACAATTATTATTAGAGCAACAATCATAAGAAAAGTGTGAATACTAACAAAAAGAACAATACTGACAATATTTTATTCTTTTTTTTTAAAACTGTCATCACTTGACATTGATGCTTTGTAAAGAACCTTTTCTTAGAATTAAATTAACTTTGTACAGTTAATAGATTTTACTTGTTTCTCTGTAACTCTCCTGGCTGAATTTATTGGTATTTCTTCACTATTTCTCTTGTCATGTGATCAGCCCACTCTCTCAGGACCCCTTCTCCTGCCTCCAACACATCCCATCCACCTGGGCACCCCATGCTGGCCCCTGTTACCCGCTCTTGATCTCTTCATTTCCTACTGCTGCAGTGATATAGACCACCTCAACCTGTCCAGTCTCTTCACCCACTCCAACCTTCCATCTTTGCAATGCGCAGCCCTCCACCCCCTCTGCTCCAAACCCAAATCACCTTCAAACCAGCAGACAAGGGGGAGCGCGGAGTGCATGGACCTCTACACCATTGAAGCCAGGCACCAACTTGCAGACACCTCCTCCTATTGCCTCGTCGACCACGGCCTCACCTCCCATCACCAAACCATCATCTCCCAGACCATCCACAACCTCATCATCTCTGGGGATCTCCCACCCACAGACTCCAACTTCATAGTTTGAGAACCGTGCACCGCCCGATTCTACATCCTACCCAAAACTCACAAACCTGACTGCCCTGGTTGACCCATTGTCTCAGCCTGCGCCTGTCCCACTGAACTCACCTCTGCAAACCTTGACACCTCTTTGTCCAGGAACCTCCCACCTACGTTCGGTACACGAAAGCCCTTCACCTCCTGCAAGACTTTCATTTCCCTGGCCCCCAACGCCTTATCTTCACCATGGACATCCAGTCCTTATACACATCTATCCGTCACAATGAAGATCTCCAAGCCCTCCATTTCTTCCTCTCACGCTGACCCAACCAGTACTCTTTCTCCGACACCCTCATCCGCCTGGCTGAACTGGTCCTCACCCTCAACGACTTCTCCTTCCAATCCTTCCACTTTCTCCAAACCAAAGAGGTATCCATAGGCACCCACAAGGGCCCCAGCTATGCCTGCCTGATTGTCAGGTACGTGGAACAGTCCATCTTCCACAGCTACATCGGCACCACTCCCCACCTTTTCCTCTGCTACATCAAATGACTGTATTGACACTACCTCGTGCTTCCTCAAGGAAGCTGAACAGTTCATCAAATTCACCAACACCTTCCACCCCAACCTCACATTCACCTGGACCATCTCAGACACCTCCCTCCATTTCCTGGACCTCTCCATCACCATCTCCAGTGAACGACTAACCACGAGATCTACTACAAACCCACTGTCTCCCACAGCTACTTGGAGTACACCTTTTCCCACCCTGTCTCCTGTAAAAATGCCATCCCTTCTTCCCAATGCCTCTGCCTGGGCTGCATTTGCTCCCAGGAGGATCAATTCCATACAGAACATCCCAAATGGGAAAGAAACCACAATTCTCCCTCCCACATGGTTGACGATGCCCTCTAATGCATCTCCTCCACTTCTCACACCTCCGCCCTTGAACCCCACCCATCCAATCCCAACAAGGACAGAACTCTCGTGGTCACACCAACTTCTGGATACATTGCATCATCCTCTGCCACTTCCACCAACTACAAGTAGACTCTACACTAGGGATATATTTCTCTCCCCACCCCTATCTACATTTTTGGAGAGACCATTCCCTCCATGACTCCCTGGTTAGATCTCATTCCCCCACCAGCCCCTTCCCCTGCCTACGCAAGAAGTGCAAAACCTTCCCCCCCACACCTCTCCCCTCACCTCCATCCAAGGCCCCAAAAGATCCTTCCACATCTGACAGAAATTGATGTGTACTTCCATACACATCATCGACTGTATCCGTTGCGCCCAATGTGGTCTCCTCTACATTGGGCAGACAGGATGCCAACTTGTGGATGGTTTCAGAGAACATCTCTGGGACACCCACATCAACCAGCCCCATGGCAAAACATGTTAACTCCCCTTCACATGCCACCAAGGACATGCAGGTCCTGTGCCTCCTCCATCGCCAATCCCTAACCATCCGATGCCTGGAAGAAGAATGCCTCCTCTTTCGCCTTGGGACCACATGGGATCAATTTGGATTTCACCAGCTTCCTCATTTCCCCTCCCCCCACCTTATCCCAGTCCCAAACCTCCAACTTGGTACCGCCCTCTTGACCTGTCCATCTTCCTTCCCTTCTATCCACTCCACCCTCCTCTCCGACCTATCACCTTTACCCCCACCTGCATCTATCCATCACATTCCCAGCTACCTTCTCCCCAGCCCCACCCCCCCCTCCTATTTATCTCTTAGCCCCCTGACCCACAAGCCTTATTCCTGATGAAGGGCTTATGCTGGAAACGCGATTCTCCTGTTCCTCGGATGCTGCCTGACCTGCTGTGCTTTTTGAGCACCACACTCTCGACATGTGGTCAGCCTTGTCAGATATCATCTTCAGATGCCATTCGCAACTCAAGATGCTGTCTCATTTACATTTCCAGCAAATTATGATGGAAATGTCATATCAACATTTACAAAAAGATAATTGTGAAAAATCATGAGCATGCAACCTGTGATCTTCTGTCTGTTAATCTGAACAGATGGAAAATCACAGGATAGATACGTCTGATGATTGGAGCATTCCATTAAGAATGGTGGATCACAGAATTAACCTGAAAATGAACAAATGTGAATCGCTAAATGCAAGCAGCAACATTGATAGTGGCTGTCAGTCATGGCGATATTGGAATTAAACCAGTATCTGCATAGTGTGGTACTCCGTTGGCAAGAGCGGCATGGTGGCTCAGCAGTTAGCACTGCTGCCTCACAGCACAAAGAAACTGGGTTCGATTCTTGGGAGATTGTTTGTGTGGAGTTTGCACATTCTCCCCTTGTCTGTGTGAGTTTCCTGTGGGTGCTCTGGTTTCCTCCCACAATACAAAGATGTGTAGGTTAGGTAAATTGGCCATGGGAAATTGCCCATAGTGTTCAGGAATGTGTCGGTTAGGTACATTAGTCTGGGGAAGTGTAGGGGAATAGGTCTAGGTGGGTTACGCTTTGGAGAGTTGGTGTGGATTGATTGGGCTGAAGGGCCTGTTTCCACATTGTAGGGATTCTGTACGGTGGCTCAGTGGTTAGCGCTGCTGCCTCAAGGCACCATGGTCCCAGGTTTGATTCCAGCCTCGGGTGACTGTTTTCTCAAGGATACTGTGTCCTTTATTTTTTTCAGAGGGGCTGTAAACAGGTTGGGCCCCGAAACGACTAGGTTTGGTACAGAGATGAAAGGCCTTTTGTTTATGCATAAACAAATGAGTCTTTAGGCTAAAGCTTTTGTGTTTTTAGAAGTAACCTGTATAAGTCAAGGGGACATGGCCAGCTCTCTAGCTGAGCAGTTCAGTCCAGAACTAGTTAAGCAGTTGAGCACTGGGTTGTGTGGAATCAGGCTTTGAGACTCTCTCTCCTTCTGCCCTTCTAACTTCAACCTGTGAGCCTTTGTTTCATTTTAACTGTATTTAGGGGGGGTTGTTTATTGCAACTGTTGTGCATATTCATAACAGCATATTTCAGTCTAGGTTGGATAGACTGAGTTCTATCAGTGTTCCTTTTTCTGTTCTTCGTGGTTTATTCCGTAATTTTGTGAATAAAGTTTTGTAGTCAACCTAGCTAACTTACTCTGGGTAATTTTCACTGTATACTTACCAAAACAAATTGTAAAGTTATGGTCTCAGCTGCCTGCTTAAGAATGTTTTGAGTAGTCCATAACAGATTGGGGGCTTGTCTGGGATTTTAAACAGGGAGTGGTACGTGCTAGTGTCTGTATTTCAGATGTTAGTTTGGTTGGGTAGAAAAGTTTGAGATAGCAAAGGCTCTTTCAGCCACCAAAGGTTTTCTGGAAGTGGATACGATGACTTTGAAAGTTTTGCAAAAGGTGAATGAGACCAAGCTGCATGACTTAGCAGACAAGCTGGGGTTGGAGCTGCCTTCTTCTGTGAGGAAAGGAGAGATAATTATAGCAGGAGCTCAGCATTTAAATTTGCTGGAAACACCATCAGAATCTATAGAGATGGCAAGAATTCAATTGCAAATGAAGCAGCTTGAGTTAGAGCTGAGAGAAATGGAAAGGGCAGCAGAATTGGAACAGTTTGAGTTATGATTAAAAGCAGAAGAGAGGGAAAAAGAGAGAGCAGCAAAAGTGAGAGAAAAACAGAGAGTGTTTGAACTTGAAAAACTGATACTAAAAAAGGGAAATCAGCTTAAAAGGCTGAAGGTAACATTAGCAAGCAAGTAGTGAAAGCTCATGTAGAAGAGCAGATTGCGTGGTCACAAGATCACAGATCACTGAAGCGGGAAAGTTGAAAAGGTAAGGTTAGCAGCTGAAGTGGCTGATGATTATGAGCTGATCCATAAAACACGGTTTGGCTTCCAGAATCAATTTCAGTCCATGAGGGATAGAACTTGAGGCAAAGAAAAATCCTCATATGAAAAGGGAAAGGTAGATCTCAGTGAAGATCATGAGGAAAACTTACCACAGCTTAAAAAAGAAACCTTTGAGGGGTCAAAGAAGTTAAACAGCACCGGTGTTTTCATTGTAAAAGTGGGCCATACAAAATCAGTGTTGGTGGGCTAGGAGAAAGCCAGATATAGGAAAACCAGAGAAGTCTAGGAGTTCTGTTGGACTAGAAGCAAAAAGCACAAGGAAAGTTCGACAACTGTCACAGAGTGTACAAGATGATCAGAGGTTGGTTAAGATGGAAGTGCCAGATTTGCTTAAAAGATATACATGCAAGGGTAAAGTTTATTCACATAGGCCAGGAGTAGCAGGTAAAGAGGTTACAATATCAAGGGACACAGGATCCTCACAGCCTGTGATGCTGAAGGATGAGGAGATATGTACTCCTGAAGAACTATTGCCAGAGAAGGTACCAGTTACAGGTATTCATGGTGAGACAAAAAGGGCTCAGATGTGTAAAGTAAAGCTAGAGAATCCAGAGGAGAGTGGAGAACTTGTGGTAGGAGCACTGGACAAACTCTCAGCTCCAGGAATACAATTTGTCCTTGCAAATGATATAGCTGATTCACCGGAAGGTGTGCTGCCTACTTGAGTTCAAAAGTCAGTGGAGACTCAAGCAACTGAAGAAATGCAAGGTGTTTATCGTGGGATCTTCCCAGATTGTGTGGTCGCAAGATCACAGAGGCACAAGCTGAAGCAGGAGAATCCAAAAGGCACAGACAATGAAGCTGAAATAGCTTTATCAGGGACTTTTTTGATCAGATAGGTGGAACAGAGCAGGAGCAAATTGGTAAACATGCAAGTATCTTTAGCTCTGCTAAGCTTATCGAGTTACAGCAGAAAGATGAGAACTTAAAACAGTTGTATCAAAAGGCATTTACAGAGAAGGAGAGTGAATGCATCCCTGTGCGTTATTACTTAACAAATGATGTCTTAATAAAGAACTGGAGACTATCACATATTCAAACAGATGAGAAATGGGCAGAAGTTCATCACATTGTTTTGCCAGTAGGGTATAGAAAGGAGGTGCTGCGAGTGGTGCATGAGCTACCATTTGGAGGTCATTTAGGGGTGATGAAAACACAGGCTAAAATACAAAGATGATTTTACTACCTGGACTACACGAAGATGTAGTTGAATTTTGCCAGACGTGTCATACGTGTCAGCTATACGGAAAACCACACGCAGTAATAAAACCTACGCCTTTAATACCTCTTCCAGCATTTGAGGAACCTTTCACAAGAGTTTTGATTTATTGAGATAATCCCATATCTGAAACAAAAGGTGGGAATAAGTTTCTATTAACAATACTGGATATATTGATGAGATTTCCAGCGGCAATCCCATCGTGCAATACCACAGATAAAAGGGTTGTAGAAGAATTGCTTAAATTTTTTTAAACTAGTTATGGACTACCAATAGAGATCCAGTCAGATCAAGGATCAAACTTCATTTCCAAACTATTCAAGGAGGTTATGGATAACTTGGAAATAAAGCAATTCAAATCTACTGCGTACCATCCAGAATCGCAGGGAGTGCTTGAGAGATGGCATCGAACACTAAAGACCATGTTGAGGGCTTATAGTTAGGGCCATCCATCCAGATGATTGAGATAAGGGAATTCTGTTTGTACATTTTGCGATCAGAGATGCACCAAATGAATCAACTAAATTTAGTCTATTTGAATTAATTTTTGTGCATGAAGTAAGAGGACTGTTAAAATTGATTAAGGAGAAATTAATAAGTTAAGATCCTCTCCAGCCCAGAGATGCTCTGAACCTTGACACCAGGTAGGCTACAGTGCATTCAGGAGGGTCTGTCTTTGACACAGAGAACTATATGTATTCTTCTAAAGATGCTATTTCCCAATTACCAAATTTATTTTCATCCCCCACTAAAATGATGCTTTGGTCTATAGTACTATGATCAGTTTGCTCATTTATCCTGCAGAGTGGACCCTTGGCCACACTGAGAGCGAGATTAATTTGTTTGTCAAAGGTACTGGCTGAGGCTCCTCCAAACTTTAACCCTGGATCCCCTTACGTACCTCATTTGCAGGCACACTCTCCTGTCCCTAACCACAGACGAAATTTCATGCAAAACAATGTCCATTTATCTTTCTCCATCTCTAACATGTGACACTGTCCATGGTTTGGATACAACTTAGCAACTTTGAGCTGAAGTTCTTACAGCAGCATTTGATGCAGGTGTGGTCACTTTGGATCTGACCAGCATCCACCAGCTCCCATATATCACAGCTGCAACACATTGCTTGCCCAGCCAGTTCTTCTATTTAATGAATTAATTTGGATATTCAATATTTAAAAAGTAGAATTGTTAATTAGACTCTTTAACTACAATAATGTCTCCTGAGCTGAATTCAGCAAGAAGAAAATACATTTCACAGAATGTGTGCCTTAAATAATAAGCTTCCTGGTCCATGGATTGAGTGAGAGAGGTTGTATTCAGAGGTAGAAATAGCACTTTGACGTTTTCAGAAAGCTCACCAATGGTAAGAGGATGGCTTAATGCATTGTCCAGAGTGAGGAGAATCTTGAAATCCAAATCTTTTCTCCTGCAATAATTTATTAAAAAATCCTTGAAAATATCAACAATAAGATCAGAAAAAATTTCCGTCATCCAACCTCTTTTGCTTGACCTGAAGTAAACACCTAGAGTGGACTGAAGATTACTAAAGGTGGAATTCCGTGATAGTCAATGGGAATTTGTGATTTAAAAAATGTCTTCCCCAATTCACCAATCATGTTACAGCCAAATCATATTGACAGAGCATGTGTCACATATGATGAGAATGCTGGAGAAACTCAGTAGATCTGGCAGCATCTGTGGAGAGAGAAACAGAGTTAACATTTTGAAATTGGTCTGACACTTCTTCAGAACTGGAAGGTGTTGGCAAATGGGTTTTTCATAAATTTGACAGAGGTGGAGGAGGGCCAAGGGAGGCAGACAGGTCAGTGCATAAGATAAAGGGGTTGTTAATGTGGTGAAAGAGACAAAGAAATGTAAAACGGGTGTTATTTGAAGTGTGAAGTCTGTGTGGAATTTGCACATTTTCCCTATGTCTGCATGGGTGTCTTCTAAATGCCCATAGTATCCAGGGATATGCAGACTATTTGGGTTAACCATGGAAAAAGCAGGGTTATAGGAATAGGGTAGCGGGCATGATCTGGGTGGGATGCTCTTCAAAGGGTCTGCGTAGACTGGTTCCACGCTGTTGGGATTCTATGATTCTATGAAATGAGAGAATGAGTCCTCTCTACTGAGAGCAAAGTAAACAAGATATGTGCTATTTATGTTTTATGAAAAGTACCAAACCTTCCAATTGAACTTTGGGGTCATTGCTAAATATGAGCACTTGGAAATCATTTCAATTCTGACTGGGTCAGTGCTGAGACAAGGAAACAGTCTCACAGTCATTTGTTTGTGCTGAGCTAGTGTACTGAGCCTCGACATATTAAATGTATAGAAATAACAGATCACTATCAATAAATAGTGCCATAATCAATTGCAGCGCTTTTAGAGAGGAGCAAACAAAAAGAAAATGTCTTGTCTATTCAGTGGCTTTATCCTAATAAAAAGACAAGAAGAGTGAAAAAAATGTGAGGCATGAACAAGACAAGGCTAGGGCAGTTGTGTTGGTGACGGGAGGAGGATGTGGGGATGTTGTGCAGGGGAGGGTGGGGAGAGAATGCAAGAAAAATAGAGAAGACACAAAATGCAGTCAGTTTCTGAAGTTATGGAATTCAATGTTGAAAGCTTGAGGCTGGAAAATGCCTAAGTATAAAAAGAAATGTTCCTCAAGCTTGTGTTGCGCTTCATGGCAATACTGTACCAGGCCCCAGGACATGAATGTTATCATGAGTACAGGGTTAGGGTTAGTGAAATTGCAAGCAACTTGGAGATCAGTGTCTTTGCCATGGACAAAGCAAAGGTGTTCTGCACCTCGTTTGCATTTGATCTCACTAATGTGAAGAAGACCACATGGTGAACAGAGAATACAATAGATTTAATTTTGTTTATTAGATGTGGCATCCAGTTGTGGTGCCTTTAGAATGTCCAAATTTAGGATTTAGTTGAAAAGGACAAGTCTATGTGATCTATTTTTAATTGGATACAGTTATGTATACATGTATGCAAATAAAAGTATCATCTATAGGATTTTCTGATCATTTACTTTTAGCCAAATGAATCTGCTCCCTAATACTGGGAGTAGTAGTGGTGGAGGAGAGGTAGAGTGAGCGTTGTGTTAATTATAAAATGTACCCTACTGTATTGTGAACACTATGAGTGACATATTAAAGTAATATGTCACTTTTTTCCCTGGTGGTCCAGTAGTTAGGATTCAGCGCTCTCACCACCGTGGCCTGGGTTCGATTTCTGGTCGGGGAAGTTGCATTTTTAGGGGTGGCACGGCAGCTCAGTGGCTAGCACTTCTGCCTCACAGTCTCAGGAACCTGAGTTCGATTCCCACCTCGGGCAACTGTTTGTGTGGAGTTTGCACGTTCTCCCAGTGTCTGTGTAAGTTTCCTCTCACAATCCAAAGATGGTCATGCGAAATTGCCCATAGTGTTAGGTGCATTAGTCAGGGGTAAGTACAGGGTAGGGGAATGGGTCTAGGTGGATTACTCTTCAGGGGCCGTGTGGACT
This sequence comes from Chiloscyllium plagiosum, assembly GCF_037043375.1. Lineage (NCBI taxonomy): Eukaryota > Metazoa > Chordata > Chondrichthyes > Orectolobiformes > Hemiscylliidae > Chiloscyllium > Chiloscyllium plagiosum. The sequence continues at coordinate 37,588,004 of NW_028270146.1, forward strand.
TGTTTGGCTGAAGGGTCTGTATCCATTACTGTAGAGAATCTAATATGTATTAATGATACTCAGTAATAAAAGAAAATGACGAGTAGCCAAATTAGTGAAAGACTTTCATTTCTATAGCACCATTCACAACTACAGCACTTCCCAATGGGCTTTACAGCCAATGAAGCAAGTTTTTAAAGTATAGTTATTCTTGTAATGAGAGAAAAATAGCAACCAATTTGCATGAAGCAATCTTACAAAAATAACAATATGTTAATTACTGGATATCTGTAGTTTTAACCTTAATTGAAGAATAAGTATTGCTTAGAGCACTGAGGATAACTCCTTAGTCATAACATCATAAGACCAGAAGACACAAGGGCAAGAGTTGCCTGTTCAGTCCATCGAGTCTGCTCCACCATTCAATGAGATCATGGCTGATTTGATAATCCTCAATTTCACTTTACTGCCTTTTCCCCATAACACTTGATGCCCTTATTGATTAAAAATCTGTCTATCACAGTTTTGAATATTTTTAACCATACAGTCTCTCTGCAGTAAAGAATTTTATAAATTCACTACCCTCTGAGAGAAGACATTCCTCTTCATTTCTGCTTTAAGTGGGTGACTTCTGACTGTGAGATTACGCTCTTTGTTCTTATATTTTCCCACAAGAGATAACAATCTCTCTGCAATTCCCTGTTAAACCCCAAAGAATCTTACTTGTTTTAATCAGGTCACCTTTAAATACCAATGCTTACAGGCCCAACCTACTTAATGTCTTCTCATATAACAATCCCCTTCACACCTAGGATAATATAGTATTGAACCTACTATGGGCTTCCTCCAACGCTAGTATATCTTTCTATGGATACGGGGAGGGGACCAACATTGTTCACAGTATTCCAGTTGTGGTCTGACTAGTGCCTGGTATAGTTTCATATTCATTTTCATATTCCATTCCCTTTGAAATAAACTTTGATTTGCCTTTCCTATTACCTGTTGAACTTCAATGCTATCTTTTTGTGATTCGTGTATGCGGACCTTCAATTCCCTCAGTGCTGTAGCTTTCTCCATTTAAATTATATTCAGCTCCTCTATTCTACCTGTCAAAGTGCATAACCTCACACTTTCCTGCATTATATCCCATCTGCCAAGGTTTTGTCCACTTGCTTAGCCTGTCTATATTTATTTAGAGACCCTTTACGTGATTCTCACAATCTGCCTTCCCAGCTATTGTGCCTTATCTGAAAACCTGATTTACAATTCCTGTACAGGATGAGGGTCCCATCCTACCTTAGCCTGGCCTGAGGTGATGCCTGACCTGCTGCGCCTTTCCAGCAACACATTTCCAGCTCTGATCTCCAGCATCTGCAGATCTCACTTTCTCCCCTGAGGTGAATAACCCTTAGGGAGAAAGTTAGGACTGCAGATGCTGGAGATCAGAGTCAAACAGGGTGGTGCTGGAAAAGCACAGCCGGTCAGGCAGCATCCAAGGAGCAGATGATTTGACGTTTCGAGCATAAGCTCTTCATAGGTGGTGAGCTTAACCCCTGAGGTTAAGCTCACCACCCAGTTCTCTCTCCTCAATAAGAGAGCAGCCTCTAGGACTGAAAAAATGCCAAAAGAACTGCAGATGCTGGAAATCAGAAGCTAATACAGAAAATTGCTGGAAAAACTCAGTTGCTGAACTGCAACTTGGTTGCATTTGTGGAAAGAAAGCAAAGTTAAAGCCAGTTCTTCAGAAGGGACTTGCACTTTATCTAAAACTGCTGTAATACGTTGCTACCAGAGGGTGGTGCTATAGGACAGAGAAACAAATTAAAACAATGCCCTTACGGATCAGATTAGATTAGATTCCCTACAGAATGGAAACGATAATAACTATTAATTTCGCTAAAGGAAGTAGAAAGATGTAAAACAATATTCAATCAGCCTACTTGCTGTCAAATTCAAGGTAGTTATTTCATGTATTCTGAATATACAGGTGTGCCTTCATCTCCTTCCATGATACTGTTGTTTTTATTTGTTTCACTCATAATTAAAGAGTTTTGTAGCCCCATCAATACAGTGTCAGCCTTCAGGCCTACACTCACCATTATCAGCTGTCACAACTATTGCCTCTTTGCAGTAAGAAAATAAAATACTATCATTAAAGGGCCGAATGTCTTAATATTTCACTGACATGTCAGTCTGGATTGGTTGACCCGTGGGAGTTTTTTTTGTCTGATCTGCAAACTACATTTTATCCACTGAAACCTGCCAAGGAGATAATAACATTTTCTGAGGAACAAGAATCAAAGATATAGAGAGGGGATGAATCTCAAACTACCTGCTTTTTAAAGTGACCTTCTCAATGAATGGCAATGTGAAGTCAGTCTCGGTAAGGTGAGAAGTTTTGACTCGTTTTGGGAAGACCAACTGCACCTTGTTCCACTCAGGCATTCGACAGGACAGTCTTGATCTTCCCCCTGCATCACTAGGATCAAGGCCTCAGGGGGCAGGGGTGAGGGTTAGAAATGCTTCCTGCCGATCAGAGGTCAGCAGTTCCTCTGATCAGCAGCTCCATCAGGGAAGCAGGAGCTGCTGCCAATAACATGCAGGGGCTGGGATTTCCTTTATTGGTCAGAGTATTGAGTACACGAATTGGGAAGTCATGTTGCAGCTATACAGGACATTGGTTAGGCCACTTTTGGAATATTGTGTGCAATTCTGGTCTTCCTATCGGAAAGATGTTGTGAAACTTGAAAGGGTTCAGAAAAGATTTACAAGGAAGTTGCCAGGGTTGGAGGATTTGAGCTATAGGGAGAGGTTGAATAGGCTGGAGCTGTTCTCCCTGGAGTGTCGGAGGCTGAAGGTGACCTTATAGAGGTTTACAAAATTATGAGGGGCATGGACAGGATAAATAGACAAGGTCTGTTCCCTGAGGTAGGGGAGTCTAGAGCTAGAGGGCATAGGTTTAGTGTGAGAGGGGAAAGATATAAAAGAGACTTAAGGGGCAACGTTTTCACACTGAGGGTGGTACGTGTTTGGAATGAGCTGCCAGAGGATGTGGTGGAGGCTGGTACAATTGCAACATTTAAGAGGCATCTGGATGGGTGTATGAATAGGAAGGGTTTGGAGAGATTTGGGCTGGTTGCTGGCAGGTGGGACTAGATTGGGTTGGGATATCTGGTCAGCATGGACAAGTTGGACTGCAGGGTTTGTTTCCATGCTGTACATTTCTAGGACCCTACGACTCTATTGAATTTGCCTTCATAACCACAAACTAAGCCTGCATGTTAACCTTAAGAACATCCTGATCTAAAACTCCAAAGTTCCTTTGTGCTTCAGATTTCCAAACTCTTTCCCCATGTAGAAAATAGTCTATGCCTCTATTTCTCTTATCAAAGTGCGTAACCTCACACTTTTTCACATTGAATTCTGTCTGTCCCTTCATTGCCTACTTTTCTAGCCCTTTCAAGTTCTTTTGCAGCCTCCCCACCTTCTCAACACAATCTGTCCCTCCAATATCATTATGTCATCTGCAAACTTAGCAACAACGCCCTCAGTTCCTTCGTCCAGATTGTCCAGTGTCCATTCCCTTATTTAAGAAAAGATGAAAGTACTTCGGAAAGCAGTTCAGAGAATGTTGACTAGAGTGGTACCTGGAATGGATGGGATGTCTTCGGAGAAAAGATTGAATACACCAGGCAATTTTTTTGAAACATGTAAGATCCTGAACATTTTGACAGAATGCATGTGGAAAAGTTGTTTCCTCTTGTACAAGAATCTAGAACTAGTTTCAGCGTTTCAAAATATGCATCACACATTTACAACACAGATGAAGAGAATTTTATCCTCACAGAGGTCCATGTGCCTTTGGAATATTCTTTGGTGGAAACAGAAACTTTAATGGTTTTAAGGCAGAGATAAATAGATTCTTGAAAAGCAACAGTGTGAAAGGTTATCAGGGTCGACAGGAATGTGAAAAAATCAGATATCCATGAGCTTGTTGAATGATGGAACAGGCTCTACTCCTATTTCCTATGTTCACGTGTTCAATTTCATGGAACAGAAGAATTCCTCCAGTGTGGAAGCTGGCCATTCAGCCCATTGAGTCCACACTGACCCTCCAAAGAGCATCCCACCTAGATCCATTCCTCTACCCAATAACACTGTATTTCCCACAGTTATTCCACCTAACCTACACATCCCTGAACACCAAGGGCAATTTAGCATGGCCAATCTACCTAACCTGCACATGTTTGAACTGTGGGAGGAAATCCATGCAGACACAGGGAGAATGTGCAAACTCCACACTGCCAGTTGCTCCAGACTGGAATCAAACCTAGGTCCCTGATGCTATAAGGCAGCAGTGCTAACCACTGAGCCACCATGCCACCCTTTTAGAAGCATCATCAAACAGGAAAGATTGACAGAGAGGCATGGAGATTTAGGGAGAAAAATCCAGAGGTTAGGATTAAGGCAGCTGAAAGCTGGAGCAGTTAAAATAAAGGATGCACAGGGGGGCAGAAATGGAGCTACATAGGGATCTCAAGGGCTTGTACTGCTAACTAGTGTTGCATAAATATGGGGAACATGCAGAGATTTGAAAATAAGAAATCAAGATGATAACAATTAAAGAATTGTCAAAGGGAAAATCAGCCAAGGTCAGCAAGCAGAGATGAATGGTGAATGAGACGAGAGTGTGATGCTGGAAAAGCACAGCAGGTCAGGCAGCACCCGAGGAGTAGGAGAATCGATGTTTTGGGCATAAGGCATTCATCAGGCACTCCTGATGAAGGGCTTATGCCCAAAATGTCGATTCTCCTGCTCCTTGGATGCTGCCTGACCTGCTGTACTTTTCCAGTGTCGTGGAAATTAAATCGAATGCTAGCAAGAGCAAAGAAAAAGCTTTATTGTAACCTCTGCAGGGGCCCTATTGTAACCTCTACAGGGGCTAGATACCGCATGTAAGGGGCTGAACAATTTTCACATATTCTTTTTATACATTTCGCTTTTCCTTAACATACGCTCAAGGACAAGAACTGGGAACATTTGGCTGTTGATATGATTGCTTATGTTTTCCCTGACTCTTGCTGAATTTGACTGTTTTGCAGGACTTACAAGACCAAGCTGTCTGCTTGCAGAATCCAGCAAAGTCAGGTTGTCTACTTGAAATTTTAGCAAAGTGTTAGATTTAGCAAAGTATTCTCTTTCAGATATCACAGTAAATGTTAATTTTGTTAACTTTCCATTACATCTCCCCCCTTTTTGGCATTTTATGACAACAATGACAAACAAACAAAAAAATACAGAACCAGATTTTAAAAAATATATAGAGCCAGATAGCTATACATCGACAATCTTAACAGCTGTCTGTGTTGTAAGGAGCACTTGAAATGGTCCCAGCCACCTCTTCGCCTTCCAGCTTTTCCCCCTGAAGTCTTTCACCACTATCCAGTCTCCAGGTTCCAGATCATGCCGCTTCCCTTCTGCTGGTTGGGGTAGTGCAGCTTTCGCTTGATTCTGTACTTGAGATAAAAGTGTAGAGAGTTCCATACAGAAACACAACATCACATCCTCACCGAGGCCTGTTATCTGTCTTACCTTGGGTCTTGGGCCAATTCCTGTGTTGGGCAGCCTACCAAACAAAATCTTAAACCGGCTAAGATTAGCTCTTCCTCTCCTCCTAGATCTCATATACATTAGCACAATCGGAAGTGCCTTTGTCCATGTCACCCCTAGTTCCTCACAACATTTTGTCAATTTATTTTTTAGGGTAGCATTTTCTCTTACCACTGCCCCACTGCTCGCAGTGGTAGGCACAGTGTTGTCTCATGTTTATTCCCAAATAATCACTGATCTGCTATCGGGCATTATTGACAAATGGTGTCCCATTGTCACTACTAAGCCTTTCAGGGATGCACCATCTCGGGATTATCTCAGTTAGCAAAGCCTTGGCTACTGCACTGGCATCCCGTTTAGACGTGGGGAATGCTTCCACCCATTTGGAAAACATATCAACTATTACTAGACAATACCTTTTCCCTTTGCTGGGTGTTAGTTCAATCAAATCCATCTGTAAATGTTCAAAGGTTTTTTGGGGTTGGGGGTGTGCTGCCTGACTCATCTGTATTCCCCTCCCCACATTATTAGTGGCACAAATAACACATCGTTTGCAATACTTTTGGGAGTAATGAGTCAATCTCTTAGAGTACCAGAGTACCGAAATACTGTCATACATCCCCCTAGCACATCGTTTGCAATATTTCTGGGAGCAATGAGTAAATCTCTTAGTGTACCAGTGCACCAAAATACTGTCATACATCCCCCTAACACATCATCCCTGAAGACCCAATCTTTCGTTTTTTTTCCCTTTAGAACACATAATCCCAAATCCTGCCACCTGTTGCTGGACGCCTTTGCCAGTGACATGTGAGGAAAAGAGTCTTCCACATCAAAAATACAGGGTCTGCTTGCTGTTACAGATACTTTAGATAAGTTCACACTGACTGCACATCTGTGATCATTCCAATAAAATTCGCACAATAGCAACTGATCTGGTTTAACCAATCTCCTGAACCAATCCTTCTCACATGATTCATCAGGGCCATCGCAGTGTATGTGTGCTGTGCGGCGCAGCATGTCCCCAGCAAGAAAATCGGTGTTAATAGGTTAACATGGTTACTTGCTGCCAAGGCGAGTGAATTGCTCACTGAACTTATCGCTCTCTGGCTTAATCACCACTCATAGACATACATCAGGGGTTGTGAGTCATATTTTACAGCCTGAATTGGTAAATCTTCCCTTTGAATTACCTGCAAGCCCGTCAGGGTACTGAGCAAATCCAACCCCAGTCTCACAATGAGGTCCCAACCCAACAGAATTCTGATAACAAAAAGGACAGAATTCTGATAACAAAAATGAGAATTGGAATGTTTCCCCATTGCTAGTTTCGCACAATAGGGGTGCGGAAAATCTCTCTCATATCACGACTCCTGATGCACCCATTGATTTCAGGAACCTTCCACTCATCTTTATTTGCATCGATTCTCTGAACTGTCTTAATTTAAGGACTGAATATGTTGCCCCTGTATCTACCAAAAAGGTAACTGGTGTACCGTTTATATATAACATTGAGATAGGCATCGACTTATACGCATCATTGTTATACTGAATATATAGTCCACACTTCGTGATCTCAGTGCTCAATATGGAGGTGGGACTTCTTTCAGTGCCCGTAAAGTTAGTAGAAGAGATTAGTATAGGCGAGTCTTCATTGCCAAGTGTAATGGAAAGAGGCTTACCTGTACCTTGTGGGCTGCTCACCTCCACCTCAGCCTTCCCCTGTCAGTCACCCTGCTGTCCAGCTTCCAGGGCTGATTGGTACTGTCTGTGCGGTCACTGTCTCGCCCAGTGGTCCATTGCTCTGCAAACAAAGCACCTGCCAGATCTACCTCTGCCAGCCCCTCTTCCTCTCTCTTCTTCCGCAGCACCTCCCTCCAACAGCTGCATCAGAGTAAGCTGAGCTTTATGTGCTTGCTGTTCCATCTTTAGTTTCCGTTTATCCTTCTCTTGGGCCAGCAATTTTTCAGCATGTATCGCATGTTGTTCAATCAAATTCAGCTTTCCCATGACCCAGGTAATATATGTGTCTTTTACCTTTTTCGCTATTTCATCCTTCATTCCATTGAAGAAGCTGTTCCTCATGTGTGCTTCATATGGCGTGATCTCTGCTGCCATTATGTTGTCGGGTGATCTCAGTCCACTATAGGCATTATGGACTTCAGTGAGGCGGGTAAGGTACTGGGACACTGTCTCATCTTCTTGTTGTTTACACATTGTGATTTTGGTCATGTCCATTCGTACTGGGAATGCCTTCCTACAGGCGGTTGCCAGCGCTGCAACAAAAGCATTAAAGTCACTTGCGGGTTGGTTGATCTGGCATGGGCGTTTATGGCTAGCCATTTATACTTGATTCTGGTGACATTGGCACCCAGTTTTCATCCCAGGAGACGTCTCATCTCATGTGATGTGGGCCGGAACTCGACACAGAACTTTGTCACTTCTTCGGCGAACTTATTACCTCCAACCTCGCGTGGGTCAGGCAACTGCCCATTGGCACTTTTCAAATCCTTCATGGTCCATGGTCGGTGGACCAGCACTGGGCACCCTTTTGGACCTGCAACTTCAACCATTGGTGCTTGCAGAACTACCTGGTTAGATGATCGTACGTCAGTACTCTTGCTGTCTGACTCATCGTCCGTCGTGGAGTGATCGCGAGCAGGCCCTGGATGCCTTTCTGTCTTGGAGTGGCCATCGTTCTTTTTGGCTTCTTGCTTTGATCTGTTGCAGATACGATATGCTATCAGTGATCCAGCAGACCCTGAGGCGGCAGCTGCTGACTTGGAATCTTCACCAGGCGTATCTCGTAGGGGGGCTGTATGTCTTGGAGGGCTGTCATCAAGGTTAGGATCTGGAACAGATTTAAGACACTGTACAGTTTCATTAGATTGTTTTTCATGCGCGTCTGCATGTGCGCTGGTGTTTGTACGTGTATTTGATCTATCTTTTATTTGACATTCCCTATTATCAGCCTCAGCTTTCCACATGTTATAAGCACTCCAGTTCACAGATTCTATTTTTCCCTTCTGTTTCTCCTTCTCTCTCTCCTCAACCGTGACTTCAATATTTCCAACTGCCTTTTACTAAGACTTCCTCCCCCCAGAAAACCACATTCCTTAATCCACAATTCTAACTCCTTTATTGATTCTGGGCCATAATTGTTTAACATGTACTGTATGTTTGGTCGACCATTCCAAGACCTCTGTGGACCTTCTTTTTGTTTGCTCTTGCTGGAGTCCATTTTCAGCGTAACTGGAAAAGTGTTCAGTTCTCTCTCTCTCTCTCTCGCGCGGTACCGTTACCTTTTCCCTTTTGACTTGCTTTCACCTCCAGAGGTTCCCTCTCTCATTGTCTGCCTCAATGCCTTGGTTTTCATGAATGAAGAAACCACGTACCCGGTACGTCTTTGGCGAGTCCAAATCAACCAGTGGTGGTTCCAAGTCTAAAACCATCCTTATACTTGCCGTCTCTTAAGCACTGCAGAGACAGCAATCCCTTCCCTTGGGTTTTACTCAAATGCCACGTGAGAGTTCACTGGACCCTCCTCCTGCTTTATTTATTCTCTTAGAATGAGTCTCTATGTAGGATTACTTAAGCCATGACTCTTACTCTGACCCTATTCGATTCGAACCCTGGCGCTGGGGGGATCCACAGATTCCCAGTCCTCTGACACAAAGGGGCCAATTCAGCGCTCAAGATGAAGTATAAGCCCTTCAAGGCACTGGCGCCTGCACCTCCTGGGAATCCTCAGAATCTCACCCAGTCACGGGATCCCAGACGAGCCCCCAAGTTTACTGTCATAGAAATGAAATCGACTCGACTCAAATGCTACCAAGAGCAAAGAAAAAGCTTTACTGTAATCTCTGCAGGGGCCCTATACACTTGGCAAGATGCTGCATGTAAGGGGCTGAACAACTTTCACTTATTCTTTTTATACATTTCACTTATCCTTATCACACGCTCAAAGACAAGAACTGGGAACATCCGGCTGTTGATATGATTGCTTATGTTTTTCCTGACTCTTGCTGAATCTGACTATTTTGCAAGGCCAAGCTGTCTGCTTGCAGAACCGAGCAAAGTCAGGCTATCGACTTAAAATTTTAGCAAAGTGTTAGTTTCAGCAAAGTGTTAGATTTAGCAAAGTATTCTCTTTCAGATTTCACAGTAAATGTTAATTTTGTTAATTTTCCATTACACCAGCACCACACTCTTGACTCTGATCTCCAGCATCTGCAGTCCTGACTTTCTATTGAATGGTGAATGAGATTTGGAGCAAGTTATGAAAAGAGCAGCAGTGTTCTGGTTGGGTACCAGGTTATATGGAATGGAAGGTAGGCCGCTCATGGGAGTGTTGGAATAATCAAGCCGAGAGCGGAAAAATGGCATGGATGAAAATTTCAGTAGCAGATGAGCTAAAAGAAGTCAAAGCCTGGCAATATATGAATGTGGAAGTAGATAGTCTCAGAAATAGTGAATATTCTGTTGGAAATTACCTCAGGGTCAAATACAAAATAAGATTTTGATTGGTCTTGCTCAGCTTGAGACAGTCGCCAGGGATGGAAAGCATGAACAAAAAGAATGGAATTTGTGGCAGGAATCAACAACATTGGCTTTAGTCTTCACAATATTTAGTTGGAGCAAATTGCAACTTTTCCAAAGTTGGATGTCAGACAAGCAGTGTAGCAAAGCAGAGATGGTTGAAGAAATTGAGATAGTGTCATTGGCATACATGTGGGGTGTAATTGAAAAATAGGAGGTGAACAGGAAAGGATCTTTCAAGCACACCAAAAGCAACAGAGTTACAATTAGAAGCCAACCATTGTAAGTGTTTCTCTGGCTCTGATTAGATAGATAAAAGTAGAACCACATAACAAGGGAGGAGAGTTTTTGAAGAAGGCTGGCTTGATTAACTATTCTGATAGCTGCGCACAGATCAGAAAAAGTTGAGGAGGGATACTAAGAATATATTCTGATTTTGACAGGGACAAATTCAGTACTGAGGCTGAACCTGACTGGAGGAATAAAGTAGGAATTGTCAAAAGGTATATTTGGATTTGGAAAGTGACAATACTTTCAAGAACTTTGGAGTAGAAAGGGAGATTAGAAATGAATGTACAGTTTGTAGCCATGGGAGGTTTAAGAGTAGTCTCTTTTCAGGAGAGAAGCAACTGCATTAGATCTGAAGAGAGGGGGATCTTCTTCAGGAAAGGGAGGTGTTAAAAATATTGTCTCATATGATGGCACCCATTCAACGATATTGAGTCGTCAACAATTTTGTCCTAATAGGATTGAGAGAGCAGAAGGCAGGTCTCATAGACAAGATACAGACAGAGCGAGGGTTGCAGAAGATGGGATGGACGGTAAAGAATGACTTGAGTTTGTAGTTAGGACAGTGGGAACATTGTGGAGAAATTTGCCTAAAAATGCTAAGAAAGGTGGGGAAAGCAGTAAACAGTTGAATTATAGGTTTAGTCTTTGTGACAAGAATGTCTTTGAACTCCATATACATGTTGTAAGAGGTGAGAATGGAGGAGGCAGGTAGGGTGCTTCAAGATGTAGTAGAGAAAAGAAGGTGGAATAATCTTTGCATTTCTGGATGATCTTTGAATAGTAAATAGCTCCAGTGGTGAAGAACATTTTAAAAAAAATAGAAACCCTAGAGTACGGAAGCAGCCACTCAGCCCATCAAGTCCACACCAACTCTCCAAAGAGAATCCCACCCAGGTCCACCCATCCCTGTGACCTTGCATTTCCCATGACCAATCCATTTAACCTGCACATCTTTGGAAGGAAACAAGAACATCCGTAGGAAACCCACACAGACACAGGGAGAACATGCAAACTCTATGCAGACAGTCATTCAAGGGTGGAATTGAATCCAGGTCCCAAGCACTGTGAGGCAGCAGTGCTAACTACTGAGCCACTGTGCTGTCCATTGGGTGTTGTCCAATGATTTGAGTCTTCTAATCAGATTGGATAATGAATGTTTAAATGAGTGTAATAATAATTCAATCTGCAGTCCTTGAACTCAAAGAAGTGGAGATGAAACTACACTGACAAATCATTTGATTCAAAAGAGTAATAGCTGTACTGGAAATAACATCAAGTCAGATAGGATTTAGCAGTTGAAGGCTGAAGGCTAGTTGATTAGATATTTCAAAGGGCAGTTGTAACTGACTTTTGGGACATAGACATGCATAGACATGGTGTAGGAAGCGGTCTGGAAAACATGGGCAGATAACACATCAAAGAAATGATCAGGTATCAATTATCACTGATTATAATGATAGAGATAGCAAGGGCATGTGAGATGATAAGTTTGAGGCAGTGGTGGTGTGTGTGGGCAGAAAAGGTTATATAGTAGGAACTATTCAGGGACCAAGGGAGGGCAGTACACTCAGAGGAGAGAGAAAACACATTGGACAGAGGAATAAAAACAAAATTGCTGGAAAAACTCAGCAGACCTGGGGAAGGGTCACTGACCAGAGCATTAACTTTGACTTCTCTCCACAGATGTTGCCAGACCTGCTGAGCTTTTCCAGCAATTTTTGGTTTTGTTTCTGATTTACAACATCCACAGTTCTTCCGGTTTTTATTTGGACATAGGAACATAGGGCTTGGGATAAGGAGCACATCATTTAATCTAGTTTTTGGGGCTATATCAATCAATTGTCTTTTAATGGAGACACCTAGTTTTTCAAATATTGTATTCATCAATGTGAATGGATCCCACTTTGATTTCTGTTGAGACAGGAAGCATTGTTTTGCACTTAGAAGGGCACTTGGTATGCCCCAGAGCCAAATATATTCGAAATTTCTCCCTTCTGTGATTTGAGATGAAGATAGTACTTTTCAATAGGCTTCAAAATAGTCCACTGTAACAGACATGGCCAGTGTAGTCTCTATCTTGAATAGATTTTCAGCTAAAGCTGGAATGAAAACCTTAGAGATGACTTCTGTGCCTCAGCCAGTTTTGGACAAAGGAAAATCATCAAACTTATTATGCTAAATTGATGCTAATATGTTTTTACAGTAGATTAGATTAGATTCCTTACAGTGTGGAAACAGGCCCTTCGGCCCAACAAGTCCACATCGACCCTCTGAAGAGCAACCCACCCAGACGCATTTCCCTACATTTACCCCTTCACCTAACGCTATGGACAATTTAGCATGGCCAATTCACCTAACGTGCACATCTTTGGACTGTGGGAGGAAACCAGAGGACCCGGAGGAAACCCACGCAGACACAGGGAGAATGTGCAAACTCCACACAGTCAGTTACCCGAGGCAGGAATTGAACCCGGGTCTCTAGTGCTGTGAGGTAGCAGTGCTAAGAGAAAAGAAGGTGGAATAATCTTTGCATTTCTGGATGATCTTTGAATAGTAAATAGCTCCAGTGGTGAAGAACATTTTTAAAAAAATAGAAACCCTAGAGTACGGAAGCAGCCACTCAGCCCATCAAGTCCACACCAACTCTCCAAAGAGAATCCCACCCAGGTCCACCCATCCCTGTGCCACCGTGCCACCCCCAAGAGGGGTGTGAAGAGGAGCAGGGGAGGAGCGGAGCATTTCCATTACAGTAACTTAATCATTTCATAATGGGAACCCTAATGGGGGAGGTAAAGTTGCGAAATTAGTTTAGCAACTTTACAATTAAACCACTGAGAAGGGCTGTCAGCATCTGAAATGCTTGTCTTTGTAACAAATCCAAGCTTGGTGAATCGCTTAAATCTTTGGAAATCTTAGTTGCTGTTCAATCTCCAGAGGGAGAATAAATAAGACTCCGAGCTGAATTGGAAGCTTACCTCAAACCCTCCATCTTATTCTCCAAATTGCTGGCTGAAAACAAGCCTGCATGTTACAAGAAGGAATACAACTGGGCTTAGCTCTGATCAGAAACTTCTTTGGCCAATGGCCTCCAGGAATTGATTGGGATAGCAAAGTAATTCTCCACTTTTTGAATATTTTGGTAATAAATGCTTTTGTTGACTTCGTTTTAAACATTTTTGCTGTGGATTTATTTCAAACACTGGAATCTGAAGATCAGGCTTTGTGAAGCAACCTTCGGCCTACCATAGTACGGGAAGTGAACCAGAAAGATATACCACTTTGCTATGGTCTGAAAAGGGGAAAAGCATTCATTAAATTCACCCCATTCCTCCCCTTGTTCATGACAAATGAATGCCAATCAGTTGGATAGTGATGAAAGTTTGAATTTTCTAAAGGAATTTCTGTACAAAATCTAACAAAAATTTAATCTAATAACTGTCTTTGCAACCTTGTCAGAACTTGATAAATGTCAGAAAACAGATTGTTACATGATAATTTTCTTCTTGGAATTCAAGGAGAATACAAAAAAAGGATTTTCAGTTCATTCTTGGCTCCTGAAACAGGTTGTTCTGGAGTAGATTAGGTTAGGATATCTGGTCAGCATGGACGAATTGGACTGAAGGGTCTGCTTCCGTGCTGTACATAGTCATAGAGTCATAGAGATGTACAGCGCGGAAACAGACCCTCTGGTCCAACTCGTCCATGCTGACCAGATATCCCAACTCAATCTAGTCCCACCTGCCAGCACCCGGCCCATATCCCTCCAAACCCTTCCATATCATTTACCCATTCGGATGTCTTTTAAATGTTGCAATTGTACTAGCCTCCACCACTTCCTCTGGCAGCTCATTCCAGACACGTACCACGCTCTGAGTGAAAAAGTTGCCTCTTAGGTCTCTTTTATGTCTTCCCCCTCTCACCCTAAACCTATGCTCTCTAGTTCTGGACTCCCTGACCCCAGGGAAAAGACTTTGTCTATTTATCCTATCCATGCCCCTCATGATTTATAAATCTCTATAAGGTCACCCCTCAGCCTCTGACACTCTAGGGAAAACAGCCCTAGCCTATTCAACCTCTCCCTATAGCGCAAATCCTTCAACCTTGGCAACATCCTCGTAAATCTTTTCTGAACTCTTTCAAGTACCACAACATCTTTCTGAAAGGAAGGAGACCAGAATTGCACACAATATTCCAAAATTGGCCTAACCAATGTCCATACAGCTGCAACATGACCTCCCAACTCCTGTACTCAATACTCTGATCAATAAAGGAAAGCATACCAAACGCCTTCTTCACTATCTTATCTACCTGTGACTCCACTTTCAAGGGGCTATGAACCTGTACTCCAAGGTCTCTTTGTTCATCAACACTCCCTAGGACCTTACCATTAAGTGTAAAAGTCCTGCTAAAATTTGCTTTCCCAAAATGCAGCACCTCACATTATCTAAATTTGGAGGTCCTAGGCCTCCTTCACCGCCGCTCCCTCACCACCCAGCGCCTGGAGGAAGAGCACCTCATCTTCCGCCTCAGAACACTTCAATCCCAGGGCATCAATGTGGACTTCACCAGTTTCCTCATTTTGCCTTCTCCCACCACACCCCAGTTCCAAACTTCCAGCTCAGCATTGTCCCCATGACTTATCCTACCTACCTATCTTCCTTTCCACATATCCACTCTACCCTCCTCCCTGACCTATCACCTCCATGCCCACCCCATTCACCTATTGTACTCTGTGCTACTTTCTCCCCACCCCCACCCTCTCTCATTTATCTCTCCAACCTGCAGGCACTCTGCCTCTATTCCTGATGAAGGGCTTTTGCCCAAAACGTCGATTTTCCTGCTCCTCAGATGCTGCCTGAGCTGCTGTGCTTTTCCAGCACCATTCTAATCTAGAATACAGCATCTGCAGCCCCTGTTTTTACCTTTATTACTGTATGACCTATTGGAATTTTTCCCGACCTTGATCTCCACACCAGATGGCGCTATTGTCTATTTAACCTAGTGTTGCTAAAATTACGCTGTTTGCCTAAAACTGCTGTTGTTGTGCACCAAGACCATGATAGAACAATGGCAATGATTTTCTGAGGAGTGGCATTGGCTTATTTGTTTTCTATTAATGTTGTGCTCTGCAATTCCAGCTGGACATTCCAATCCTGGCTCCTTCGGCAGCTCCTTCAGAACATAGGTGAAACCAACACATCTTCCCCTATAGTGTAGAGTCGACAGGGGTTGTCAAAGCTTGCTCCTTTTGCAGCAGTCAATGTGCCATGTTCTGAGATTTAAATATCCAGCAACACAGGGAGATGCTTTGCTGTGTAAGGGTAAATATGAAAAGTAAGTGTGGGATTAGAGTTGCAGTTGACTAAAGGGTTTGGGTGACAGATGAATAGGATGCAAGGGAGGTACCATGCCAGATAAGTGATTGTGGGCAAAGGCTGGTGGGACCAGCAGAGTGGAGGAACTATGGGGCTTTCTGCAGGGTGTTGTCAGGTCTGGGGCAATTGGGGGTTTCCAATCATGGAGGTGTGGATGGGTGTGTTAGTTGTTAGAGGTCTGAAGTATGTAAGGAATTGGAGAAGGAGATGTGATAGGGCATGTATGGTATTATAAATTGGAGAGAGGGTGGTGGTGAAGGTCAGCTTAATAGATATAAGTTGAAATAGGCTTTTAATTGATTCACTTTTCCTGGGTAACTATTAGCTTAACAGAAATAGAGCTCTTCAAATACTTTAATGTTAAAGGGTTTTCTCAGAAGGTTCCAGACACAGAGGATCTTTCTGTCAGATCTTCAATTTTCCAGGCAATTCCCATGGAGTCAGTTGCATCTATATTCCCAGGGTCCTAATGTGCACCTCCAGTCTGCACTGCCTCAATAACTCTCTGGCCGTCAGAATAACTGGGGATGTGTCCTGCACTCCAGGTGCATACACACAAAAAAACCTAGTACTCGGTCATTATTTACTATCATTTTTAAGTTCGTCCAGTGTGTTTAGCAATGCATTAAATTCTGATTATGATTTTTAACATAGAGTCATAGAGATGTACTGCATAGAAACAGACCCTTCAGTTAAATTGTCCATGCCAACCAGATATCCCAACCCAATATAGTCCCACCTGCTAGCACCCGGCCCATATCCCTCCAAACCCTTTCTATTCATATACCCATCCAAATGCCTCTTAAATGTTGCAATTGTACCTGCCTCCACCACTTCCTCTGGTAGCCCATTCCACACACACTCCATCCTCCATGTGAAAAGATTGCCTCTTAGATCTCTTTTATATCCTTCCCTCTCACCCTAAGCCTCAGTCCTCTAGTTCTGGACTCCCCCACCCCAGGGAATAGACCTTGTCTATTTACCCTATCCATACCCCTCATGATTTATAAACCTCTATAAGGTCACCCCTCAGCTTCCAACGGTCCAGGGAAAACAGCCCTAGCCTATTCAACCTCTCCCTATAGCTCAAATCCTCCAACACTGGCAACATCCTTGTAAATCTTTTCTGAACCTTGCACGCAATATTCGAAAAGTGGCCTAACCAATGTCCTGTACAGCCACAACTTGACCTCCCAACTCCTGTACTCAATTATCTGACCAATATAGGAAAGCATATCAAACGCCTTCTTCACTATCCTATCTACCTGCAACTTCACTTTCAAGGAGCTATGAACCTGCACTCCAAGGTCTCTTTGTTTAGCAACACTCCCTAGGACCTTACCATTAAGTATATAAGTCCTGCTAAGATTTGCTTTCCCAAAATGCAGCACCTTGCATTTAAGTAAATTAAACTCCATCTGCCACTCCTTAGCCCACTGGCCCATCTGATCAAGATCTCGTTGTAATCTGAGATAACCTTCTTCGTTGTCCACTACATCTCCAATTTTGGTGTCATCTGCAAACTTACGAACTATACCTCTTAAGTTCACATCCAAATCGTTTATATAAATGATGAAAAATAGAGGACCCAGCGGACCTTGTGGCACTCGACTGGTCACAGGCCTCCAGTCTGAAAAAAACCCTCCACCACTACCCTCTGTCTTCTACCTTTGAGCCAGTTTTGTATCTAAATGGCTAGTTCTCCCTGTATTCCATGAGATCTAACCTTGCTAATCAGACTCCCATGGGGAACCTTGTGGAACGCCTTACTGAAGTCCATATAGATCATGTATACCACTCTGCCCTCATCAATCCTCTTTGTTACTTCTTCAAGAAACTCAATCAAGTTTGTGAGACATGATTTCCCACACACAAAGCCATGTTGACTGTCCCTAATCAGTCCTTGCCTTTCCAAATACATGTACATCCTGTCCCTCAAGAATCCCTTCAACAACTTGCCACCACCGACATCAGGGTCACTGGTCTATAATTCTCTGGCATGCCCTTACCACCCTTCTTAAACAGTGGCATCATGTTAGCCAACCTCCAGTCTTGCGGATCTCACCTGTGACTATCAATTATACAAATGCCTCAGCAAGAGGCCCAGCAATCACTTCCCTAGCTTCCCACAGAGTTTTAGGGTACACCTTCTTCATGTCAAAATGAATAATTTCACATTTTCCCGATTACACTCCCTGAGCTAGATCTTTGTACATTCACTTAACCAATGTTTATCTTGTTGCGCCTCCTTACTCCTTTTTGCACCCTATCTTTCCTACCTATCTTTGTGTCACCAGCAAATTTAGCAACTATAGCGTTAAGGGCTTAGATGGGATGGAACTTGTTAAGTGCATTCAGGAAAGTTTCCTCTAGCAGTTGATAGAGTCCTAATTGGGAAGGGGCAAAACTCGACCTACTTTTGGGAAATAGGGCAGGACAGGTAACTGGTGGAGGTCTACAAAATTATGAGGGGCATGGATAGGGTAAATAGGCAAAGTCTTTTCCCTGGGGTCGGGGAGTCCAGAACTAGAGGGCATAGGTTTAGGGTGAGAAGGGAAAGATATAAAAGGGACCTACGATGCAACTTTTTCACACAGATTACGTGTATGGGATGAGCTGCCAGAGGAAATGGTGGAGGCTGGTACAATTGAAAAATGTAAGAGGCATTTGGATGGGTATATGAATAGGAAGGGTTTGGAGGAATATGGACCGGATGCTGGCAGGTGGGACTAGATTGGGTTGGGATATCTGGTCGGCATGGATGGGTTGGACCGAAGGGTCTGTTTCCATGCTGTACGTCTCTATGACTCTATGACCTGTTCAGGGTCAAGACGAGAGTGATGTTGGAAAAGCACAGTCGGTCAGGCAGCTTCCAAGGAACAGGAAAATCGACCTCTCAGGCAAAAGCCCTTCAACAGGAGGGTTGAAGGGCTTTTGCCCAAAACTTTGATTTTCCTGCTCCTTGGACGGTGCCTGACCTGCTGCGCTCTTCCAGCACCTGTTGAAGGGCTTTTGCCCGAAACATCAATTTTCCTGCTCCTTTGATGCTGCCTAACCTGCTGTCCTTTCCCAGCACCACTCTAATTCTGACTCTAATCTCCAGCATCTGCAATACCCCCCACCTACACCTGTTCAGGGGGAATTATCAACTTTTATGCATTTCAAGACATCTAGCATGTGAAACATTTCTCAATAACTTAATCCCAGTTCCTTGTACTGATCTGGAACTCAGCTTTCCTGACCTCAAGGCTACAGGATAGAAGGAAGTTCACTAAAAGGATTTCCCCAATAATGATGATTACAGGTTAGGAAAGGCTGAATTTATTGATTCAGTAATAATGATTTCAATGTTTCTCTAGTTCAGTGTAAGTCAGGACTCGATCAAGTTGTGTCATGGCAGATGGTGGAACTTGAATTCAATAAAAAATTCTGGGATTAAGAATCTAATGATGACCATGAAACTCTTGCTGGTTGTCAGAAAAACCTATCTGGTTCACTAATGTCATTTAGGGAAGGAAATCTATTGTCCTTCCCTGATCTGACCTACATGTGACCCCAGACTCACAGCAATGTGGTTGACTCTAAACTGCCCTCTGAGCAGTTCTGAGGAAAGGTCACCAGACCCAAAACATTAACTCTGATTTCTATTCATAGTTGGTGCCAGGCCAGCTGAGCTTGTCCAGCAATTTCTGTTTTTGTTTTTGATTCACAGTATCCAGTTCTTTTGTTTTTTAATGGATTTTAATATTTTGTTGGTCTAACACTTCTGCTGTCATCTCTAACTATCCCATATACCCATCACTCCCAAATCCATGCTTGGCCTTCTTACCACCACTCCTTTCCCAGGCCGCTGTAGCTGCTCCTTATTCTTCTCGATCCAACTTCCTCTTGGCACTACCTGTCCCACCAAACGCTGAGCACTAATATCTTTAAAAAAGAATGAGTTAAAGACTTGAATTTGTACAACACTATTCATGACCTCCGGCATCTCAAAGCACTTTACCCAAAGCACTTTTGAAGTGTTGTAATGTAATATTATGTAATAACTCTCCACTGCTTATCACTACACAGAAATATCCTACTTTTAACATTTGTTGATGGCACACCTTTACTTACTGTTCTTTTCCCATCCCCCAGGATCTCCTGTCATCCATTTACACATTTAATTACTTTCCTTTCAATAGCCTGTCTCCTTGAGCTGTCTGTTACAATAGATGTGCTATACATACCTTTGCAGGTTTGGTGCATCAGTCACTTCATTATAATAACTTAAGTGACTTACTTTTAAAATAGTTGGCACACACCTATATTTACTTGTATGATATAACTGGAAATGTTACAGTATCATCTCTTTGTGCTTTGGGGCAGATATCTGGTCTTTTGCATGTGTGTTTCTTACCAAGATACCACTCAAAAAGATTAGGTTTAATACAAAAGGCTAATTGACTCCACCACACAAATTGAAAATGTGCAATTAGTTGCAATTAATTTCACTTATTGATTAATTTCATTTATCTTAGTATAATAATATAACAATGATCAACATATTCTTGCTATAGCACTCATTTTCTTTGACTAAAAGCATGTTCTTAAATGACCCAGTTTTGAAAGCTTTTTCTTGAAGCTTGATTCCAGTGTCAGTTTTTTGTCAAACTTCATTCCAAGCTAAATCCACCTGCCTAACCTGGCAATGACCCCTGCTGAGTTCAAATAAATAGGATTGTCACAGAACAATTAAAGGAAATGATCATTGGAATGTTAAACTGTCTTTCATTGTCTTGAGGATGATGGCCTAGTCAAAAATATTCTCATAACCTGCCAATCCTTTTGTTGTCTGAACTTAACTCTTTGAGAGCTACATTTAATTCAGCAATAGGAAGGTCTTCCATACCATCATAGGCTGATCTTTCCAAACCTATACTGGATTCCAGTTAAGCAATGCTCAGTTATGATATTCTCATCCTTGTTTTCCAGACCATCATGGCCTCATCCATCCTGATCTCTATTATCTCCTCAGTGTCCTAGCCCAATAAGGTAATGCAAGCTTCGATTCTAGTTTCTTCAGCAACCCCAAATTTAATCTCCCTATCACTGCGTCACCTTCAGCTATTGAGGTTGCAAGCTTTGCAGTTCTGTCCTTTAACCTCTCCATCTCCTTTTTTTCCTCCAGTGTGCTCCACAAAACCTAGCCCTTTGACCAATTTGATGACCAATCTGATCCTAAAACCTTCTTCTGTAGCTTAGTATCAGATTTTGTTGAATAGTGTTTCAGTAAGGTGCTATTACAGATACATTCATCATCATTGTTGTAAGTCTGCTAGAAAATATAAACAGATTGGTGGAGAAACGCAGCAGGTCTGGCAGCTTCTGTGGACAGAAAGCAGAGTTTCAGGTCCAATGACCCTTTCACAGAACCGCAGACCTGCTGAGTTCTCCTGAAAATTCTACTATTGTTTCAGATTTCTGACATCCAGAGTTCTTTGGTTTAGTTTATGCTCGAAAATATAGGTGTTTACATGAATGGTCTCTTAACTGAGTGCTGTTAATTCTTTTATAAATAAGGGGACAGTTCCAGAATAAAACCATTAAACCTATTGACGTGAGTCATTCCTTGCCTTATTTTAGGACAACATACATGTTAGTAACTTGAAATTTTGGGTGACAAGTGCTTTGTCTTTCAACACTGGTTATTGAAATAAAATAAAATTGAAGTACTGAAACTGATGACTTTAAAATAGAAGTTCCAAAGAAGACAGCATTATACCATTTTTATTTTACCACTTTTGGAATTGATGTAAAAGCACTTCTGGTGCGTATTGGTGCAAAGGTGGCTGCGTAACTCTGAAGTCAGCCTGAACTGAACTCTCAAATGCATTAAAGCTAATTATTTTAAGTGAGCAGTGTGGCTTTGTGCCTGAGAGCATGGATTGGGAAACTCTCTGGCACCACTTCAGGTTAGTTCTTTTGGAGTTCCTGGGTACTTCTTAAAATTAGTATTGAATATTTTAATGATTTGAGGAAATAAGTGCAGACAATCATTTTCTCCTTGTTTTAAAAAAGGTGCTGGGGGAAACAGACCTCTACGTATAAATGCCACTGAATGTATTCAGTGTGCTTGTCTTTTAGACAGACTGCATGTTGCGACATGCAGTGTAATCTGCTTCTTGCTAGCTGTGCTTCTCACATTACTGTTACTGGTGTTAAAACAGTAATGTAACACAATTGTAATCTTTGAAGCTGCTACAGTAAGCTGTTCTTTCCACAACATGAATTACTACACATGACAGATTGCCCATTTTCACACATTGGTAGAGTTTTCATATGTATTTACCTGCATCAATGCTTGGATAAATAGTACTGGTTTGGGAATCAATTCACAGCTGTTCGTACAGGGAAGGCTGATCTAAAGGTAAAAGGAATGTCCATTACCATAGCAACTGCTGTTTTCTCAAAGGAGGGCATTCCATACAAAGACATAATCCCTTTCTATTTTTATTCAGTTTAACACCTTGGGCTATATTTTTCACTATTCATTAATGTTAGAAATACACGGGGGCAAAAACTGGTGCACAATCAGTAAAAAGCACTGAGTGACTTTCATTCCGTGTCAGTAATTCTGTTCTCCAAATTGGTTAACAAGCAAAAAATTGATTTGTGCTTGGTATAAGCCTTTATAAAATTCAACCATAATTACATAGTTAAGAGGGATAATCAAAAGGTAAGTAATTAACCTGAAATGAAATTTGAAGTGAGCAAGTTTAAGAGAAGAGGAAGTTTTCAAAGTATCACCATGGACAAGACAAAAATGATAGAAGATTTTAGTATTTGAATGCAGCAGTCATTCCCCAATATGTTGCAGCAGCAGTAGAGTTGTAAGAGGGTAGTCCAAGAACACAGAGTGCAGAGAAGAGAAACACCTACAAGAACCAGCCCAGCAGAAGGTTTTTGCTGATATATTGCTAATAAATATGATGAGAAGCAGTGCGTGGTTGAACTAACTATAATCAAATCATAAAGTTCTGGAGAAACTCAATAGGTCAGGCAGCCTCTGTGAACAGAGAAACAGAGTTAATGTTTCAAATCCAATGTGACTTTTCTTCAGAGGAAAGAAATGTTTACTCTTTCTCTCTTCACAGATACTATCAGGTTTGCTGAGCTTCTCCAGCACTTTCTCTTTTTGTTTTTATTTCAGATTTCCAGTATCTCTAGTGCTTTGCTTTTACAATAAGGTCATACTTTGAGAAGTCTGTCCAGTTCTTGTCATCAAACAGATTTTGGTGGTAGTTCAGAAAAGTCTTATCATCAGAAGACTGGAATTATGTTTTGATTTAATTTCATTTGAGTTATCATCACGTGTACCTTCGTATAGTGAAAAGCTTTGTTTGTGAGCAGTACAGGCAGATCATAATAAGCAAAGACATACAGATCACAGTGTGAAAACAAAACTTGGATAGAGTGAGGCATATAGGTTACACCGCACAGAATGTATGCAAGGCAAGCACAACATTTACAAGATTAACATTATTTGAAGTTAGAAAATCCAATCATCAGTCCACTAATGGCAGAGAAAAAGCTGCTCTTGAACCTGCTAGTGCATGTGTTCAATCGTCTGTATCTTCTGCCTGGCAGAAGAGATTGTAGGAGATCATTGATGGGGTGCGATGGGTCTTTGATGATGTTGGTAGCCTTTTCTTGGTAATGAGACGTGTAAATGGAATCCATGGATGGGAAGTTGGCTTATTTATGCATGCAGCCTTCCTTAGTTTCTTATGGTGCTGGGCAAGGCCATACCAGGCTGTTATGCAGTCCAACAATATGCTTTTTATGGTGCAACTATAAATATTGATGAAGGTTCTTATGGACATGCCAAATTTCCTGAGCTGCCTGAGGAAGAAGAGGTGCTGTTGTGCCTTCTTGATCATCACTTCTATGTAGGAAGTCCAGAACGTGGTTATCGGTTATTGTCACTCCTAGGAACTTGACCCTCTCAACTATCTTAATCCCTGCTCCTATGATATAGATAGAGTCATAGAGTCATAGAGAAACAGACCCTTTGGTCCAACCCATCCATGCCGACCAGATATCCCAACCCAATCTAGTCCCACCTGCCAGCACCCAGCCCATATCCCTCCAAACCCTTCCTATTCATATACCCATCCAAATGCCTCTTAAATGTTTCAATTGTACCAGCCTCCACCACATCCTCTGACAGCTCATTCCATACACGTACCACCCTCTGTGTGAAAAAGTTGCCCCTTAAGTCTCTTTTATATCTTTCCCCTCTCACCCTAAATCTATGGCTTCTAGTTCTGGACTCCCCAGGGCCGTTTCCCACTTTTTTCTGAAGTCAATGTTCAGATCTTTAGTTTTGCTGACATTGAGGGAAAGGTTGTTATCACTTTGCCACATTTCCAAGCCCTCTATCTCCATTCTGAATTCCCCTTAATCATTGCTTGATATCTGTCCTACCACAGTGGTGTCAGCTGCAGATGGTGGAAACCACAGCACCTTTCAGCCTTGAATGTGGAGAGTTGAGAGGAGACCTTACAGATGCATAATCAATGTTATTCAATACTTAGCGTCAAAAAAGTAATTTAAAGCTAATTCATGAGACAGGGACAGTGGAGAAGAGGACCAATTTATAAAAGCTACATTTAAAACATTTACGGGGATAGCTGAGAATTCCTCGGTATCTATTAATTGCTTAATTAGAATAAATTTTAATCAGAATATGTATATGTTAATTAGATTACTTACAGTGTGGAAACAGGCCCTTCAGCCCAACAAGTCCACACCGACCCGCCGAAGCGCAACCCACCCATACATTTACCCCGTACCTAACACTATGGGCAATTTAGCATGGCCAATTCACCTGACCTGCACATTTTTGGACTGTGGGAGGAAACCGGAGCACCCGGAGGAAACCCACGAAGACACGGGGAGAACGTGCAAACTCCACACAGTCAGTCGCCTGAGGCGGGAATTGAACCCGGGTCTCTGGCGCTGTGAAGCAGCAGTGCTAACCACTGTGCCACCGTGCCGCCCATAAATCTAACACCATTGCTACTTTGTAATGTTTGTCTGACCCCAGAAGTCCAGCAGATGACTCCAGCAGGTAGTGGAGCAAGCTGACAGCAGAAAGAAAAGTAAAACAATTGAGTAGCCTGGCTGAACTTACATTAAATATCAGCTCTCAGCAGAAGTAAGAAGGAATAGCATAACAAAGAGGTTCTGTGTCCATGGAAACCAAGAACAGGAAAGTAATCTAATCAAATCAAATGTGATGAAGGACACTAAGTTTTTTTCTCTCAGGAGAGATGTTTCTTTGCATTATAACAATTGAATAACAAGCTCAATAAATGATGTCAAGAAGTTCGAAGATTGAAACCTGAGCAAATAGGATGTTGTGTGTGAGGCATTACTTTAACAGGACAATAAAGGTGATGGATGCAAGCAAATGATTGGTTCAGTGAAATTGAATAGTCTTGAATTGTAGGAAAGAGTTTCCAAGTGGACAAAGGGTACAGAAAACCTCAGAGGGAATACTAGGAATTCAGGAGACTCCAGAAAATATGTCAGTGTCTGAAAGCTGAGCCTGAAAATATGTATAATTCCAACTTCTATCGAAGATATAAAAGAAAATATATTAATTAGTTTATGCTTTGAAACCTATTGTTCAGTTACTATTATATTTATTTGGGCTAATTCAAAGTTAATTCCAGGAATCAAATGGATCATTATTACATTTATCAGTATCAGTGTACTGATATCAGTAATCTAGGAATATCAGTAAGAGTAGTGGCCTAAGACAACAGCAATGACAGCAAACAGACTGTATCACAACAGGAATAGTAGCAACCTGAGATCAGAGCAAGAATAATGACTACCACAGAACACTGAGGAGTTGGATAAGCGAGCCTGGAAGCAAAGACTTTATGGTGGGATAGTTGATGAACAGTGAAGGACTTTCAAAGCAATTTTTCAAAGTGCTCAGCAAAAGTATATACCAGTGAAAAGGAAGGACTGTAGGAAAATGAATAATCTGCCATGGATGTCTAAGGAAACAAGAGAGGCTATTAGATTGAAAGAGAAGGCATAAAAAGTGGAAAACTAGAAGATTGGGAAAGCTTTAATGGTTGACTCAAAACCACAAAAAAATCTATAAAGAAAAATAATATAGATTATGAGAATAAACTAGTTCAGAATATAAAGACAGATAGTAAAATTTCTATAAATATATAAAATGAAAATGAGTGATTAAAGTAATTGGTCATTTATAGGATGAGAAGGGTGATTTAGTAATGGGAAATGAGGAAATGGCCGAGGCAATGACCATTTATTTTATGTTGGTCTTCACAATGCCAATAATTGACAAAGAGACGAAAGTAGGTGAGGACCTGAAAACAATCATTATGACAAATTGGTAGTGTTGGGCAAGGTAACGGAGCTAAGGGTAAATAAGTCTCCTGGCCCTGATGGAATGCATCCAGGGTGCTAGAAGAGATGGTGGGAGAAATAACAAATGCACTTGTGGTAATTTTCCAAAATTCACTGGACTCTGGGGCAGTTCCAGTGATTAGAAAATAGCAAATGTGATGCCACGGTTTAAAACAGGAGGGAGACAAAAGATGGGGAATTATGGACTGGTTAGCTTAATTTCTATCATGGGGAAAATGTTTGAGTCTATTATGAAGGAAGAAATAGCAAAGTATCTGGTTAGAAATTGTCCTGTTGGGCAGTCGCAACATAGATTCATGAAAGGCACGTCATGCTTAACCAATCTACTGGAATTCTATGAAAACATTATGAGCACGGTGGACAATGGTGACCCAATAGCTGTGGTGTATCTAGATTTTAAAAAGGTATTCAACAAGGTGCCTCACAAAAGGCTGCTGCATAAGATAAAGATGCATGGCATTATAGACAGTGTATGAGAACATAGAACGTAGAACATTACAACGCAGTACAGATCCTTCTGCCCTCAATGTTGCGTCACCCTGCGAAACCAATCTGAAGCCTATCAAACCTACACTATTTCAATCTCATCCATATGCTTATCCAATTACTGTTTAAATGCCATCAAGTTGGTGAGTCCGCAACTGTTGCAGGCAGTGCGTTCCACGCCCCTACTACTCTCTGAGTAAAGAAACTACCTCTGACATCTGTCCTATATCTATCACCCCTCAATTTGAAGCTATGCCCCCTCATGCTAGCCATCACTATCCTAGGAAAAAGGCTCACACTGTCCACCTGATCTAACCCTCTGATTATCTTATATGTCTCAATTAAGGCACCCCTCGATCTTCTTCTCTCTAATGAAAACAACCTCAAGTCCTTCAACCCTTCCTCATAAGACCTTCCCTCCATACCAGGCAACATCCTAGTAAATCTCCTCTGAACCCTTTCCAAAGTTTCCACATACTTCCTATAAGCCGTGACCAGAACTGTACGCAATACTCCAAGAGCGGACACACCGGAGTTTTGTACAGCGGCAGCATGACCTCATGGTTCCCAAAACTCAGTCCCTCTACTAATAAAAGCTAAGACACCGTACGCCTTCTTAACAGCCCTATCAATCTGGGTGGCAACTTTGAGGGATCTATGCACATGGACATTGAGATCTCTCTGCTCATCTACACCACCAAGAATCTTACCATTCGCCCAGTATTCCACATTCCTGTTACTCCTTCCAAAGTGAATGATCTCACACTTTTCTGCCACCTCTCAGCCCAGCTCTGCAACTTATCTATGTCCCTCAGTAACCTACAACATCCTTCAGCACTATTCACAACAGTACTGACCTTAGTGTCATCTGCAAAATTACTAACCCATCTTTCTACGCCCTCATCCAGGTCTTTTATAAACATGACAAATAGCAGTGTGCAGAGGACTGTGAAACTTTGCAAAGGGTCATAGATAGTTTAAGTGAGTGGGCAAAGATATGGCAGATGGAATGCAATGTTAATAAATGTGTAGTCATCCATTTTGTTAGGAATAACAATTAAAGGGACTATTACTTGAATGGAAAAAAATTGCAGCATGCTCCTTGTGCATGAATCACAGAAGGTTGGTCGACAGGTGAAACAAGTAATCAAGGAGGCAAATGGAATTGCTAAAGAGATTGAGTTTAAAAGCAGGGAGGTTATGTTGTAGCTGTATAGGGTGCTGGTGAGGCCACACCTGCAGTACTGTGTGCAGTTTTGGTCTCCTTACTTGAGAAAAGATGTACTGGCATTAGAAGAAGTGCAGAGGAGTTCAATGGGTTGATTCCAGAATTGAGAGGGTTGCCTTATGAGGAGAGGCTGAGTATACGGGGATTATATATTTTCAAATTTAGAAGAATGAAGGGGATCTTATGGAACCATAAAATTATGAAAGGAATAGATAGGATAGAAGTAGAGATGATGTTTCCACTGGCAGGTAAAACTAGGCAAAGAAGGCATCGCCTCAAAAGTAGAGAGAGCAGATTTAGGACTGAATTGAGAAGGAGCTTCTTCATCCAGAGGGTTGTGAACCTGTGAAATTCCCTGCCTAGTGAAGTAGTGGAGGCTTCCTCAGTAAATGTTACTAAAGCTAAGATAGATAATCTTTTGAACAGGAAAGGAATTAAGGGTTAAGGTGAGAAAGCAGGTAGGTGGAGCTGAGACCATGGAAGGTCATCCATGATCTTACTGAATGGTGGAGCAGGCTCGAACAGCCAGGTGGCCCACTCCTGCTCCTAGTTCTTATGTTCATATGTTTTAATACAGTGAGAACAGCAGTGTTCCAGGAACAGAGGGAGAACAGCAATGACCTCAGAGTGAAATTAACTAAATTAAAACCTAAGGTATAGTGTTGTCTAATCTCTCCTTAAAACAAATTAGACATCTCCAACCAGGTGTCCCACCAGGTGTCATGGGCGGCACGGTAGCACAGTGGTTAGCACTGCTGCTTCACAGCGCCAGAGACCCGGGTTCAATTCCCGCCTCAGGCGACTCTCTGTGTGGAGTTTGCACATTCTCCCCGTGTCTGCGTGGGTTTCCTCCGGGTGCTCCGGTTTCCTCCCACAATCCAAAAAAAATGTGCAGGGGTTAGGTGAATTGGCCATGCTAAATTGCCCGTAGTGTTAGGTGAAGGGGTAAATGTAGGAGAATGGGTCTGGGTGGGTTACGCTTCGGCGGGTCGGTGTGGACTTGTTGGGCCGAAGGGCCTGTTTCCACACTGTAAGTAATCTAATCTAATCTAATCCCAAAGCAGTAAAATCAATATGAATACAAGCTGGTACCGACACAAAACATTCCCACTTTATAAGGAACACAATTACAATAATCTTTAATGCTAAACATACTATCCCTAATCTTATTTGACCCCTTAAGATTATAATACTTCTTAGGCAGTCGCGCTCTCTGTGGCTCCGGGTTTGCGAAGCTGCTTTCTTTCTCCCTCTGGATGGTCAGCTGATCGCTGCCTCTTGCCATGCTATTCTCAGCAGAAGGCTTCAATCGATTCCAAGAGCGATGCCTGCTGGTAAACACTGGTTTTCTGGAACTCTCTATAGTTCTGGCCAGTCAAGGAGATACACATAAAAGTTTTAAACAAGAATCAATCATTTAGATGGCTTGCTACTGTAAGTTTCTTTGTGTTGCAGGACCCGTTGCCTTTCTGGGTCCTCCTTTGTTTCATGGATAAGTTGTTGGGGGGTGTCTGATCAGGGTAACTGCTGCCTTTTACAATATGTCAAGGACCTGGCTGCTGTGTTTACACAATGTCTGATATGTGGGCTTTGAGATTTCAGTGTTTTAGTTGGCCAATCTACCCAGCATCCTTCGCTGTTTGGCAAAGTTAACAATCTACCTGCATTTTTGCAGCCAGGAGGCTGAAATAAAAACATTTAAATTAGCTTCTAAGCAAAACAATTTGGCTTAGGAAGTGATTAACAGATGAGTATTTATTTAAATATTACATTTATTTCTGTAGAGTCATTCAACATTCTGATAAAAGTAATTGCACAGCAGGATAGCTTAGTCAAGATGTTAGTTAAGTATATTTTGGATAATAGCAGGAAATATCATCAGGTTTTGAAATGTGAGCACCTTGAGTTGCCATCCTGTGATGGCCACTCTACAGCTTAAAGGTATTGAGGCAGGGAGGGAATGGGTGACAGCCAGTGAATGAGGACCAACTATGGAAAGCATGAGTTCCCTTGTCCAAAATCCACACGAAACAAGCAAAGATTTCCTCCATCTAAATCCTGTCACAATTGACACCCAATGATTCCCATCATAAATTCCAATCCCAGCCATTGAATTCATCAGTTTCTGTGGACAGCATCTGACATGTCAAAACTTTGCTGTACATTTGATCTTGATCTCAACTGCTGATCCTACATCTGCCCCTCACCAAGATCACTGCTGTAACATTATGCTTTCATGATTGCTTCAAATCATTTGCTGCTGCACCTCCTATTTGTTATTTTAATCTTAGTTATCTTTAGATGTGACTATTCCAGGGTTGTATTCCAAACTCAGTCCATCCTTGGATTTGACCTCATCCTACAGCTTTCCTGCCAGTATCGTTGCAGCATCCTAATTGGCCATTAATCCTGCATTTACTGCCCTATGATACCTCATAACCAGACAAATCATCATTTTTAAAACTCTGATGTTTAAATTCAAATCCTTCCCTGGCTTTGCTTCTTCCCGTCTTTGTCCTCCTATTCTTCAAGATTTTTGCACTCCTCCAAACTTGACATTTTATACATCCTGCTTGTATTTTCTGCACCGTTAGCAGTTTCATCTTCATCCGCCAGGCTTTAAAATCCAGGTTTCTTTCCTTTACATCTTTCTATCTCTCTATCTTCCTTTAAGATGTTTCTTAAAATCTACCTGCTTTAGCTGTACTTTCATCACTTGTCTTCCTATCTCTAATAGGACTCAGTATAAATGTTTTGTTTGTTACTCACTCGTAGAAGCATCTTAGAATATCTTCGTACATTTAAAATACAACATAATTACAAGTTTTTATTGTCGATGTTTTTTGAGTAATCTAGTATTGTTCGGGCATATGAACCAGTATAGATAAAATAGGTTTCATTGATCCATATTTAACTTGCAAAGTTGAACAGACAGAGCAGATAACCTATGACCTGTAGCTAATCTATCTGCATGGCTAGTTGTCATTCTCAGTGAAAGCCAAGAACATAATTCCATTTACAGGAACCAGGAATGATGATGCAGGAAGGAGGGCTATAGATTCCTGGGACTTGCTCTGAGGAAGATAACACCTATACAAACCAATAGACATGACCTAAACAGAATCATAGAGTCATACAGCATGGAAATAGACCCATCTCCAACTCATCTGCACCAGCTAGACATCCCAATCTGACCTAGTTCCATTTTCCAGCATTTGGCCCATATCCCTCGAAACCCTTCCTTTTCATATACACATCCACATGGCTTTAAAATGTTGTAATTGTCCTTGTCTCCACCACTTCCTCTACAACTCATTCTAGGCATGCATCACCCTTTGCGTGGATAAGTTACCCCGCAGGTCCTTTGGAAATATTTCCCTTCTCATCTTAAACCTCTGCCTGGTAGTTTTGGACTCCTCCACACTGGGAAAAGCACCTTGGTTATTCAGAGTCAAGAATGTGCTGCTGGAAAAGCTCAGCAAGCCAGGCAGCATCAGAGAAGCAGGAAAATCGACATTTCAGGCAAAAGTCCTTCATCAGGAATGAGGCTGGGAGCCTCAGGGGTGTAGAGATAAATGGGAAGGGGTTGGGGCTGGGGCGAAGGTAATTGAGAGTGCAATAGGTGGATGGAGTTGGGGTAAAGGTGATAGGTCAGAGAGGGGGGTGGAATGGATAGGTGGGAAGGAAGATGGACAGATGGAACAGGTCATGAGGATGGTGCTGAGCTGGAGGGTTGGAAATGCCATAAGGTGGGGGGAGGGAGATGAAGAAACTGGAAATTCATATTGATGCCATGGGGTTGGCGGGTCCCAAGGTGGAAAATGAGGCGTTCTTCCTCCAGGCACCAGTGGTAAGGGAGTGGCGATGGAGGACACCCAGGACCTGCATGTCCTCAGCAGAATCAGAGGGGGAGTTGAAGTGTTCAACCATGGGGAGATGGGGTTGATTGGTGTAGGTGTCTTGAATTCAAAGGACAAATTGTTGAGGGTGAGGACCAATTCAGCCAAACAAATAAGAGTGTCAGTGGAAGGGTACTGGTGGGGATGTCGGGAGAGGAAAAAAACGGAGGGATTGGAGGCCCTGGTCATGGTGGATGGAGGTGATAGAGACTGGATGTCCTTGGTGAAGATGAGGCGTTGGGGGCCAGGGAAACGGAAGTTTTGGAGGAGGTGAAGGGCTTGGGTGGTGTCCCTGGAGTTCCTGGACCGGGGGGGATAGGACAGTATCGAGGTATGTGGAGATGAATTCTGTGGGTCAGGGGCAGGCTGCAATGATAGGTAAACTAGGGTAGTCAGGCTTGTGGATTTTGCGTAGGAGGTAGAAATGGGCTGTGCAGAGTTCCCGAACTATGAGGTTGGAAGCTGTGAGTGGGAGATCCCCTGAGGTGATGAGGTTATGTGTAGTCTGGGAGATGATGATTTGGTGATAAGAGGTGAGGTCATAGTCAAGGGGGCGGCAGGAGGAGATGTTTTCAAGTTGACATCTGGCATCAGCGGTGTAGAGGTCAGTGCGCCAAACTACCACTGCACCCCCTTGTCCAATGGTTTGATGGTGAGGTTGGGGTTGGAGCAGAGGGAGCGGAGGGCTGTGTGTTGTGAGGGTGACGGGTTGGTGTAGGGGACG
Source organism: Chiloscyllium plagiosum (assembly GCF_037043375.1). Classification (NCBI taxonomy): domain Eukaryota; kingdom Metazoa; phylum Chordata; class Chondrichthyes; order Orectolobiformes; family Hemiscylliidae; genus Chiloscyllium; species Chiloscyllium plagiosum. Next base: position 37,620,593 of record NW_028270146.1, read on the forward strand.
GCATTGGACAGGTTGAGGCAGTCAATGTCTCAGCAGCAGTTGGAAATAAAGAGCCGAGGGCGGGTAACAAACCGGCATGGGGTGTCCAGATGGATGGGGCATGTTGGAGGCGGGAGAAGGGGTCCTTGGAAGGTGGGCGGAAGTCCTGATTGAAAAAGTAAGCTCGGAGGTGGAGGCGGTGGAAGAAGTCTTCAATGTCACATCGTGCGTTGATTTCGTTGATCCGGGAGCGAGGGGGATAAATGCAAGGCCTTTGCTGAGGACTGATCATTCATCCTCAATAAGGAGGAGGTCTGAGTGGATGGTGAAAACTCGGCAGGACTGGGAGCTAGCACCTGGTATAGGGCTGGAGCTGGGAGTGGGGACAGAGACTGTAACTGGAGTGGGCGTGGTAGTGGGGGGACCAGGGGTAACATCATTTACAGAAGTGATGCTCACCCTGGGGTTCTGGGGGGCAGGGATAGTGACATTAGGATCCATGGAGGGCATGTCAGTGGTGTTCAGGTGAGTGGCCTCAGTGGGGCGGAAGTGGTTGTGACAACAGCAGCTACGGGAACAAAAGTGGTGGAACGCGTGGCGTGGGTGATGTCGGACGGGGCAGAGGTGGCTGTGACGGCAGCAACAGAGTGTTATTCCAGTTGGGCCTTGCCTTGGTCTCAGCAATGGCAGATCTCGCAGCGATCACGGCGACGGTTGTATGGCTGGCGTTGTGGCGGTTGTAGTCGCAAAGATGGCAAAGGTGGCATAAGCAGCTGTGGTTGCGGGTTGTCAGGCAGCGGGGAGCAGAGATGACATAATTGTTCGCCGCGGTGATGATGGCACGGCCTTGTGGTTGATGGAGGCCGAGCAGTTCCAAAGGCCGGGGGAAGCTTCTAGAGTGTTCAAGGAATACTGACTATTGAGGTGAGTATATGAAAGTTTGTTGTACATATAATTTTTGATGTTTGAAATGGTGTAGAAATATTGTTTATTAAGTGTATGAATTCTTCTGAGGATGTAATACAGTCCTTTGCAGTTCTGAGAGAGTGTGGCCCTCAGTTGAGGCAGAGCTGACTGTAGAGAGATAAGGTGGCAGTGCATGGCTACGAGTGTGGAACGGAAGATCCGGACGGAGAACCATTGCTGGAGGTTTTGAATTTGTAGTCTGTACTGGTTGTCCTGTTTGGGTCCAAACTGTGTTGGTCTGCATGAGGTTTAGAGTCCATGTGGAATCAGTTGGTTTTGTGGACAGGCACTGAGGAAGGAGATATGGCTGTGGTAGCGAGTCTGTTTCAGAATGTGGCTGAAGAGCTTCAGGGCAGAGGAGATGACCTGGGGTTGCAGTGAGAGAGAGAGACTCACTGAGATCCTTGTAGAGAAAGGAGGAGAACTTCTTCAAGGTAGGCATCCTTGGAAGAGGTGAGGTTAGTGAGGTTAAAACCAACTAGGCGAAAGTGACGACTGCAGATGCTGGAGATCAGAGTCAAGAGTATGGTGCTGGAAAAGCATAGCAGGTCAGGCAGCTTCAGAGAAGCAGGAAAATCAACGTTTCAGGCAAAAGCCCTTCATCAGGAATGAGCTGGGAGTCTCGGGGTTGGAGAGATAAATGGGAGGGGGATGGGGCTGGGGGGAAGATAGTTGAGAGTGCAATAGGTGGATGGAGGTGGGGGTAAAGTTGATATGTCGGAGGGGCGGATGGAGCAGATAGGTGGGAAGGAAAATTGACAGATGGTACAGGTCATGAGGATGGTGCTGAACTGGAAGATTGCAGCTGGGGTAAGGTGGGGGAGGGGAAATGAGGAAACTGGTGAAATCCACATTGATGCCATAGGGTGGGAGGGTCCTGAGGCGGAAGATGAGGCATTCTTCCTCCAGGTGTTAGATGGGAAGGGAGTGGCAACGGCGGAGGCCCAGGACCTGCATGTCCTCAGCAGAGTGGGAGGGGGAGTAGAAGTGTTCGGCCACAGGGCGGTGGGGCTTTTCTTGGTTTTACCGTGGTTATTCACCCTATCCATGTCCCTCATAATTTAAAACCCAATATAAGGTTACCCCTCAGTTTTCGACGCTCAAAGGAAAAAGGCAACAGCTTATACAGCCTTTCCCTATAGCTCAATCTCTCCAACCCGTAAACGTTTTTGTAAATCTTTTCTGAACCCTCTCAAATTTAACAACCTTCCTATCGAAGGGTGACCAGAATTGTACGCAGTATTCCAAAAGTGGCCTCATCAATGTCCTGTACAGCCACAACATGAAATCCCAACTCCTGTACTTAATGTTGTTATCCAATGAAGGCAAGCATGCCGATGCCTTCTTCATCACCCTGTCTACCTGGGACTCCATTTTCAAGGAACTAAATACCTGCACCCCTAGGTCTCTTTGTTCTGCAACATTCCCCTGGGGTCTACCATTAACTGTATAAGTCCTGCCCTGGTTTGCCTTACCAAAATGCAATACCTCACACTTATCTAAATTAAAATCCATTTGCCACTCCTCGGCCCATTGGCTCATCTGATCAAGGTCCTGTGGTACTTTGCTATAATCTTCTTCACTGTCCACTACACCACCTATTCTGGTCTCATCTTCAAACTTATTAACCATACCTCCTTTATTCACATCCGAGACATGTACATAGATGATGATAAACAGTGGACCCACCACCAATACTGTTTATCATCATATATGTAAATATATGATGATATATATATATATAGTCTAAAAAACATCCCTTCACGCCACCTTCTGTCTCCTACCTTCAACCAGCTTTGTGTCCAATTGGCTGACTCACCCTGGATCCCATGTGATCTGACCTTATTAACCAGTCTACCATGTAGAACCTTGACAAATGATTAACTGAAGGTCATGTAGACAATGTCTACTGCTCTGCCTTCGTGAATCTTTTTGACAGCTTTAGATTAGATTAAATTCTCTACAGTGTGGAAACAGGCCCTTTGGCCAACCAAATCCACATCGACCCTCCGAAGGGTAACCCACCCAGACCCATTTCCCTCTGACTAATGCACCTAACACTATCGGCAAGTTAGGATGGTTAATTCACCTGACCTGCACATCTTTGGACTGTGGGTGGAAACTAGAGCACCCGAAGGAAACCCACACAGACATGGAGAGAATGTGCAAACTCCACACAGACAGTCGCCCAAGACTAGAATCAAACCTGGGACCCTGGTGCTGTGAGGCAGCAGTGCTAACCACTGAGCCACCGTGCCACTCTTCTTTGTCACTGCTTCAAAAAAACACAATCAAATTAGTGAGAGGAATTGTGACTTGCGGTCTTTGCAGAGCACTTTGTTAATGCCATCGAGAGAGCTTAGATCTAATTTGCTTGGAGTATGGGTACCAAGGGAGAATGTTAAAAGTGAATGACAGGACTCAAAGATACAGGTGGCACTAATGTAGAAAATAGTAAGATAATGGAAGTCAGAATAGGGAAGAAAGAAAAAGAGTTCAAAACAGAGCTAATATTCATTTATGTAAATGCATGGAATACAGTAAATAAGGTTAGGGAGTTTCATTGTGGAATTAAGAAGTTGTGGCAATGACAGAGACCTGGCTTAAGGAAGAGCAAGACTGGGTGTTAAATATTCCTGGGTATAAGTTGATCAGGAAAGATGCAAAAGGAGGAGGGTTAGCAGTGTTAGGTAAAGAGTGCATTGCAGTGCTGAAGAAGGAGGATGTCTTGGCAGGGTGCAGGGGTATGGCGGTTCAGGGATGGAGTCAATTTTATTAGAGTTCTGGAATAAAAAGGGGAAAATTATATTGCTTGGTGTAATCTAATGGAAAGGATGTAGAGAAACAAATCTGCAGGGAACTTCCAGAGAAGTGCCAGCATTATAGAGCAGTTATAAAGGGAGATTTCTATTACTTAAATATATATTGAAATGCTGATAGTGGAAAGACCAATGAGGAGCAATTGTTCCCAGATTGAGAACATTTCCTATAGCAGCATGTGTCCAGTGCAACAAGAAAGGATGCATTGTTTGACTTGTTCTTTGGAAATGAGGTGGGCCAAATAGATCAAGTGTCAGTAGGGAAACACTTAGATGATAGTGATCATTGTACCATAAGATTGAAGTTGGTACTGGAAAATGACTTTCAATAATCCAAAGCAATGAAACTTTTTTGGCAAAGAGCTGACTTCAATGGGACAAGAACAGAGCTAAGCACAATTGATTGAAATAAGCAGTCACTCTTGTCTCAGGCTGTTCAGTTATTAGAGAGAGAGAGACAACTGGTGGTGAGTTTAACCTGAAGGTCACCATCCCTCAGCCAAGGTTGAGAAGGAAGAACATTCATGGAACTGAAGTACGGACCAACTTCATGAAGCAAATGACTTGGGTACAGTTGTGGTTTCTCCCTGTAACAAAAAAAGTAAGACAAGCAAATCCAGAGTTCCTTGGATGACAAAGGAGACAGAATTAACATTAGAAAGAAAAGGTCAGCTAATGGCAGAAATACAATTGAAAATCAACAGGAATAATAAACGATGAGGAGGTGATAAAGCAAACAGTAAGAAAAAGAGGGACTGTGAGTAAAGACTCGCAACTAACATAAAGGGAAATTTGTTCAGTATTCTAAGGGTACATTAATATTAGGAGAGGGGGTAAGGAAGAAATACGATTGATCATAAATCAAAAAGGTGATTTACAGATGGTGGCAGGGGTCATAGCTGAGATATTAAATTAATACTTTGCATTTATCTTCACAAAAGACGAGGATGTTGCCTACGCTGTGGTGACAGAAGAAGGATTCTGTCACTAGATGGGATTAAAATGAATACGGAAGAAGTTGTGAATCCCTGTAGATTGTTGACCAGTCACTGCGACTGGATAAGATCCATCCAAGATTTTTAAGGAAGTGGGGATGTTGCAAAGGCACTGACCATAATATTTCAGTCTTCTCTAGACCTTGGGAGGGTGCCTGAAGACTGGAGAATCGCCAATGTTACAGCCTTGTTCAAAAAAGGTTTTAAGGTTAATCCCAGTAATTGCATAAGGTGTTAGTTTAACCTCGGTAGTGGGAAAACATACAGAAATAATTATTTGGGATAGATCAGCAGTAGTGTGGAAAAATGTGGGTACATTAGAAAGACTCAGCACAGATTTTTAAAGGGGAAGTTTTTAACAAATTTGTTGGAGTTATTTGAAGAGGTAATAGAAGGGGTTAATGATGGTAATGCCTATGACATGGCATGCATGGATTTCCAGAAGGCATTTGATACAGTGCCTCACAACAGACATATTAGGAAAGTCGTAGTCATTTTATAAAATGGATAGTGGCAACTAGCATTCAAAATTGGCTGAGTGATAGAAAACAGAAAGCCATGGTTAATGAACAATTTTTCAAGCTGGAGGAAGGTTTGTCGTGGAGTTCCACAGGAGTCAGTATTGAAACATAATTGTGCTTATTTATTAATGAACTGGATCTTGGTGTGCAGTGCACAATTTCCAAGTTTGCAGATGACACTAAACTTTTGGAGAATTGTAAACTGTTCAGAGGACAGTGTGGAACTCCAAAAGAACTTTGACAATTTGGTGGAGCGGGTAATTGGTGGCAGACAAGGTTGAATGCAGAGAAACTTTGGTTGGAAGAACACTGAAAGACAATATGAAATAGGCTTATAATTCTAACTACAGGAGTAGAGGGACTTGGTTGTATATGTGCACAGATCATTGAAGCTGGCAGGATAGGTGGAAAGAGCAGTAATTAAAGCAAACAATGTTGTCAGCTTTAATAATAGGGACATAGAGTACAAGAGCATGGAGATCATTTTGAACTTTAAAATAGTGTGTTCAAAATACTTGTTGGAGCTCAGCTGGAGCATTATGTACAATTGTGAGCACCATATTAGTGGAAAGATGCAAATACGTTAGAGAGAGTGCAGAACCGATTTACTCGAATGTTTCCAGGTATGAGAAACTTCAGCTATGAAGGTAGATTGAAGAAATTGGGACTGTTCTACCTGGACAAAAAAAGGCTGAGAGGAGATCTGATTGTGGTTTTTAAAATCCTGAGTGGGCTGACAGAGTAGTTAGGGTGAAGGCTGTTTATGTTGTAAAAGAAACAAGCACAAGATGATATGGGTGGCACAGTGGCTCAGTGGTTAGCACTGCTGCCTCATGGTCCCAGGTTTGATTCCAGCCTCGGGTGACTGTCTGTATGGAGTTTGCACATTCTCCCCATGTCTGCGTGGGTTTCCTCCAGGTGTTCCAGTTTGCTCCCACAGTCCAAAGATGTGCAGGTCAGGTGAATTGGTCATGCTAAAATTGCCCATAGTGTTAGGTGCATTAGTCAAAGGGAAATGGGCCTGGTTGGGCCGACAGGCCTGTTGGGTAATGTGAGGAAAAATCTTTTACACGCAGTGAGTAGTTAGGGTATGGAATGAACTGCCTAGAAAAGTAGTGGAGGCGTGTTTAATTGAGGCATTCAAGAGAGCATTTGATATTTTTTGAATAGTAATGATGTGCAGAGATGTGAAGATACTGTGGCATTTTGTCCATTTTTAATGAAGAAAGGTTGAGACAGAGGTGCCGAGCAATCTGTCCTATGTAATAAAGTAAACAGCTTGTGAGTCTTTGAGCTTTTTTTAAAGTTGGAACAATAGAATCAGCCTGAATGGGTGGAGTCAAGCTCCTACAGAACTTGGATTTTAATTTTAGCTTTCTGTAGTTGCTGGAGTCTTGAGTCTGGATGTGGAAGCTGTGATTCCTCTCTCTGTTACTGCTAAAGTTGGGGTTCTGTGCCAGCTGCTAGAATTGCATGTAAGACAATCTATTTGCTGAATTTGTCAAGGATGTGTTTATGGGATGTCACTATATTGGAACAATTACTTACTAATAATTGATATATATATATATATACATATATATTTTATACATATATTATTTTGTTAAGCATTTCGGTAGAGTTATAGTTCGCCAGTTTTATTCTATATTTAATTTTGACTGTGTTTTAACTGTAATGTATGAATAAAATGTGTTTTGCTTCAAGCCTGGTAGTTTAATCAATCAAATTGCATCCAGAATGCTATGCCTGGCACTTACCTTTAAAATAAGAAAAAGTTAGGGTCTGGATATCTCCTTGACATGTTTTGAGGGGTTTTGGTCTGGTCCATATCAGGGGCAAGAGGAAAAGGTAGGAGATTGTCACTAGATAATAGAGATGGAGAAGGTAATAGAGCCAGTGCAGGTACGCTGGGCCAAATATTCTGAACCATCATAATTCTATGATTCTGTGCCCCTTCAAGCATCCATAGTTGATATATCAAAGCCACTTTTCTACTGACCACCCCATTAAGGAATTGTCTGAAATTGTGGTTTACATAGAACCCAAATACAAACTCTTTGTAATGGTTACAATTGTAGAAGCCACCAGAGTTTTTGCAAGCCAGATGTATCACCTATAGCCATGTTACAAATTCAGGAATGTATCATCAACTTGTGGAATGTATAAAAGGGAAGGATTATTGTTTATTCAAACATAACTAGATGATCTTGATTTGAACCCAATGCATTTTTAAAATGTATTCATGGAATATGGATATCACTGGTTAAACCACCATTCATTGCCCATCCTTGATTGTTCTAAAGAAGATAAACTACCTTCTTGAACTGCTGAAATTCTTGGGCTGCAGAGACACTATAAAGGCTATTTCTTTTTATTTCATCTTCTTATTGCTGTGGACTGAATTAGGAAAACAGCAGTTTTACCGCACTGAGGAAGGAAAAGCAAGTTACTGAAACTAATTGTAAGTTGTGTTTACACTGTTGCTTTGCAAGCAGTGCTGGAAGGTGTAAATAGATGACATGGCATCAGAGGTGTGTGTACAAAGTGAGATTCAGATGGCAACAATTGGCTGACTGATTTGGGCAGTTGTGACCAGTTACAGATGTCAAAACGTGCTGGCAATTCTCGGATTGGTTCCTGGGCAGCTGAACAGCTTGTAGGTGTGAATTATACAGAGAAAAGCTCTCAGATCACTGGAAGACGAGGTCAGGAATCTATCTGACCTGTAAAATATCTAAAGAGAACTCAAGCAGATATTTTCTCCCACCAGTTGCTGTAAGCTATTACTTTTAACCAACAAAACAGTAACTTTATAATTTGTGAATCAATCACTCAGTGCTTCATGTGAAGAAGTGAAAGAAGCCAAAAGAAAAAATTTGAAGAACTGAAGGTCTTTGGAAGGGGTCTACATCAAAACCTGAAGACTGGTTCTATTGAACTGTTTCCCTGGTTTTTTTTCACTCTATTTGTAATCCCAATGTATTTTTGTCTATATATATATATATATAGAGAGAGAGAGAGAGAGAGAGAGAAGTTTTAAAAGAAATTTGAGAGTTTTAACTTTAAAAGAAATTTGAGAGTCATATATTAAAAGTTCACAATTGTCTACCCATGGTTCGAATCTATATATTTGTCACTGTTATGAGGTTGTAGATGTGTACTGTACCTTTAAGGGAGCTGAAATTTCTGGCTGGCACACAGTGTGCTGAAAGATTTAAATGCGTAACATTTGGTTGACACAAATAACTGGAGCTGCGATACCACGGTACAAAATAAATTCTAATTCAGCCAATCAGTTTAAATTATGCCCGAGATAGCAAAATCCAATCAAATTTGAATTTTACTGTTTTGGATGACAACAAAACAATGAAATGGTCCAATGTTTTGGATTTGGATAAAATTAGACATTTTGAACAGTTAGGGGAGAACAGCAAAGAGCTGCCAAGCACCAACATAATAGCCAGCAGACTAGCTCTCTGAAAGGTACCTGTCTATAAGAAATATGTGCAGCAGAACACCAAAGCTGACCTAGAGAAATCTACAGAGAAAGTCTGAAGATGACAATTGGTTTTTGAAAGTGGTTTGTCATAAATTTAAGAGGGAATTTATCGGACCAGTATTGTAGAGTGGAAGGGAAAAATAGGTTTAAGAGAAAGGAGTTGTAAATAGTTGTTGTTTAATGCTTTCCTTTGGACTTAAAGAATAAAGTCGTTAATTTTTTTTTAAATAATGATATTTGGGATAGTTCTTTGCCACTCGAAATTTAACAGATTACGGCACAAGGTGAACTTTTCTGTGTAGGAGAAAGTGAGGACTGCAGATGCTGGAGATCAGAGCTGAAAATGTGTTGCTGGAAAAGCACAGCAGGTCAGGCAGCATCCAAGGAGCAGGAGAATCAACGTTTCGGGCATGAGCCTGAAGAAGGGCTCATGCCCGAAACGTTGATTCTCCTGCTCCTTGGATGCTGCCAGACTTGCTGCGCTTTTCCAGCAACACATTTTCAGAACTTTTCTGTGTGGCTGGTTTAAATTAGTAGAGGGGATTACCTTGTGTTGTAATAATAACAAATAGTGTTTTTCGTTAAGTAAAGAAACCCGGTCCATGTTTTCTGTTAACCTTATTCTATCAGACATGTAAAGTGGGAATATTGCATAATTTGACAAAAGTTTGAACTTTTGTGATGACTCCAGGATTAGTAGGGCTTGATTTTCAGCGTGCTACCCCATTGAGGCATAACAACATCTACACTACTGTTAGGAAGGGAGTTCCACGATTTTATCAATTGATAGAATAGTGATTTTGTTCCAAGTCAGAACAGTGTGTGATTTGAAGGGAAACTTGTAGTGATGGTGTTGCTATGCATCTGCTGTCCCTTTCCTTCAAGCTGGTAGAGATTGCAGGTATGAAAGATTCTGTCTAAAGAGCCTTGGTGATTTATTGCAGTGCATCTTATTGTTGGTAGTGCTGTTGCTATTGTGAATTGCTAGTGAAGAAAATGAACATTGAATGTGCTGGATGCACTACCAAACAAACAGGCTACTTTGACCTGAATGATGTCAAAGATATTTGAGTGCAGTTGGAGATGTACTCATCCAGCCAAATGGAAAGTATCCCATCATACATCTGACCTCTCCTTTGTAGATACTGGAAAGTCATTTTGGGAGACAATCTTAATACATTATTCTGGAATGAGGTCTTTGCATACAGGTTTAATCTCAATTAAAAGCTTTAAAAGATAGTTCCGTTGGTTGGAGAAGGACTGATAAATCGGAATTGCAACGAGCTCCCATATACAGTAAAATCACAATAAGTTGAATTGCAGACGGCCGCCCACCAATTCTTGTTAAGCAGTGCTTCGAAAGGGACAAAGAAGCTACTATGTAACAGAAAGAGAAATTGCTGGAAAAACTCAGTTCTGGACAACTGAAATGTTAACTCTGCTTTCTCTGCACAAATGCTACCAGACACGCTTAGGTGCTTCAGCAATTTCTGTTTTAATTTCTGATTCCTAGCATTTGCAGTTCTTTGCAATTTTTTTTGTTAAACTGTTATGTCACTTGATTTGCCTGCAAATGAATCACTGTCAAAAAACAACACAAATGATAACTCAGTGAAGCAGCAAATTTATGAAAAATATCTTTATTTTTCAATTTGTTCACACCGTACAATGGCTTGATCTTGTACAATGAAAGGCTTTGAAAATCATTGTGAGTTATTTCTGGAAAAACTCAGAAATCATTTTCTTCTCCAGACAAATCCACCATGTTATGAATGCAGTCAAACATACATTCTGTTTTTGTGACACAGAACAAGATCTCAGCATATCTCTCCTATCTTTGTAGCTTCAGCTCGGGAAGCAGATGGTTGAAAGAGCAGCTATTCATCTAATCCTTCCGGATCATCAAGGTGAATATCTTGCTTTTTATCCATTCATTTATTTTGTCTATTTTTTCTCCCAAAAATTATAGAGGGCATCCAGGCCTTTTATTGGCCTCATTGTCACGAAGCTGGTCCATTTTCAAAGTTACTATGCATTTGAGTTTTTTTCAGAGAGGGGGAAAATTGGCCAGCCTCCAAACAGGCTGGGTTTGAAAGGTTTATTGGGGCCCTTTTTGTTTACCCCTAACAGATAATGCCTCCAGCCTAAGGCTTTCATGTCTTTTAAAAAACAGTATAATCAAGGGGACATGGCCAGCTGTCTAGCTGCACAGGTCAGGTCAGTTCAGTTTGTCATTCCTGAAGAAGGGCCTGTGCCCGAAACGTCGAATCTCCTGTTCCCTGGATGCTGCCTGACCTGCTGTGCTGTTCCAGCAATAAAGTTTCAACTCAGTTTGGGGGTTAGTTGAGTCAGGAAACTGGAAGCTCTCTACCTCCTTCTGCCCTTCTGACTTTGTAACCTGTAAGTTTTTTGTGTCATTTTTACTCTTTGTGCTAAGGGGAACAGCATCATTAAGTTGGGATAGCCTGTTGGTTCATTGTGTTTCATTCTCTAATTTTGTAAATAAATTATGTTTGTTTAAAACTTGGCAATCAGACCAGCTAATTCATTCCTGGAGTATCCACCGTACACCTACCTGAAAGAAATAGCAAAGTTACGGTCTGGGCTACCTGCTTAAAAATGTTTTGAGGGGTCGGGCCTGGTCTATAACAGATTGGGGACTCTTTGTGGGACTTGTTTGTAGTTCCAAATTGGGATCTGGTATTCGAATTGTTTGGACTCAGAGGCAGCGAGTGGCAGGTATTGATATCTTTTATTTCAGGTGTTGATTTGGTTGGGTAAAAATAGTTTGGGATAGCAATGGCTTTTTCAGTCACCAAGAGTTTTCTAGAGGTGGAAGAAGTGACCTTGGGGATTTTAAAAAAGGTAGATAAGGTCAAGCTGCAGGAATTAGTAGGCAAGCTGGAGTTAGAGCTACCTCCTAATGTGAGGAAAGGTGAGATGATTACAACAATAGCTCAGCTTTTAAATTTGCTGAAAACACCATCAGGATCTGTAGAGATGGCAAACATTCAATTGCAAATGAAGCAGCTTGAGTTAGAGGCGAGAGATAAGGAAAGGGCAGCAGAAATGAAACAATTTGAGTTACGATTAAAAGCAGAAGAGAAAGAAAACGAATGAAGGGCTTTAGCAGAAGAGAAAGAAAGAGTTTGAACTCCAGAAAATGACACTTAGAAAGGAAAGTCAGCTTAAAAGGATGGAGATGAAGGCTGAGGGTAGCTCAGTGAGGAAGAGAATGAGGATGAGCAAGCTGCTGGTAGTCAGAAGCCTAGTGAGAAACTGTTTAAGTATGGTCAAGCATTGCCTAAATTTGATGAGAAAGATACGGAAGCCCTTTTCATCTCATTTGAAAAAATGGCTAAACAAATACAGTGGCCAGTGACCATGTGGGTTTTGTTAATCCAAATCAAACTTCTAGGTAGAGCTAGTGAGGTATTCGCATCACTATCAGAGGAGGCATCGGGGAATATGAGAAGATAAAAAAGCCATCTTAAGTGCATATGAGCTTGTACCAGAAGCCTACATAGAGGAAGCTCAATTATCCAAAGGTCACGGGCGGGGAGTATTTGGTTCGGCTAATCGAATTCTGGATAATTGAATGCTGGATTATATTATAGCTAAGCATTGCGACCTTGCAATCTTGTCAGATAATCCGATATTCAGATAATCAAGGTTCCTCTATAGACAATGGAATCTAAGGAGGGACCCTGGTCAAACCTATATTGAGTTTGAAAGAATCAAAGAAAGTCATTTTGATAGGTGGATAAGTGCTTTAAAAATACTGCAAACCTATGACACTCTTGGAGGAATTCAAAAATTCACTGCCTGAAGTAGTGCACACTCATGTGGAAGAGCAGAGAGTTAAAACGGCAAGGGTAGCAGCTGAAGTGGCTGATGATTATGAGTTGATTTATGAAACACAGTTTGGCTTCCAAAATCATCTTCAATCGATGAGGGATAGAAATTTGGGCAAAGAGAAATTCTCACATGGAAAGGGAAAGGTAAATCTCTGTGAAGATCATAAGGATAACTTACCACAGGGTTAAAAAGGAAATCTTCCAAGGGGACAACAAAGGTAAAAAGCTTTGGTGTTTTCATTGCAATGAAGTAGGCCACATGAAATTAGTGTTCGTGGGTTAAGAAAAAGCCTGATGTAGAGAAACAGGACATGCCTGGGAGTTTTGTTGGAGTGGTAACATAAAGCACAGTGGAAGCAAGAAAGCTGAATCAGAGTGTACAAGCTGATCAGAGATTGGTTAAGGAGGAAGTGCCAGATCTGTTTAGAAAATATACCTACAAGGGTAAAGTTTATTCACATAGGCCAAGGACAGCAGGTAGAGAGGTTACAATATTAAGGAACACAGGATCTGTGGTGTTGAAGGATGAGGAGATATGTACACCTGAGGGACAATTGCCAGAAAAGGTACTGGTAACAGGAATTCATGGTGAGACAAAACATGCTCAGTTAAGTAAAGCGAGGTTAGAGTGTCCAGAGAAGAGTGAAGAATTTGTGGTAGGCTTACTGGACAAACTCTCAGTTCCAGAAATACAATTTGTCCTTGCAAATGATATAGCTGTTTCACTGGTAGGAGTGCTGCTACTGTGGTTGAAAAGCCAGTGGAGACTTAGGCAACTGAAGCAATGCAGAACCGTTATCCTGTAATCTTTCCTGATTGTGTGGTAATGAGGTCACAAAGTCACCAGTTGAAACAGGAGAGCTCAAAGGCTATAGATAAGGAAGCTGAAGTGGCATTAGCAGAGACTTTATTTGATCAGATAGTTGAGATAAAACAGGAGCAAATCAGTGATCATGCAAATATTTTTAGCTCAGCTGAACTAATTGAGTTACAGCAGAAAGATGACAATTTAAAACAGTTGTATCAAAAGGCATACACAGAAAAGGAATCTGAATGTATCCCTGAGTGTTATTACCTGAAAAATTATGTCTTGATGAGGAATTGGAGACCATCACATATTCAGGCAGATGAGAAATGGGCAGAAATTCATCAAATTGTCTTGCCAGTGGGGTATAGAAGGGAGATGTTGTGAGTAGCTCATGAACTACTACTCCAAGGTCATTTAAGAGTGAGGAAAATACAGGCTAAAATACAAAGTCAGTTTTATTTGCCTGGACGGCGCATGGATGTAGTTGAATTTTGCCAGATGTGTCATACATGTCAGGTAATTGGAAAACCACAGACGATAATAACACCTGCAATTTTAAGACCTGTTTCAGCATTTAAGGAACCTTTTACAAAAGTCTTAATTGATTGCGTAGGTGCCTTACTTCAAACAAAAAGTGCAAATCAGTATTTGCTAGCAATAATGGATGTATTGACAAGATATCCAGGGGCTGTCCCATTTTGCAATATCACAGCCAAAAGGATTGTAGAGGAATTACTTAAATTTTTAAAATTTTAGATATGGGCTACCAATAGAGATACAGTCAGATCCAGGGTCACACTTCACATCCAAACTATTCAAGGAAGTTATGGACAGCTTAGGAATAAAACAATTCCAATCTAATGCATACCATCCAGAATTGCAGGGAGTGCTAGAAAGGTGACATCAAACATTAATGACCATGTTGAGGGCCTACAGTCAAGACTATCCACATGATTGGGATAAGGGAATTCCTTTTATGCTTTTTGTGATCAGAGATGCATCAAATGAATCAACCAAATTCAGTCCATTTGGATTAGTTTTTGGGCATGAAGTGAGAGGACCATTAAAATTGATTAAGGAGAAAGTAGTAGGTCAGAATTCAGAGACCATGCATTTGGCCTCTGTGTCAAATTTTAGGGAACAATTAAATAGAGCAGAGAAGTTGGCTAGACCACATTTAAAAATATAGCAGTATTCAATGCAACAGAAAGAAGACAAGAAATCACAAATTCGCAATATTGCTACTGGGGATAAGGTATTAGTATTATTTCCAGTCATAGGTTAACCTTTAAAAGCAAGGTTTAGTGGATCTTATCAAATCAAAAGGAAATTAAGTGAGGTGAACTTCTTGGTAGAGACATTAGACAGGAACAAACCTCACAGAGTGTGTCATGTAAATATGCTCTAAAGGTATTTTGACATGGAGGGAAAGCATGAGGAGAAGGTATTATTGATTACAACACAGAAGGAAGAACCAAGTCCAAAGGATTCTGCACTGGACATTCCTCAAATTAAATTGGACAATGAAGAAGTTGTCAAAAATTGGGATTGATTATTGAGAAAAATTGAAATGACCTGAAAGAGTTACTACTATTACATGGGGGGATATGCAGAAATAAACTGGGAAGTACTAATCTAATTGTGCATGATGTAGATTCGGTGATACTGTTACAATTAAGCTACATCCTTATAGGCATAACCCTCTAAAGTTGGCGCAGGTTCAGAAAGAGATTGCATGCATGCTCCAAGACAACATAATCGAAGTACAGTGACTGGAGCCCACCTGTAGTAATGGTGCCAAAGCCAGATGGTACCCAATGGTTATTTGTGGACTATTGCAAATTCAATGCAGTTACAAAGACTGATGTATATCACGGTTGGAAGACTGTGTTGAAAAAGTGGGGCAAGCAACTTACATTTCTAAGTTGGGCTTGCTCAGACGCTGTTGGCAGATACCTTTGTCAGAAAGAGCACCGGCAATTTCGGCTTTTGTAATGCCAAATGGACTGTATCAGTTTAAAGTCATGCCATTTAGCATGAAAAACACACCAGCCACATTTCAGAGACTAACCAATAAGGTCATTGCTGGATTACCCAACTGTGTGGTGCACATGGATGCCATCATGGTTTTTAGTCACTCATGGAAGGAACATTTACAACATTTATCAGACTTGTTTGATTGACTTCAGCTTGGTGATAAACCTAACTAAAAGTGAAGTTGCCAAAGCACAAGTCACCTTCCTGGGCCATGTTATTGGAAACAGACAAATGGCCCCATGGAATGTGAAACAAAAGTAATTGGGAATTTCCCATACCATTGACAAAAAGAGCAGTACTATGGTTCCTGGGATTGAATGGATTTTATCGAAAGTTTGTGCTGAATTTAGCCGTGTGGCTGCTCCACTCACTGAATTGCTAAAGAAAGGCAAGAAGTTTCAGTGAACAGTAAACTGTCAGAAGGCATTTGACAGCCTGAAAACAGTGTTAACCACTGCCCCAGTAATAGCCACACCTGATTAGGCAAAGCCTTTCAAGGTGGCTATCGATGCAAATGATATGGGTGTCGGTGTGGTGCTCCTTCAGGAAGATGACGAAAAGATAGAAAGACCTAGCAGGTAATTTTCCAGAACATTGAACGTTCATCAGCAGAAATACTCAACAGTTGAGAAAGAGACTTTGAGCTTGGTGTTGGCATTACAACATTTCAGTGTTTATATTACCAGCAACACAACTGAGACAATCATATACACTGATCATAACCCACTGAAGTTTGTGGAGAAATTTAAGGACAAAAATACCACACTGTTTAGATGAAGCTTGCTGTTACAGCCATTCAGTTTGACAATTGTGCATATGGCAGGTTGAGAAAATGTAATTGATGACGTATTGTCGAGACTCGAATGAGAAGCAGAGGCATTCAGTGGTGGGAGTGCAACAGACTGATTCCGAATGTAGTTGTGCATGTTTGAATGTTTATAGTCAGTGCATGTGTATGTGTGTTTTAGGATACTAAAAACTATTTTTAGGGGTTTTGAGAAATGAAGCCATCTTTGGATATTGATGGGTTTTTTTAAGGGGTGAGGTGTCACAAAGCTGGCCCTTTCTCAAAGTTACTGTGCACTTGAGTTCTTTTAGCAAGGAAATAAGTGGCCAGGCTCCAACTACGCTGGGTTTGAAAGGTTTATTGGGGCCCTTTTTGTTTACCCCTAACAGATAATGCCTCCAGCCTAAGGCATACATATCTTAAAGAAAAGTATAATAAAAGAGGCGTGGCCAACTCTTTAGTTGCGCAGATCAGTTCAGTTTGGGGGTTAGTTGATTCAGGGTCACAGTTGAAACTGGAAGCTCTCTCCCCCCTTCTGCCCTTCTGACTTTGTAACCTGTAAGCTTTTTATGTCATTTTTACTTTTTGTGCTAAGAGTTTATTGGGACTGTTGCAAGTATTTTGGAACAGCATCATTAAGTTGGGATAGCCTGTAGAGTTCAATTAGGATAAGTTATTCGGGTATTCTATTTTTGGTCTATTGTGTTTCATTCTGTAATTTTGTAAATAAATTCTGTTGTTTAAAACTTGGCAGTCAGACCAGCTAATTCACTCTAGGAATATCCACTGTACACTCACCTGAAACAAATACCAAAGTTACGGTCTGGGCTACCAGCTTAAGAATGTTTTGAGGGGTCGGGCCTTGTCCATAACATCATACTTTGTGAGTACTATCTTAACATTCAGAAGACTTTTTTTGCACATTCCTATCACAAGAAGTGACAGTTTTTCAGTGCCATCCATGTAATGACAGAACATAGCAATGACACATTGCTTGTTTCAATTTCTACAATTATATGTTTCTTCTTTCTACATATGAGCATAAGAGCTAGAAGCTGGAGTAGGCAATTCAGTCCCTTGAGCCTGCTCTGCCGTTTGATATAATCATGGCTATTCTCATCTCAGCCTCAATTCCACTTCCTTGCCTTCTCTCCATAAACCTTCAGTATGTTATTATTAAAAATCTGTCTATCTTCTCCTCAAATTTACTCAATGTCCCACTTACATGACAATCTGGGGTAGTGAATTTCACAGATTCCACCTTTTGGAAGAATCAAGTTCTCATCATCTCTGTTTTAAATCTACTACCAATCATCCTAAAACTATAACCTCTCATTCTAGGTTGCCTGTCATGAGGAAAAGCCCTCTCTTTATCAATGTTATCAGTCTTCTTTAGCATCTTTATACTTCAGTTAGATGTCCTCCAGACAGTATAGGCCTAAACTAATCAATCACTCTTCAAAACGCAAACTTTTTGTGTCTGGAATCAATCAAGTGAACTTTCTCTTAACTGCCTCCAGTATAACTGCACCCTTCCACATAGTAAGGCAACCAAAAATTTACGCAATTACCATAATTGGCCGTTCCCTGGAGATGAGGATGACTCTCGTCCATTATCAGGGTGAGTCCTTGGATGACTGTACAGCCCACTGTGGCTACTGCGTGCTCTGTTACACTTGAGCAGATGATGGTCATGGGAAGGGGTGGCTGTGGCATTGGTGTAGCAATGCACTCATTTTGCCTGGCTTCCATGTTTTCCTGATGGCAAATCTAATGTGCTTGATGCTGTCTTGGATGCTCCTCCTCCACTTTGGACAGTCTTGGGCCAGTGATTCCTAAGAATCTGTGGGAATGCTCCCCTTCGCCAGTGAGGTCTTGAGTGTATGACTGAACTTCTGTCTACCTGGTGCTCACCAGTCATTTCAGAGCTGGGAATAGAGTACCTGCTTGGGGAGTCTCGTGCCACTCATGTGAATGATGTACCCAACCCATCATAAATGATCCAGTGTGGTCAGTGACTCGATGCTAGGGAGGTTAGCCTGGTTAAGTATGCCAGTGTTAGTGCATCTTTCTTCTCAGCAGATTTGCAAGATCTTGTGCAGACAGTGATGGTGTTACTGCTCCAGTGCCTTGAGGTGTCTGCTGTAGACAGTCCATGTCTCAGAGCCTTATAGGAGGGTGAGAACAACGACAGATCTGTAAACCATGATAGAACATAGAACATAGAAAAGTACAGCACAGAACAGTCCCATCGGCCCATGATGTTGTGTGAGGATTAATTCTAATGTAAAATAAAATAACCTTACCTACACACCCCTCAATTCACTGCTGTCCATGTGCATGTCCAGCAGTCGCATAAATGACTCTAATGACTCTACTTCCACCAGCACCGCTGACAACACATTCCATGCATTCACAACTCTCTGCATAAAGAATCTACCTCTGATGTCTCCTCTTTACTTTTCTCCTAATATCTTAAAACTATGACCACTCGTGCCAGTCAATCCTACTCTGGAGAAAAGTCTCTGGCTATTGACTCTATCTATTCCTCTCATTGCCTTGTATTCCTCGATCAGGTCACCTCTCTTCCTCCTCTCCAGAGAGAAAAGTCTGAGCTTAGTCAACCTCTTTTCATAAGACAAGCCTTCCAGTCCAGGCAGCATCCTGGTAAACCTTCTTTTCACCCTCCCAAAGCCTCTGTATCTTTCCTATGGTAGGGCAATTAGAATTGAACACAATAATCCAAGTGTGGTCTCACCAGGGACTTGTAGAGCTGTAGCAAAACCTTGCATCTCTTAAACTCGATCCCCCTGTTAATGAAAGCCAAAACACCATATGTTTTCTTAATAGCCCTATCCACTTGGGTGGCAACTATGAGGGATCTATGCACTTGAACACCAAGATCCCCCTGTTCCTCCACACTGCCAAGAAACCTGTCTTTAATCATATATTCAATATTCAAGTTCAACCTTCCAAAATGCATCACTTTGCATTTATGCAGGTTGAACTCCATCTGCTATTTCTCAGCCAAGATCTGCACCCTGTCTATGTCGCACTGCAGCCTGCAGCTCCAACCTTTGTGTCATATGCAAATTTACTCACCCACCCCTCAAACTCATCATCCAAGTCATTTAAAGAGCAGAGGCCAAGAACAGAGCCCTGTGGGACACCACTCAACACTGACCCCCAGGCAGAATACTTTCCATCTACAACCACTCTCTGCCTTCTGTTAGCCAACCAGTTCTGAATCCAGACAGCCAAGTCTCCCTGTATCCCATACCTCCTGACTTTATGAATGAGCTTACCATGGGGAACTTTTCAAATGCCTTGCTGAAGTCCATGTATACCACATACACTGCTCGACCTTCATCAACCTGTCTTGTCACCTCCTCAAAGAACTCAATAAGATTTGTTAGACATGACCTCACAAAGCCATGCTGACTGCCTTTAATCACACTATGCTTTTCCAAATAGTCATAAATTCTCAGAATTCTTTCCAACACCTTGCTGACCACAGACATAAGACTGACTGGTCTGTAATTGCCATGGATTTCCCTATTAACTTACTTGAAAAGAGGAACAACATTCGCCTCCCTCCAATCCTCTGATATGAATCCCGTGGAGAGTGCAGAAGCAAAGATCTTCGCCAGCGGCTTAGCAACCTCCTTGCTCACTTCCTGGAGCAGCCTAGGATAAATCTGCTATGGCCCTGGGGACTTATCAATCTTACTGTTTGCCAAACTTTCTAGCACATCAACTTCCTCAATCTTGATCTTTTCAAGCCTGTTTGCCGCTCCTCATAGTTCTCATTCACAACAAGGTCCCTTTCCTTAGTTAAATCCGAAGCAAAAAATTCATCCCCTATCAGCTCAGACTCCACGCACAAGTTCCCTCCGTTATCCCTGACCGGCCCTACCTTCTCCCTGATCATTCTATTATTCCTCACATATGAGTAAAATGCCTTTAGGTTCTCCCTAATTCTTCCTTCCCGAGCGTCTCCTGGCTCTCCTCAGTTCATTTCCGAACTCCATTCTAGTAAGCCTGTAATCCTCTAAAGCTGTGCTCGATCCTTGCTTCCTCCACCTTACGTAAACTGCCTTCTTCCTTTTGACGAGAAGCTCCTCTATTCTCATCATCCAAGGCTCCTTAATCTTACCCCTTCTTACCTGTCTCAGAGGAATAAATTTGTGCATCACTCGCAACAACTGCCCCTTAAACAGTCTCCACATGTCTGCTGTGCCCTTTCTGTGAAACAATTGCTCCCAGTCTGTACATCCCAACTCCTGTCTGATAATGTCATAATTTCCTTTTCCCCAATTAAATATCTTTCCTTGGTAGCTGCTCCTTTCCCTCTCCAAGGCTATGGTAAATGTGAGGCAGTTGTGGTCACTGTCACCAAAGTGTTCTCCATCCGTGGGATCTGACACCTGTCCTGGCTCATTGCCAAGTACCAAATCCAAAATGACCTCTCCCCTTGTTGGCCTGTGTACATACTGAGTAAGGAAACCTTCCTGAACACAACTGACAAAAACAGCTCCATCCAAACCATCTGTACTAAGGAGGTTGCCCCTTAGGTTCCTTTTAAAAGTTGAAGTCACCCATAACAACAACCCTGCTACATCTACATTTTTCCAAAATCTGCTGGCCTATCAGTTTTTCAATCTTTCTACTGCTATTAGAGGGTCTGTAGAAAACACCCAATTAAGTGGCTGCTCGCTTGCTGTTCCTAACTTCCACCCATACTGACTCAGTAGACAAACCTTCCTCAACAACCTTTGTTTCTGCAGCTATGATGCACTCTCTGATTAGCAATGCTACACCCCCTCCTCTTTTTCCAATCTCCATGTTCTTTTTAAACGTTCTAAACCATGGAACATCTAGCAGCAAGTCCTGCCCCTGTGAAACCCATGTGTCCGTTATGGCCACAACATCATAGCCCCAAGTACTGATCCATGCTCTCAGTTCATCACTCTTATTTTTGACACTCCTTGCATTAAAGCAGGCACACTTTAACTGATCCCTTTCTTTAATCACGTGGGAAACCTTCCCGATAGATTCACTACATCCTGTCACTGCCCCATCTATAACTAACCCCCTCTCAGATGTGTAGCTCTGATTCCCACCTATGATCCGATGTTGTTATTCTTGAATACACTTTTATTCAGGCAGCCAAAGGCTGCACTAGTGCACTGGAAGAGATGCTGGAACTCTTCATCAATAGCTGATTTGGCCAACAGGACATTTCCAAGGTATTGGAAGATGTCATCATTCTCTAAGGCCTCCCCATACATACTGATGATCGGGGGTTTGCTACACAAAGCCAGGCCAGATTGATGGAAGACCTTTGCCTTGCAGATATTCAGGGGGAGACCCAGGCTCCCACATGCCTCCATAAAGGTGCTGGTGATCATCTGGCATATGTACACTGAAATTGCACATACTCGAGTATCATCTGCTTACTGCACTTGATCACACTGGTTGGATGACTTTGATTTTGGCTTGAAGGAAGTGGAGGTTGAATCATTTCCCAAAGGTTCCATAAGTTAGCTCCACTCCAGCAGGGCGCTTGGCAGTGAGATGAAGCATTGCAGTGAGGTAGATTAAGAACAATGTTGGGGCGATAATGTAGTGCTTGACACCAGTCCAAACTGGGAAAGGGTCAGTAGTGGACCGATTTGTCATTGCCTTGACTTCTGTGTTGTCATGGACATGAGGTGAAGGATGGTGACAAATGTCATGATGCAACCAAAGACTCCATAATGCTTCCTGAATGATGGTGTCAAAAGCATTTGTAAGGTCGAAGAAGGCCATGTAGAACAGTATGTTTTTTTCCCTGCATTTCTCTTGCTGCTGTCCTGCTGTGAAAATCATGTGCAGTCTCACTAATGCTCTATACTGCTGCAGCAAGACTTCCCTACTTTTGCATTCTATTCCTTTATGAATAAATGCCAAATTACATTTTCTTGCATATTACAGGTTGAATCTGCATACTAGTTTTCTGTGATGCATGCATGAGGGCACCTGTATCCTTCTTCACTAAAGCACTTTGAAATTTCTCTCTATTTAGAGTCAAAGCATCATAGAGAAATACAGCACAGAAACAGACCAATGGTCCAACTTGTCCATGCTGGCCAGATATCCAAAATAAATCTAGTTCCATTTGTCAGCATCTGGTCTATATCCTCTAAACCTTTCCTATTCATATACCCATCCAGATGCCTGTTAAATGTTGTCATTGTACCAGGCTCCATTATTTACTATTTCAGGTTATTCTATATGCGCACCATGCTCTGCATGAAAAGGTTGCTCCTTAGGTTCCTTTTAAATCTTTCTCCTCTCACCTTAAACCAATGCCCTCTAGTTTTGGACTCCCCCACAATGGGGAAAACACCTTGTCTATTTATCCTATTCATGACTGTCATGGTTTTATAAACCTCTACAAAGTCACCCCTCAACCTCCAATGCAGGGAAAATAGCCCCAGCCTATTCAGCCTCTCCCTATAGCTCAAACCCTCCAACTCTGGTAACATACTTGTAAATCTTTTCTGAACCCTTTCACAGTCACAACATCTTTCCTACAGCAGGGAGACCAGAATTGCACACCGTATTCCAATAGTGGCCTAACCAATGTCCTGTACAGCCACAACGTGGTCTCCCAACTACTATACTTAATGCACTGATCAATAAAGGCAAGCATACCAAATGCCTTCTTCACTATGCTATCTACCTATATAACACATTGTTTTTCTGTTCATTTGACCAAAATGGATAACCTCACATTTACCATTTTGAACTTCATCCGCCAAAGTTTGGCCCATTAACCTAAGCTATCCAAATCCATTTGTAAATTTCTTATTTCTTTATTGCAACTTGCTTTCCTACCTATTTCAGTGTTATCTGCAAATTTGGTTTT
This sequence comes from Chiloscyllium plagiosum, assembly GCF_037043375.1. NCBI lineage: Eukaryota > Metazoa > Chordata > Chondrichthyes > Orectolobiformes > Hemiscylliidae > Chiloscyllium > Chiloscyllium plagiosum. The sequence continues at coordinate 37,643,774 of NW_028270146.1, forward strand.
AGTACTTCCTATTCCCCCATTCAAATCATTCGCTAGACTGTAAATAATTGGGACCCAAGGACTAAATTCTGTGGCACCCCTCTAGTCACATTTTGCAAACCAGAAAGGACACATTTATATTCACTGACTATTTTCTATTGATTAGCCAATCCTCTATCCAATCCAGTAAGTTACCCCAGCCCTAGGTGATCTTACCCTGAGTATTAACCCTTCATGCAGCACTTTATCAAATGCCTTCTGGAAGTCCAGATATTCTATATCTACAGGATCCTTGTTATCCATATTGCTTGTTAAATCTTCAAAAAAATCTAGCAAATTAGTCAAACGTGATTTACCATATGTGCGTAAAACCATGTTGACAATGATGGATTGTATGTTGACTTTCAGAATATCCTTTCATTGATTCCTTAATAATGGATTTGAACAATTTCACAATGACATATGTTGAATTAACTGATTGTAATTTCCTACTTTCTCCTTCCCTCCCTTTTTGAATGAGGGTGTTATATTAGTATTTTTCCAAACCACTTGAACATTTCCTGTATCCAGTGAGTTTTGAAATATTATAATCAATGGATCCACTATCTCTGCTGGTACCTCTTTTAAGACCTATAAGGATGTAATCTACCAGACCCTGGGGACGCATCTGTCTTCAGCTCCAATAATATGCTCAGTACATTTTTCCTCGTGACGATGATTGTTCTATCCTCCGATTCTATAATCTCTGTATTACATGTTACTATCAGGATGGTACTAATGTCTTCCACAATGAAAACTGAAAAAAGAACAATACTGATTTAGTGACTCTGCTACTTTTAGATTAGATTAGATTACTTACAGTGTGGAAACAGGCCCTTCGGCCCAACAAGTCCACACCGACCCGCTGAAGCGCAACCCACCCATACCCCTACATTTACCCCTTACCTAATACTACGGAGAATTTATCATGGCCAATTCACCTGACCTGCACATCTTTGGACTGTGGGAGGAAACCGGAGCACCCGGAGGAAACCCACGCAGACACGGTGAGAATGTGCAAACTCCACACAGTCAGTCGCCTGAGGCGGGAATTGAACCCTGGTCTCCGGCGCTGTGAGGCAGCAGTGCTAACCACTGTGCCACCGTGCCGCCCACTTCTCCCCATTATTAACTCCCCAGTTTCATCCTCCAATGAACCAACATTCACTTTAGTTATTCTCTTCTATTTTCCAAACATGCAGAAGCTTTTGCTTTCCATTTTTATATTTTGAGCTAATTTTCTTTCATAATTTACCTTTGCTCTTTTTCTGATATTTTGTTGATCGTAAAAAATTTCCCAATCTTCCAGCCTGCCACTTGCCTTTGCCATATGTTATCCCTAAGTTTTTTTTCTTTATGATAACTTTAACTTCCTTAGCCATGGATGTTTCTCTGTTTTCTTACACTCTTTTGCTTCTCTGGAATATATTTTATTTGGGAGCAATTGAGTGTCTCCTTTGACATATGCCAATCATCATAAACTGACCAGCCTTTTAGTCTTCCCATCCAGTCCACTAGGGCCACGTTTGTCCTCATGCCAATGTAATTACCTTCGTTTATCTCCAGAATACGAGAGTGAGATGCCAGTTTCTAGTTCTTCTAACTGCAATTGACATTCTAGCATGGTATAATCACTCTTCCCTAGAGAAATCAAACACAGGGTCTTTGCTATGAGATCACTAATTAATCGCACCTCATTACCCACATAACAAATCCAGAAAAGCTTGCTCCCTGATTCGTTCCTATTAAAAAGTGATCTGGTAAAAGGCAGATTTTTTCTGAGTTAAGGATGTCTCCTAGTATACACTTGTTCAGTTCATGAATACTATGAAAACACTAATCATGGACAACACTATTGAGATTCAACTGACATTTTAGTACCCAATACTTTCATGGATGAAAATTATGCTTGGAGATGGCAAGTACTGACGTAACATCGCTGTTGTGATCATCTGATTGCAGATCGAGAGAGCCCAGGGAATTCATATGTAATACACTAAACCAGTTGCACCAGATACACATTCCAACCAAAGACAGTGAAACCAGATCTCTGGGTCAGCACCTCACATTTATCTAAATGAAATTCTATCTGCCCAATCCTCAGCCCATTGACCCATCTGATCTAAATCTCATTTACTCTGAGGTAAGCTTCTTTGCTGTCCACTACACCTCCAATTTTGGTGTCATCTACAAGCTTATTAACCATGCCTCCTGTTATGGATCAGACCAGACCCCCTCAAAATGTTTTAAGAAGGTGACCCAGATCCTAAGTTTTTTTAATGCAGATAAAAAGTAGACATTCCAGGAGTCAAACCACTCAGCTTTAAATAAAACAGAGTTTATTTAAACATTATGGATGAAACACGAACAAAAGAGAACAGAATTTAGAAAATCTTAACTTATTTGCTAACTCAGCAACACAATATTGAACTTAACAAAACTGCTGTAATCCCTGTAACATCCTATAAACACACTCCTTGACAAAAGGTAAATTCAAACACAGACTCTTACAGGCAGGAGAGTATTCAAAAAGAAAGTTCAGACAAGATCTCTGTTGAAATATGAAATGTCTTTTTAGTGTAGCTGCTTCTCTAGGTCCTCAGCTAAAACTAAGCCAAACTAGAGAACTGACCCCTCCCCTGCCATTGTTTTCAAGTAGATACTTCCAGGCATATCAGCTTTTACGACCCCTCTTGAAAAGAACCAAGGTCAACATGACCTTGTTAAAGGAGCAGCATCATCACCCTCCCATGTTCACATCCAACCATTTGTATAAGTGATGAAAAGCAAAGCACGCAGCACTGATCCTTGTGACCCACCACTGGTCACCAGCCTCCAGTCTGAAAAGTAACCCTTCGCCACTACCCTCTGTCTTCGACCTTCAAACCAGTTCTGTATTCAAATGGTTAGTTCTCCCTTTACTCCATGTGATCTAATATTGCTAACCAGTCCACCACAAGGAACCTTGTCGAACATCTTACTGAAGTCTCAAATCTTTCGCTATGAAGGCCAACATACCAGTTTCCTTCTTGATTGCCTGCTGTTCCTGCATGCTTACCTTCAGCAACTGTTGTATGAGGACACCCAGGTATTGTGGAACAGTTGGCTCTCTCCATTCATAGTCATTCAGATAATAATGAAACTTGCTGCTTTTGCTACTAAAGTGAATAACCTCACATTTATCCTCATTATACTCCATCTGTCATGCATTTGTCCACTCACTGAGCTTGTTCAATCATGCTGAAGCATCATTGCATCTTCCTCACAGCTCATACTCCCACTCAACTTTGTATCATTTGAAAATTTGGAGTTATTACATTTAGCTCCCCCATTTAAAATCATTAATATTCATTGTGAATAGCTGGGATCTTAGCACTGATTCCTGTGGTACCCCATTAGTAACTGTCTGGCTTTCCTACTCTTTGTTTCCTAACTGCTAACCAGTTTTCTATCCATCTCAATATACACTACTCCATTCCCATGCGCTTTAGTTTTGCACACTAATCTCTTATGTAAAACCTTATCGAACGTCTCCTGAAAGTATAAACAAACTGCATTCCACTGGCTTCCCCTCATCAACTCTACAAGTTAATTTCTTGAAGAATTCCAATAGATTAGTCACGCATGATTTCTCTGTTGTAAATCCAGGCTGACTGTCTGATCCTGCCACTGTATTCTAAGTGCTCAGCTATGAAATCTTTTACAACAGACTTTAGCACTTGCCCCATTACTGATGTCAGACTGACACATCTATAATTTTTGGATTTCTCTTACCCTCACTTTTTAAATAAATGGGTTACATGAGCTTTGCTTCGATTTGTACAGACTGGTCCAGAGGATTTGGAATCCTGGAAGATGACGACCAAAGCATACATTATTTTTAGGGCTACTTCCTTAACTACTCCAGTAAAGCTAAATTCCTTGACGTTGAAAGAAGTAAAAGGGGCAGTTAGGCACTTAGAGATGAGTTACACCTGAAAGCCAGAAAAACAAATGGTGGAACTGATGAGAGTGAAACAGATAAATTAAAATTGGAACAGAGAATCCAAAAATGGAAAAAAAAAGAGGTGGGAATGAAAAGAAGAAAGACATTTCAAAGAAAGGGAAAGAAAAGGTAAGTTTAAATTGAACCAACTTGAGCTGAGAAAGAAAACTGAAGGTGGCTCTGCTGAGGCAACCATTCCCAACTTAGACATAAGGACTGAAGTATTCAAGTTTGCTCATTGGTGACAATGCTGCTCCTTTAACAAGGTTATGCTGTCCTTGGCTATTTTTTTCAGAGAGGTTGTAAAAGTCTGCAGTTGAAGGGTTTCAGGGCTAGTTTGATAATAGCTAACTGATAATACCTCAAACAGAAGGCTTTCAAGTTTATAAAACAAACACTTGTACAATGAAAGAGGCCAGTTCTCCCAGTTCAGCTTTTCTCTAGTCTGGTTTGGTTTTTAGCATGAGTGTGGAAAAAGCTGCTGTACTCAAAGAAGCAAGTCCAAGCTGGTACTCTCTCTCTCTGACATCTTTCCTGTAAGACCCTGTGTTTGATTTTATCTTTTGTGACAAGGAGTGTTTATGAGGATTATTGCAAGTATTTGAAACATCCTCCTTAATTTAGGATGATCTGTTGAGTTTTCAGATAGGTTACATTATTCAGTATTCTGTTCTCTTTTGTTTGTGTTTCATTCAGTAATTTTGTAAATAATTCTGTTTTGCTTAAAATTAAGTGGTTTGATCAGCAGCATCTCTCCTGAATATCCACTTTACACCTACTTAAAACAACCAGCAAAGTTATGGTCTGGGTTGCCTTCCTGAAATGTTGTGAGGGTATGGCCTGGTCCATAACACATTAAATCCAAAGATTTTGTGCAAAAGAGTTGGATGTTTTCTTTATCTCTTTGAAAGCTTAGCACAGCAGTTAAAGTGGCCAGAACAGCAATGGAAACTGCTATTGTCAAGCAGACTGATGGGGAAAGCTCACAAAGTTTACTGCCTCTTATGTTATGAAGTTGTAAGTGTACTTTACCTTTAAGACAGAATGAAAGCTGACACGGACCTAGAAAAGCACAGAGCGTGTTGAAAACTTTACAAATGTAACATTCAGCTATGAAACACATAGCTGAGCTGAGTTGATATGTTACACAACAAATTTGCATTCGGCCAATCAGCTTAAATTATGCCCTAAGATAACAAAATCCAAATGAATTTGAATTTTATTGTTTTGATGACATCAACCAATGAGATGATCCCATGTTTTGGGGTATAAAATCAGGCATTTTGAACAGTTGGCCAGAGTGGCAAAGAGCACCAACAAACACAGACTTCCTGTAGAATCGCTCTCTGAAAAGTACCTATCGATGCAGCAAAAGACCAAAGAAAAGACCCAGAAAAGTCTATAGAGGAAGGTACAAAGGAGTCATGACACAGCTGACTGGTTTTGAACTTCGAATTTTTTTGTAAAACTTAATTGGGAGGGTTTTATCGGATTGGTATAGTTTTGTAGAGTGTGAGGTAGATAAATTGATCAGACAAAGGAGGTTTACAATGTATATAGTTGTTGTTTAATGTTCTTTTTTTTCTTGGAGTTAAGGAATAAATTGTTTTTTTTCTTTAAATAGTGGGGTTTGGTGCTTTGTCATTCATACTTTTATAGATTATAAGGTGAGGTGAGTTTTTTGGTGTTTCTGGTTTAAATTAGCAGAAGAGTTTACCCTGTGTCATAATATTTACCTGAGAAGATTGTCACTGACTTTGAGGCAGTGAATCAAAATATTTCAAGTGAGTACCAGCTAGTGCTTGAGGTTTATAGCAGGCAGAGAAAACTGCTCCTGACTGTTCAAAGAAGGGAATGAATTGGGAGGCAGATGGGAAACCGCTCCAAGTGCTTCTACTGAAGGAAACGAGATTGGCTCTAGAACATAAAACATTACAGTGCAGTACAGGCCCTTCAGCCCTCAATGTTATGCTGACCTGTGAAACCAATCTGAAGCCCATTTAACCTACACTATTCCATTGTCATTGATATATTTATCCAATAACCATTTAAATGCCCTTAAAGTTGGGAGTCTACTACTGTTGCAGGAAGGGCGTTCCACACCCTTAGTTCTCTTTGAGTAAAGAACCTAACTCTGACATCGGTCCTATGTTTATCACCCCTCAACTTAAAGCTATGTCTCGTAGTGCTAGCCATCACCATCCAAGGAAAAAAGGCTCTCACTGTCCCCCCTGTCTAATCCTCTGATCATGTTTTATGTCTCTATAAAGTCACCTCTCAATCTTCTCTCTAACAAAAACAGCCTCAAGTCCCTCAGCCTTTCCTCATAAGACCTTCCCTCCAAACCAGACAACATCCTCATAAATCTCCTCTGCACCCTTTCTGGGTAACACCAGGCTCTGGTGTTCTGCAGAAACTAAATCTGCAAAACCTATGTCTGCAGCATTAAAGGGTAGTCAGTATCTACATGGGCATAACTGTTGACCAGGATAGCTTTTAGAAGTTTGTATCCAAGGTGCTTACACAACAATTGAGAGAAATCAGCATTCTCCTCGAAACCAGATGCTCACAGACCTTGCTAGTTAGAAAAAAAAATCCCATTTGAAAGCAAGTTATATTTCAGTGTGCAGTCAAAAGCGCTCATGGAAAAGAGTATAAAGGTGCCACCAATTAAAGAAAGTATATTTGATCAGGGTCTGGTAACAGTAGGGGGTAAGCTAAAAGTATCCAATGTCAGGGATAGATATCATATTGGGGAATGATTTGGCTGGTAGGCTTCATGTTATAATAATCACTAAGTTCTATTTCCTCATGTATATCAGGACATGAGGTTGCATAATATTTCTGCCTACTGCACTTTGTGTCAATTCAGCTTATTTAGTAACAATCAAATAATGTGGTTTTGAGCTTTCGGCTACAATCTGTATTCAAATTGTATTGCACTATTTTCCAATGCTGAGTGTTTGTGTTCTTTCTCTCACCATTCTCCAGGTGAGGTAGGAAATATCACTTAACATCTATGCTAAAAAGAAATGCAAGAAGTTCTCTTGATAGTTTAGCAACATTTTTCAACAGCAAATGCTACTAAATACTTAATAACTTTTCATTCATTGTGTATAATATCGATAGTATAAAACTGCTTTCTCCTTTCACAAGTTGCAAACTTCTAAGCATGTTATTCATACCCTGAGGATTGCTTTGAGGACAGCTCTTGTAGTATGATGCTATCTAAATGCAACTCTTATTATAGTAAAGTTGTCAACCCAAATTCCCTTAGTGTTCAGTATTTATCCTTAGCTTCCTCTTCAAACTCAGTATTCAAAGCTCCTGCAGTCTGCTTCAAGTGATATTGATAATGCTTTAAACTATGCAATGTGTTTCATTTCATGTACAAGTTGAGGATGACTGAGTTCCCATTGTTCAAGAAAGTGAATGGTACTTTAACAGTAACAAGACATATTTGTCTAGGTGGTTACAATATTATTAGAATCATCATTTGTGGAAGTTGTAACACAACGTATTATGCAAAACATCTTTATAAATGGGCTAGAATTCCTGTATTTTTCTCCAGTCCTTGAAGATGCATGAACTCCTAACCTTTAAATCTTTAAACAACCAAAAAAAGTGAACTATTTTCTTTGTGACCTTCAATACTTATTGTAATCGTAATTTATAAAGAATTGACACATCTACAGTGTTCATTTGTAGTGCTCCAATACGTATTTTTCTCCTCTCCTGCTAGCAATTCTACCTGCAACAGATCATCCCCAGTTAATTATTTGCCAACTCTAACGTAAAGTAACTGCCAAACACCTCTTCTTCTCTCCTTTCAGTTGTCTAAAAGGAAGTTTTGCTCTGTGATATCCAACTCCCCTTCTCCCATCACTCAAGTGCAAGTGCAGGAAATGCAACATACATCCTTCCATGTCCTCCTGCCATCGAAGGCCTCAAACACCCCTGCCAGGTGAATCAGTGATTTCCTTATACCTCTTTCAGTTTACTATGCTGTATTTGCTGCTCACAATATGGCATTCACTACACTGGGGTTGACAAAAGTAAACTTGGTGAATCTTTATAGAACATCTCTGTACAGTCAAGTCCACAAATATGAATCTGTGCTCCTGGTAACTTGTAATCTTGATCCTCCATCACATTCCTGCTATAACCTCAGCCTTATATGTGAGTCCAATGAAGCCCAAATTAATATTGAGGGAATAGTACTTCATCTGTCAGTTAGGTACTGCAGGCTCAGCACTGATTTTTAATAACTTTAGCTTATAACCATTGGTCCTAATTTGCATTTGTGAATCCTGTTCTTCAGGACTTCCCAAAAGTGGAGGTCAGGGACCCTAAGTGGGGTCATAAGCTGAAATTTTGGATCTGTGGACTCTGAGGCAGCAAACCTGTTTGAATCATTTTACCACGCTTTCTCACACTCCTATTCACACAGGGTCTCATGCACTTTTGCATACATAGTCACTTAAGAGGGCAATGTCTCCCGCATTTGTTGATGGTAAAATGACACTGGGATGTAACAACATATTAGGCACAATTCTATAGTTAAGGCCAAGTTATATTTTGCTGGCCAACTTATTAAAGGGCACTATTTCCTTGCTGTAAGTACTTACGCTGTGAGGTCAATTTGGAGTTATTTGCTGCTGAAGGAAATTTGTATAGTCACAGTTGCTTATAAATTCTAGCTCAAGAGTAACCTTGGCTGTTTTCCTTTCATTCTTTCAACAGTTCAAATTGTGAATGACTCAAATCATACATAATTATAGATACACATCGATATAGATGGGGCGGCATGATGGCTCAGTGGTTAGCACTGCTGCCTCACAGCACCAGGATCCCAGGTTGAATTCCAGCCTCGGGTGACTGTCTGTGTGGAGTTTGCACATTCTCCTCACGTCTGCATGGGTTTCCTCCAGGTGCTCCAGTTTCCTCCCACAATCCCAAGATGTGCAGGTCAGGTGAATTTGTCATGCTAAAATGCTCATGGTGTTAGGTGCATGAGTCAGAGGGAAATGGGTCTGGATGGGTTACTCTTCGGAGGATTGGTGTGGATTGGTTGGGCTGAAGGGCCGGCTTCCACACTATATGGAATCTAATCTAATATATACAGTATAAAAAACTTTTAAGATCACCGCTGCTACATCTTTAAAAGAATTTGACAAGCTTCATTTAACTTTACTGATTCAACGGTGTCACAACAACACTAGCAAGTACTAGACTAAACGGTTGATTATAGTAATAGCTGCTCTTTCCTGCACTACTTATTGTGTTTACTATATAACTGCTATGGATTTGGCTTTTTTAGAAGAAAAACAGGTCTACAAAAATGGTTTAAAATAAAACCTGCACTTAAATGAAATTATTGTTCCATTTCACTCACAATGATGCATTTTGGTGTTTTACTTTAAAGCAGCAAATGGTGTGTGACTGACTGACTGGAGTCAAGCCAGAATTTGTGATTAATTTTCCGAAGCAATACATGCTCTAAGAATTCAGTTACCGCTTTGAGTACAAACAGGTTAAAATGTTTACCTTGAGTTGTGATTATCACTGCACGCCAATTCAACATAATGACAAGATTTTCAAAAGGATGATTTTAGACAAGCACCTTTACGACAAGTCTAGTAAATAGGGCCAGTTTGTTGTTATCTGTCAATTGCAATCCTCGGCGAGAAATGGGATGTTGGATGTCAATTAGAGGTAGCGCATTGTGAATGCCAATGAACTCATTTCGTCTTTAGGTTTCCATTGGAACCAAACAAAGGGTAGTAGCATATAGCGAATGAAAAGTAGACAATCAGCAATTTATTGCAAGAAACATGCCATGCAAAGGGAATAAAAACTAATATGACATCTTTTCCCTTTAAAATTGTCCAGCAACAATAAACTCGAGATAAAAAGGCTCCTTTGTTAAGACGTAGAAGATTATTTACAGAAGCAGCCAATTCGCAAATTGCTTCCTGATTGCCATGTTGGATTCCCTGTAGAGGCTGAAGAAAAAGGAGGGCAAATACCAAGGACAGCGCCTGAGTGAACAATAAGCAGCTCCAGCCGGGCTATTAATTGGTAAGGAGAAGCTCGGGATTAGGAATTGTACAGTGGCTGCAACGGCTCTAGTTGAGAGCATTGCTGTAGTTGTGGCCAATATGTGAAAGCTAGAGGTTATAACTGCCACTTCAGGGGAACGTATAGCTTCTAAACAGAAAGACGAAAGCAGTATATTGGTATACAGCATGTATGTATTGAAGTGTGCGATATAAATTTGTTTTGCATCATTCTAACAGATTATGAACCTGAGCATTTTGTTGTAAAACCTAAGATTTCTTCGTAATAGGGACCATTTCAAAGCATCTGTTGACTTTGTACCAAGTAACATTACGTCACTTTCGATTAACGGTATGTAACAATCCCTTTCCGTTTTGTTCTTTTACTTGAGCAATCGAGTTTCACATTGAAATTGTCACGTCAAAATGACAATTTGATTTTTCTAAAAATGTTTGAATCCGCCGGCGAACCAAAAGTCCAATGCAAACATATGAACGTCTGAGTTTTACAATTGATTACACTAAAACGTACAAATTTTTAGATCGAAAGTTGTTTCTTACCCGAACTTATCGTACAAGAAGACAACATTTGCTTTATTTATTTTGCAAAGTTAGCATTGTTGGAACATGGAAGTTACGGTATAAGTCTGGGAGAAACGTAAAACCGATCCTTTAATTTTCAAGATATTTTATGAGACATTTTTGAAAATTCATTTTCATTTAAGTGTTGATTTTGAGGGATGATAATGCTGTTTGTGCTCACTAAGTTTAGTTTTAACGGGGCTGGTGAGCATGTCTGCAATCATGCATGCGCCGAGTCCTACCTACCTGATCAATTGATGTTTAAGCAGGGCGGCGGTGTAAATAGAAGTGAACCGCAGATTATAATAAAGCCAGTAGCAGAGGTGTCAGCCTAGTGAGAGAAACGATGCATTTGGAAGTAGTTTGTCGGGAAAACAATACAATATGCATGCTGTAACCAGATGGCTTAAGCATAAAGGCCACTTACTTGTCTATCCCTTTCGACACTTACGTAAACACGAGCTAAAGTACTAGTGAAATATATAGAACAGAAACAAAACCGGAGAAATCGTGCGTTGCCAACTTCCTGAGCTGAGATCTTAAAACGTAGCAACGTTACAAAAACAAAGTTAAAAATCACACAACACCAGGTTATAGTCCAACAGGTTTAATTAGAAGCACACTAGCTTTCGGAACGCTGCTCCTTCATGAGGTGGTTGTCATCACACACAACCACCTGATGAAGGAGCGTCGCTCCGAAAGCTAGTGTGCTTCTAATTAAACCTGTTGGACTATAACCTGATGTTGTGTGATTTTTAACATTGTACACCCCAGTCCAACACCGGCATCTCCAAATCATGATTACAAAAACAAAGCTAACTTGTTCTTTTCTTTACATTTCAGGAGTATGTGGAAACTGCCATTTCAGCATTGAAATAACGACAGAACTCAAGTAAATTTAATAAACTAACTCCTGAGGGCACTGCATTACCTTGTTTCGTACAACTGCAGGGCTATATTTTAAATGAGGTCTGCAACTAATGGGATTCTCAGTGTTTTAAGCACAGTTTTAAGCACTTTGTTTTTAAAGAAAAGGATAATGCCTCAAAGAAGCTCTGTGGGCGTGCCGCAATGTTGGCGTTCCTGTATTTTATATGAGGCGTTAAATTGAGAACCATTCTACGAATTGTCACTATATTTTCTACCGGAACTTGCTGAGTTGGCTGCCGTCCATCCCATATTAAAACATTCAACAACATTTCTAAAGTAACTCATTTGACTATAAAACTTTTAAAAGGTTTAACAGAAATGCAATTTTTTCCGATGACTTTTATTTTATTATTTTTCAATGTATTATTATTATTGGAAACCAGATATTTCGAACGTTTTTTCCCAAATAGTGAGGCCAGTGACAGATATCTGTACGCATATGTAAGCACACGTATCAGTACGTTCCTTGTAAGGTTTAGCCGGTTTGCTGAGAAAATAAAACTCTAAGTCTACCCTGTATCATGGTATCATCTCTCTTCATATTGCAGTGTATGTGCAATTTTTAAAACGTTGACGAGCAGTAAGTGGCATGGCTTATTGTAAGAATTTGAGCACATCATAAACAAGTATTGTCTGGGCTTATGAAATGCAATAATACAGCATTGATCTTCTTTATAATAACAGAAACAACGCTGAAAAGAATTGCCAGAATCTCTTAAGTCACTCGGATCAGTATTTCACTTTGTCATTTCAAGTTAGTAGTTTGAAGCTTGATATAGTCCATTATCTATACAGGTGTTTAGAAATATAAGGAGATGCCCCTGGCGTAACTTAAATTGACCCCGGGCTGGAAGATGGCAAAGAGGGAGTTGACTCTCCTGTCATTTGGGCATCTGTGCTATGTTCCTTGGCTGGACGAATTCAAACAGGTAATTGACATAGCATAAAATACTAGCCCCAGAAAGAGAGTCTATCAACAAGTACACAGAATCATGAGGCTGTACTTGCCAGGCAGGTGCATTTTTTCAGCTCAAAGATAGACGAGAAAAGGATGAATTCCCTAACACTTTGACAGGACAGCAGATTGCTGCCTTTACAACTTTAATGAGACCAGTTCATTCTGTGCCAAATATTTGTTCAATTTCTAGTATTAGTGAACCAGTCTCAATTGTCATCAGTTATACAGTTTTCTGTCTAATCACCGATAATGCACCATATCTAAACTGCCGCTCCTAACAAATTTAATTTAAAAATCCAAAAATTCCTTGCAAATAGTCAATGGCCTCTCTTAGGAAACCATGGTCCTAAATACCAAATTTTAACCGTATTTTGAATGATGTGATGACTAATAAGGCATGTTAGCCTGAGGTGAAATCAAGCCTTTTGGAATAAAAACAGAAATGTACTGGACAAGCTCAGCAGGTCTGGCGGAAAGAGGAACTAAGTTTACATTTCAAGTCCAATATGACTCTTCTTTGGAATTGGATTTTTTTTGGAAAGTCAAAACCTTTTGGAAGTTTTGTCCAAATACATTTTTGAGTTACAGGAAAATTGCATGTTTACATTTTTCCTTCTACCTGTCAAATTTTGAAAAAAATATTTCTCAGCCTGCTGTTGTCCAATTGAACACTTTAACGGAAGCCATGGGGTGTGCAAAAAGAATAGAGATAAATTAGATTTTGTAGATGATCAACACCGGGCAAGAAATCGCCATTTTTTATGGACAGCTATTTTGCGTCTGATAGTTTTACATTGTAAAACAGTACAGCCGATATGACTGTTATTTTCTATCTTCTCAGGAATGAGAATTAAGCTTGTAACCATTATAGAGCAGAAATATGTCATTAATTGTGTTCATTTATCCACTTATAATTAAATAAATCTTGTTTCGCAGTTTATGATATAACTTTTATAAAATATTCTCCAGACGTTATCACTCTTCAAGGTTGAGAAACATCAAGAGAGAGCAACCTGTAAGATGAAATAGAATTATTCAAATGAAAAGTAGATATATTTATTTCAGAACATTGCATTTTAGATGTGGTATATAATTAATTTGAGTTTGGGCAGGGCAGTACAGTGGATCAATGGCTATCACTGCTGCCTCACAGCACCAGGGACCCGGATTCGATTCCAGCCTCGGGCGACTGTCTGTAAGAAGTCTGCACATTTTCCTCGTGTCTGCGTGGGCTTCCTCCAGGTGCTTCGGTTTCCTCCCACAGTCCAAAGATGCGCAGGTTAGGTCGATTGACCATGCAAAATTGCCCATTGTGGTCAGAGATATCTCGGCTAGACGCATTAGTCAGGGGAAATGTAAAGTAGTAGGGGAATGGGTCTGGGTGGGATACTCTTTGGAGGATCGGTGTGGACTTGTTGGACCAAATGGCCTGTTTCCACATTGTAGGGATTCTATTCTATTGTATACTGAGTGTAACACGATTGACAGGAAATTAGATAACTTTAAACCTATGGTTCCCAAAATTATCCACCAACTCATCAGTAGTGACTTATTGTTATGTTTAATTAATAAGTCAATTATCACTGTATTAGGTGTAGCTACCAGACTGGTGGATGTAAAACTAGATAGATATTTGTATTTTTGTCTAACATTTCTTTCACTTACATACTCTTAAGAGTTTTGTATTTGGTCCCGGTTCACTAACATACACCTTGGCCAGGTAAAAACATATTGATTGAGGGGTTGTCTATGATTTAAACATTGAGTAAATGTCAGCAGTCGAGTATTGAAGTGTTTTGAAGTTTGCAGTTGTACAGTGCTGCCTTAACTGGTGCTGAACTCCAGATGGAGAGTTGATGGGTCAAATGATTTTCCACCACGCTCCATCTTCTTATGCACTAATGGCTAAACAGTTCAAATGATGGGATGGTATGTTTTTTTTTAAACATCTGGAGTTAGCAATTAAAATATTAGAACCGTGAATGAAGGGCAACTTAATATATCAGTAACACATTTTCAAGGTTTAACCCATGTTATATGAAAGAAGTGCTGGGGCCATTTTGAATTTTCTGTAAGATGGTCATCCTATTTCCACACAGGCATACAATAGACCATGAAAGACATAACAGCTAAATATTATAGTACATACTTTCATAGGACAGATCCATGTTGAAACTTTTACCCGAAAAGAACCACTTTTTACGGCAGATAATCTCATGCAACTTATAGTTCATACCACTTACCGTTTTTGCAACATATCTGCAATATAAGAATTGCATGGAACATACAGTTTATATTTTATATTTTACTTGCATTGTTACTTTAGTCCATTTATTCCCAAGGGCTAAAGTGATGTTCAACAGCAAATAGACTAATCTCACAGTACCGGGGAGATCTGTGAAGTTGGCATTTACTTGTGACCAATTAGGTAACTGTCTATAAGACCTGTTCACCATCTACTTAATATAAGCACGTTTTAAATATTACAGGTCAATGTAAAAGCCTTAAAAATTCAAATCTAGATGGAAAATTATAGTTTATGTGTATCAATAATTCCTAATTGTGGCCATCATATGTGCATTGATTGGAAGGTAAGAGAAAAGGATGTATGGGCCATGATCTAGGTGACAATCACATTCATAATAGGAAGTTCCGTAATAAAACCAATTTTGGGTAAGGGGTTTGATTTCTGAATGGAGATAAATTTTATTCCATATAGTCATAGAGAAATAGAGATGTACAGCATATAGTTCGAGATGTCCTTGTATCATTGGAACTACAATGGCAGTGTAATAAAAACTAAGTGATATGTTAAACCTATTAACAGTTGAATAATTTTATGACATAGGGATTATATGATCGGAAGTTTAGGAAAAAAAGCAGATGCTAAAATATCCAGTATCCCCTAACTTTCTAACATCAGAGTAACAAAATTATGCTGTGGAGGTGCCTGATAATAAGTACAATATTGTTATAATGTCTACCGTAGTAAATATATTAAGAAAACGTGGGGTTTCGTTCAAAATTAAATCTTTGATTAGACATTGGAAACTTTTTGTATAGTATTTATAGATAATTATTTCACTAGCTTATAATTAAACTCCCCGGCAAGTCCAAGTAACGCAAAACGGGAAGCATGCAATGAATACTAATAAGTATATCTTACTCGTGTGCCTTTCTCAGCGAACGAACAAGAAAACGATCAAATCATTGCGAAAAATAACCAGGAGCCTGATAACGAAAATGCAAGTGTGGAAAAATAAAACTATGTCACCGATTTAACGGTATAGATGTGCAAATTGTGATTAAATTATATCAAATATTGTAGAGGTCTGAAAGCGTTAGGTCTTGTACTGAAAGAAGATGTTTGTTTACTCCTAACAAGATTATTGTGAAAATAATGCATAATTAATTTTCAGCTCTACTCTGATTTGCATATTTAAATACCACAGAACCTATATAATACGTTAAATGCATCTTTTGAAAACATTTTTGTTATGTTTTATGTTAAAACATCGGCTTGGAGCACGGCCACCCGAACTTTCTGTCAGTCTATATTTCATCTGAAGTTGCATCATTTAATTATTAATACATTAATTGCAATCCTTCATACTTCCCTTGTGTGGTGGGGGCATAATCTAAGTCATTCAATCTTAACTGAAAGAAACTCGAGAATTATATTGAGAGCTTAATCATTAAATAGTTAATATTTTTTCTGTTCGGTATTTGGGACAGAACACCCTTATCATTGTTATTTTCGACGGTTAACTCGTAGCAACGTACTCCATGGAGCCGTCTAAAATCAATGTTGCTCACGTTTCTTTCTGGGATCTGAAGGGAAAACAAACAACATTATAAGAAACAATTTTGCAGTCTATTAAAAGCAGACCTGCGACTGCACCCAGAGAGAATACAAGAACTTTTAAAGAGGACCCTAACACTATCGTAAGTAATAGTTACGGATTAAAATGACTAATCCGTAAGCAAAATTTTACATTTAAGTGAAAACTATCGCTTAAGCATAAGTGAGATTAGGAAAGCAAATATCATTTATCAATCTGATTTAAAAAAAGAATTCTGTATATTTTCAAAATACTGATGATCACAGCAATCTATCGCAAATTTATAATTTGGCTCTACAGTCGCCATTAGCAAGGATTAAAATCCATTTCAAGCGAGTTGATCTGAAAGCAGTGACATGCTTTGCAATTATAGCAAGAATAAAATTAAAACCGCGGTATGCTCTGTCACACACGAGCAATCGGTATGAATAAATTTTTCAAAATCTATAGAAGGTCCACTGATTACAGCACATTCATTTATTACCAGGAACCCTTAAACATTTCACCTACTGAGACTACTCACAAGAAAAGCCATTAATGCTTTATAAACAAATTTGTTTCTATCAACTACATGCTCAATCATTCTTACAATTTGTAACTATTTCGATGAGTAAGCTGCAGGATTGGGGGAAACCATACAATACTTGCCAAATTTTCAGGACGCTTTTAAGAATGCTACAAACAAAGTAAGTAGCAAAAATTAATGTGTACATTTTTTAAAATTGGAACTAGTTAATATATTGCCCATAAACAGTTCTCACTAAATAGAATAGTATTGCGGATCTTAGGAAATGGTTTGATTTAGAAGTAGAATCAGATTAGTGGTGAGAAAGGATTAATGCATCGATCTTTATTCTAACCTGCCTAAGTGCTAATAATGCAAAACCTAACTATTCCTGTCAAGTCTGATTCTACTGAAACAACGGAAGGCAAAGAATGCCATCAAACATTTGAAGAATGCTTAGGTGGCTGGACTAGAGAAGTGGCAATTCAATGTAATGTTAACAGATTCTTTTTAAAAAGCAACTAGGGTGAAAAATGTGCAACAGAAGTAAACCATTAATACAATTAGAAAATTTGGAATTGAGAATGACCATTTCAACCACTGAGTGATAAGATGAGGTGGCTACATAGGCGAATACAATGTTAGAATGTTTCACAAAACAATTTGATTTGCACATGGTTTCTGCCAAACTTGAAAGTTCAATTCTTATCACCAACCACAAAAACATGCACAGATATTGGAGTGGATGAATACAATATCAACAAGATATCCTCGTAGAGAATTGAGCTGTGATCTCCTTATCATGAATGTAAAAAAATAATTTGTTATAGATAAGACCCAGATCTCTGCAGGGATATACAGCCAGTTTGTATAAATTGCATAATACATTTAAATCCTAAATAAACATCTTCCCTCAAGCAATGATAATCATTTGAAATAATGTAGCACTTAAAATCTTAGCGATAAAACATATAAGACACATTCAAAACATTGGTTGAAGCCACAATCGAGTTACGTACCAGGAAACCCTTCAGTTCTTTGTAATGTCTCACAAACATTTCCTATATTCTTCAGGTATTCTTACAATTAGAGCTTATTTCAGCTATCATTGAATTAATTTATTGAATTATTCATATCATTAATCATTCATATCATTGAGTTACTTACATAAATTTATAAGTACTTCTATAAGTTTCAGTTTTATCCTTTAATTTTCAACTGTATGATAATCACAACTCATTTTAATTACATTCTTTCAGTCAAAAAGTTAAATATTTTCCCAAACAAATCTAAAATTTTGAATCTAAAATACTATACTATATATCGTAATTATAGGGCTATATTAACTGCAAAGGATAAACTGCATTTAGTTTTAAATTCGTTGTTTGAACTCGAATACTTCAATACTTAGTAATGGTTGCAATTAAAAAGGCAAGAACTTCACTGTAGTATCATTGAAAGGCAACAAGAAGAGGGTAAGTTTATTCAGAATCACTACCGATAAAATGAAGACCTAGGCACTAAAATTGTGTTTAACATTTACCCACAATGATTTTGACAAATCGCTAGTGAATGCAATTTACACATCCGGTTGTGGCTGTCAGACAGATTAGAAGAAAAGTAGCATTTTAATATAATTCACTTCAATTAGGATGTTACTAAATTGTGTCCATCGTAAACCCAATTTTTGTAACTTCTAAAACAAAACAAAATGCCTGTCAATTCAGGTCAATTTCATTAACTCAAAACCAGCCAAGCAGTTCCCAGGCTGAATCAAAACGAACATGTAACATCATCCAAAGTTGGCGAAAAAAAGGAGCAAATTCATAGCATTTAAATTGGAGCTGAATGCTGTTGCTTTGAAATAACAAACTAAGCTCAAAAATATTTTCATTTCAAGAAATGCACTCACCCATTCAGTCGCGCGCTTGCCTTTCTCTTGTTGTATATAGTTCAATGCTGTCTGAACCCCAGTCATTTGCTTTGCTTACCTCTTGCGGATTCAAAATGTTGCCTGGTAAATCTTTTGTAAACTCCTTGTTAGCCAATACACATCACAGAATGCTTAAAGCGCCCTTTGTCCTTCAGGGACTCAAGATCCCATCATTAGCGTTTATTACTCAGAGAAGTTTGACAATGTTATTGACTACTTAGAAGATTTTTTCATTCATTCTTGTTGAGGTCCACCTCGCGCTTGAATAGAAACGGAAATATTTTTTCAAATATTTCCCGAGCCTCGAACACAAAAGATAATAAGCTGTTGCACATCTCCTCCCCTAACCACCTTAGAATACAATGTTTTCTTTCTCTTTAAGATGAGAACAGAGTGGGAAAGCAATATTGCGCTTTTAAGTAATATTGCTCTTCCACGTTATTGGCGTATGCCTTGAAAACTGCGAATAAAGCGATGAATTTACATTTTTTGTAATTAATACTATCTCCAGAATCCCACTCCCATGTCGCTTGTTACTTGTTTGGCCGTTACTTCTTATTTACATATGGCTCGACAGTTGAAGGCTCGGGCAGTTTAATACCCATTTCTGCGTCTACGGTTATAATGTTTACTTCACTTGCTTTTTGTGACCTTCTGACAAATTCGCTGAAAATGTAGTCGCTCAAGAAAATGTGGAACAGACTTCTCAGCTGCAATGAAATACATAACAATGATTATACAAACACTTGTTTTAATGAATACCATTTTGCCACACAACTATTTAACAGGGATTTTAAAATATAAATATATAACGCCTGATGAGTAACTGAAAAAAAATTGACTTCTATTTTAAAACAGTTTTATTATCTTGCAGACAATTTATACCATTATTCAATGTCTGTTTTAATATTGTTACATGTATTCCCTGCATATTGAACTAACCTCATTCAGTGCCGCAGTGTAAACATATTAACTGCTCCATGACTATAAATTGCATGTTTCTGTTTGTTATTATTAATTAAATGTTTTGCATTTTCCTATTGAGTCGATACATTTTTCATCGTTTTGTTTCCGTCATACTAAAGGAGGGTGAAAGTTCCTCCTCGAATTTCTGCTAAACTCATGAAGGTTGTAACGCCCTATCAGTGGCACGACCCAGTAGATCAAATGCTAGTTAATTTCATAACACCCAGTCCAAAATACTCCACAGTCATTGGCTCTCAATGATGTCATAAATATCCAAATATTAATTCAAAATGAACATTGATTTAAAAAAGAAACATTGACCTATTTGGGGAAAACGTGATCTATGAGTTTTTCGGAAAAAAGGTGTCAATTTCATGGCGATTTATTGCAAAACTGAATGGGTAACACGGATACTCAATATTGACTGTTCTACAAATAGAGATCTCTTCCGGGTGAAGTCGTACTCTGCACGGTTTGAGCCGAAATGTAGTTCGCGAAGTAACTACAGGCGAGCAGCAATTATACTGATGATTTGTATAATATTAAGTGTGAAAAAAATCAATTAAAATAGACATCCGCAATCACAGTCAATGCAACTACTGACCACAAGTTATTTTCTAAAGTACCCTTTCGACTGCTTTGAAACGCCATTTATGCATGAAGCTGCAAAAACGAAATCAATAGTCGTGAAAATAAATCATGAGACTCAGCAAGCTAATGAAACCGTTAATATATACGTTGACGAATTACGACACAAGCAAACATTTGAGATCCCAAAACCTACAAAATCTAAATCCTTCCGATTATTAAAATATAAAATAGTTATGTGTAAAAGTGTGTGATTATCCATATGGTTAGATCTTTGCCTGGAGAAATACAGTTGGCGCAACACGACTATTGGAGCAATAACTCTTTACTGCCCTGAGTTATTTGATTCGGCGAACTAATAAAACTGCAGTTTAAAAATTATTCTTGAGCTTGCCAACTGCCCTGCACTTCGATATGAAAATAATCCACCAAGAATTTAGCCCAAAATGTTGCATCGGCATTCTTATATTTTATGCAGATAAATAGATCGATTGCTGATAGCTATGTGTTAACATTTACAACACACTCAAAGAAATCGGGGCATTTAGGCAGGGCATTGGATTTGAAGTCGTGTTTGGTGTTCGTAATGCGTGGTTTTTGCACAATTTATGATCATTTCTAGGCAATTTACCAGTATGAACACAACAAGGAATCAAAATGGCAAGTTTCTTCGGAGATAAACATAAATGATTTCTACACATTGGTTAACAAATTTCTGACTTATTTTAATTATGCCTATGAGGTGATGGCAAATTTCAAACTAGATATCGTAGGATGTATAGCATTTAGTAAAATCGCCAATTGTGGAATTAGTTGGACCCAATAGATATTATTGTGCTTAATACTAATTAATCTAGTAAATATTGCCAATTTTTATTAGTCAAAACCGTGATGTGTACTTTTGTTTATATTACTTGTTGAATTAAAATATTCCTGTTAGTGTGCACGAAGCAAGATGCGTCTACTAATAATTGAAGATTCCTTTACATTTAGAGAATTCCCAAATAGCATTGTTACATTGTGTTTAAACCGCACTTACGTGACATTTTACGTATTGAAATAGGCTACACACACAAAGCAACGCTAAAGTGATTCATTAATAATAGTTTCGCCACGCACTGTAACATTAAATTTGTTTTTTTCCGCACTAAGAAGTGTTTCAAATGAATTACAATGCAACACATGCAAAGAGGTATTCCTGGATATTTCTCAGCGTTGGCTGAATAGAGTCAACACTTGAGAACTGTTTTAGAACTTTGTCGTCTGAATTATGAAAGCAGTTTAAATCCAGTGTTAACTTGCTATTGCACTTCAAAAAGGCTACAAAACAAAGTTTGTTTGTAGAATTAAAATAAGGCTTCGTTCCATTCTGCATAAAGGTGTTGTCCCGGACACTTACTGTGCTTAGGTTTGAGATCGTAAAGGTTATTGTTCTGCGAAAATTCCTTTACATTTGCATCGCAAAATCCAGCAATACATGATGCTGCCTGCTTGAAAACGCCAGCAAATGTTACATTGTCAAAGAACACTGCGGCGAGTATTTCCAACTTGTCTTTCACTTTATATGGTAAATATAAACTACAAGGATAATAGCCGTAAAAATAATGTAGAATGTAATGCATAGCTGACAACAGCATGCACGACAACAGCAGTTTGGCTATCATCTTAATATCATGGAATAAGCATAACTGCATATGGTCAGGACATATTGTATAGTTCACATTCTTAAGTGTTCTACAGCAGAAAAGAAATCACATTAAGTCGGAAGACAACCAAAAAGGCAAATGAAATCAGACGGCGCAAGCATAAAGAAACATAGCTCAAGTGATTTAAAGATCAACGTCAAATTGTATAACATGAAGCCATTTTAGCTCGATGAGATTTAGCGAGCCTGTGGCACGAAGCTTGGTTTTAACAGTATCGGATTAACAGATCCGTTCCAAGTTTAGCTGATTCAGGTTAAATCTGATTTTCTCCTTGACCAACTGAAATGTTTACTTCAAACATCCCCACAGTCTTTGCAATCACAATGAAACTATCCAGGGAAACACAGATGAACTGAAGATTCAGAAAAGAAAATTGAATTGTTAAATATTTTATTTATCTTTCAAACTGTGTACCACTACCAATGAACAATACTCTACAAATAGTCTGTGCACAAATGAACATACAAATAATGCAAAAAGCTAACAAAACAATTATTTTAAATAGACAAACAAACATATATGTATATATATATAAACTTTAAAGTAAAGTAAAAATATAACACCTTCTTTCAACATGAAATACCCACGAAGTTACAGGGTAGGTGCTCAAAATCTTGCAGCTTGGCAGAAATGGTTATCGAGGCATCACTTCGGTAATTTCTTTTCTATATGTATCCTTTAAATAAAGGTCATCACGAGTTTTTTTTTAATTTTAACGACCGTGGTCGTCAAGTCTTCTGCCGTGAAAGCAGAATAAACCATTCCTAAGAGGATGATGCAAGGACCTGGCGACTGGGGTCCTCCGCTGCGGTTCACTGGACTCATTGTGCTGGAATTTGGAGGCGCCCTCAGGCTCTGGGTTCTCTCCTCAGATGTCGCAGTCACTGTCGCTCGACGTGATGGAGATAGCCGAGGTGGCCGCTTTGCTCCTCTCCGACACGCTGCACAAGCTGGCAGCGGGACTTGAAGCGCCAACCAGTGGTTCCACAGCAGCGTCTTCCTCGCTCAACGAACGCACGGACGCCTGTGACAGAATCTGCTGCTGCAGCCTGCTCTCGTGAGGAAAACACAGCGAGGAATTACAATCCAGGTGAAATGTGCATCGACACAGAAACACGCGTCAACATCGGCAGCTAATCAAAGACCCGAAAATCACCTTCAAGGTATTTGCTCTGGGCGATGAGCACCCTTGTCAACAACAAAGCAAACTATTTTATGACTATTTTTTACAACTGCTTGTGCTTCCAAATATGGCGAATCAATTCAGTGTTCTTTCGGTCTAACATAATTGAGGCATTATTGTCGCAAATAACTGAAGTCAAGATAAGAAGAGACAGATTTGCGTTAAAATTTAGAAACATTGATTTTGGACCTAACAGACCTCGAAGAAAATCTAAGCGTTTATCCACCCTATATATTGAGCTTCTAAGAGCCAATCTGGAAGGGTTGGCTTAATCGAGTTGCAAGGACTAATGATTGAAGTATTTCCTTCAGTCTGATGTGATTTACACGAGTCCAGACTTTACTGTGAAATACAAGCAGTTTTAGGCAGACACAGATAAGAGTAATCAATCAATTCAGTTGTTTTGTGTACCTATTTGATTCGACGAGTTATTTTAATACCATAAACACGAATTTTAAATTACCTAACTGCAGCATATTGTCATGTTTTGCTAAATTTGCATCGTAAAATTATTTGGATTTTCAATTTTTAGTCGTAAGTGGTCCCCAATTAATTTATTCCAACTGAAGGTGACTAAATAGTCTGCCCAAATATTATTTATCCAACAGCTATTTACAGGCCCTTGAAGGGACTGCGCATTCAGTGCAAACCTGTTTTTAGCTGCCGCTGCTCTGTCCCTTTGTCTTCGGTTCTTAAACCAGTTACCCACTTGTGTAGGTGTAAGTCCAGTGGCTTGGGCTAACTCTCGTTTTTTGCTGGGATTTGGATAGGGGTCCTGCAGATACCACTCTCTCAACAAATGCCTTGTTCTCTCCTTGAAGCAATGAGTCTTTTGTTCCCCGTCCCAGATGGTCCTGGGCAGGGGAAACTTCTTTCGAACTCTGTACTTGTCCACTGGACCCAACGGGCGGCCCCTTAGCTTCTCTGCTTCCTGGTAGTGTGCTTCTAGCCAAAGGGCTTGCAATTTGCCGTGTGACTCCTTGGTGAACTTGTGATTCTCCAGGATATGATAAAGCTCTCGGAAGTTACCCGTGTGGAATGCCACGATAGCCCTAGCTCTGAGGACGGACTCGTTTTTGTTGAGTGCCTCACACGCTGCTGGGGCCACTGGCAGTGACCAGAGGAATCGACCAAGCCGTTCAATGTCTCCGCTCTCCTCCAACGTCTCACATACCCCCGCCACCTGCTGAGGGCTAAAATTCAGAATTGGAAGCTGGAACATTGATTCTCTATTTTTTAAAGACAATGCTGGATCAATGCAAAACCAAGACAACGAACTCCAACGAGCAAAGTACGGCAGACGATGTGTTCTAGTTAGGTTTCCAGATGCCAAGTATGAAATTGGTGCTCCAAGTGCCAGGGTTGTATCCTTTGCGGTTTCGATGGTGAGATGCTGTTAAAAAGGGGGAAAACATTCAGCCCACATCTGATTTTCTATTGGACTTGGCAGATTCGGTATCTGGTTGCCATGGCTGCCTGTCAATCACTGTCAAATTTGCCAATCAACCAGAAGGAAGGGTAAGAATTTTATCACCTCCAAAGAAACCTCACTATTGTTGGAAAAATCTAACATATCTTCATTTCTATATTCGGTCGATCTAAAAGAACGAAGTTTTTTTTTAATGACGGGTGTGGGTAAATAATTAAGTTCACAGGGAAAATGGATATTTTATCAGCCCTTTGTCGATCATGATGTTGTTGCTTTCGGAGATACGATTCAAACATCGATTAACGTGAGACGTAAATAGTATTTCGATCAATATTCACTTATGTGACAAAACTCGGTTCTTTCAAGTCTTTGGTTCAACATGTATATTTGTATTTAATTCTACTTCTAATAATGTGCAATGTGTAACAATATCCAAACGAGTAAAATGCTGGGTTGCTGTAATCAGATCTCCAATCGCTTTGCGGCTATTCTGTACCACATATACTTTATGTCAATTTGTTACGCGGAATTACAAAGCATGAGCTGAAGTCCCCCCAAAGCATTATGGACTAATTTACACTGGCTCTTTTCCATGAAGTTAAAGGCCAACAAAATAAAATAACCTTTTGTATCATAACTTATTATCATGATGACAACACAGACCGCATTTCAGAAATAAAACGTAGTATCTGCTTAAAGTTAAACGGTTAAACGCAAAGTGATGCATTTACTTGACAAATATCATCGACATGTCAATTTCGGACCGTTGGACTATCAAATCTATTCTAAGTGACTGAATATATTTAAACTGTACCATTATTAGAGTATCTATAATAATACCCTTGTCTTTAAGTACTGACTATCTGCATATACCGACTTTTGAATTAAACAGCATACATTATGGAGCTATAAATCCCTATGAACAAAATTCTATATGAATATTTACAAATATGAATATCAAAACATAAGTCCCAATATTTGGTATGGAATATGTCCCTTTTGGATGTAAAAGAAAGTTCAGCGCGGTTAGAAATGACATCTTTTTACGGTTCGTACTTATATTTTATCACAGTTCTATACAGTTGAACTGAAGATACCCTTTCAAGCCATTTTGAGTGATTTCCGAGGTTGTGGAAATGTGTTCAGCACATTAAACTATGGTACAATCCACTGCGAGTCGGTGATGGTTGAAAGCCAAGCGCGAGGTCTGATAGCAGCTGGCTGTAGCAAGGATGGTATCAAGCAATCAGTTATTTCAAAAGTAAAGCCACTTAGAACAAAGAACACAACCTGCTTAGCGTAAGAAAATACACTGTTGTATTATGACAATTTCGGGTTCAGGATGGCGGCTTTTAGAGGTACTGACCTGGCCCTAACGACTATCAATTGCGTCTTCCACGTTTCATTATCACGTGGGAAGCGAATATCTTCCTACTTGAAACGTGGATATAGTACTAAATATTTATTTCCCTCTATTTTGTTTGCAGAATAGTTTGACTCCAAAGTATTTCGGTAGGATTATGTTGTTCAACGTAAGCACAGTTTCTTGAAACATGTGAAAATGTTTTAAAGTACAGAAACGATACTGGTTCGTACGAACAGCGTCGATTACTGAGATGTTCTTCAATAACGCAAGTGAAATCAAATATTTCATTTCCACTAAGAAAGGTGTCAAATGCGATATTTAAGCAGCGCATTTACGGGATTTTTTTGTAGAATTGCTAGGCATAAATTTGTGACTTTCTGCATTGATTTATATTGCGTACTTTTTCGTGTTTTTATTTGTTAATAATATTGGATTGCGACGCGCAAAAAGTCGGCATTCTACGCCTTTTTATTGTCTACATTATTTCCACATGTTTACAATCAATGCTGCATCACCCAAGCAAACAAAATGCTCTCTGCACCAACTTGTCAGAAAGCATCAATACAATCTGCTATTATACGTGGCATTGCGGGCCAGTTTACGCCAGAAAGCTTGTAGCAATGTAACAGTGGCAATAACATAAATCCCAACCTAAATACTTCGACGCAGCAACAAAAAGCAATCCAAATTGCTGAACTGAATTTACTGGCGCAGTTTGGTCACCTCCATTGCACAACAATGTTTCTGTACGAATAGTTGGAAAAAAGTGAGGCTTATTTAAAGATGCATACATACATGCTCGGCACGTAACAGTATTAATATGGCACCACAATTTTATTAAAGAAACAACAACAAATACCTCGTACAGATCTAGCTACCGAAAACCATAGAACCATTTATTCATCTACGCACCATAGACAAAATATAAAAAATGCAGGCTATTTGGTATCATGCAATATATGGATTAATCAGAGAACAAACTATTGAATAAATTGTTTATTTATGGGCAGTACGAATTCATGATATGACGCAAAAATATTATTTATTGCGTCTGCTAACATGCATGTGAAATACATTTCACTCCGTTTACTCCGTGCTATACAAATACAAGGTGTGGCTGCTATGTGTTATGTGTCTTCTCAACCGAATTGGAAGACACAACCTAACAGTTTCATCAACATAGTTTCATCAACTATGTACGCCGTACATTTATGAAATTTAATCTGTAAAAGGGGATATCATTTCAATGAGGTAGTTGAAAGGATGTTCAAATTGGTTATACGTAGCTGATTGTATTGGGATGACGGGGCAACGCAACAAAACTTGGAACAAGAAGAACAACATAGCACCAAAATGAGATCTTCTTTAATCTGGATAAGCACCTGATGGTAATATTTTAATTAATAAATATAACACCGATGAATGCTCTACGGATTTACAGTATGTGGAAACGTGCACTAATTGTGATAGTTTGCGCGTCACTGGTTTAAATATATTTATTTTTGATAGATTTCAAGGTTGCCTAAATAAAGTTGATACATCCTTGCTGATAAAGAATACATGTTTTGTAAACATATCTGTGTATCTCAAATAGAATTTTACTTGCTGTCCTGTAAGGTATTTATTACAACGGAAAATGCGGAGGCCTTTTCGAGGAATGGCCGTAGCATTTCTGTCTAACGGCATCACACATATACAGTAGTGGTTCTTTTTTTGCACTCATTCTAGGATGTGGCCTCATTGGTACTGTATATCTAATATGGCATAATTTATCGTCCATCTGTTCCGAGTAGGCCTGAGAAGGTGATGGCATAATTGAATGCCTTACTAGGTATTTTTAGATGGCAGTAACTGGCTAGTGAACTACTTTGGTATTGAGTTTGCATCACATATTGGAGAAAGTGAGGACTGCAGATGCTGGAGATCAGAGTCGAGAGTGTGGTGCTGGAAAAGCACAGCAGGTCAGGCAGCATCCGAGGAGCAGGAAAGTCGACATTTCGGGCAGAAGCCCTTCATCAGGAAGGGTTTATGCTTGAAATGTCAGTACTCCTGCTCCTCGGATACTGCCTGACCTGCTGTGCTTTTCCAGCACCGCATTCTTAAATCACATATAGGGCAGACCTAAAGACGATAGGTTTACATCCCCAAAACACTTGCATTTGTGTTTGGGTTTTACGAAAATGTAACATATTTCTAGTCACTTTTACCGATCCCAGCTTTTAAAAGCCAGGTGTTTTAAAACCGAACTCAGCTCTTGACACAGACATTAAACTCTTTGGTTGCTTACAGTAAGAATTATTGATTAGAAACACGCACACTTTTTACCGAATCTATAAAGGTAAAGCACGTATAGTTTGCTATGTCATTAGAGAAAGTCGATTGGTAGGGTACCACACCAAACGAGTTGCTCAGAAAGAGAATCCTTAACGGTAACATCAGCCGGTCCGAGAATTGAACCCCCTATTGGCACAACTCACCAGCTGTCCAGCCAACTGAGCTAACTGACCCACTCGGTCTGTAATTAATATTAGATTGGCTTCATAGTATTCATTAGAATTTCAGGTCGATGACATTTCCTCAGAGTTGAAACTTTATTGCTGCCCGAAACGTCGAATCTCCTGTTCCCTGGATGCTGCCTGACCTGCTGTGCTGTTCCAGCAATAAAGTTTCAACTTTGATCTCCAGCATCTGCAGACCTCACTTTCTCCTCGACATTTCCTCAGAACCCTTTACCTACCTGTTTCTACAAGCTCTAGACTATGTTTCTTTAAATATGAATGTATTAAAAAGCACATTGCTTAAAAATTGTTTTTTTAACTCGATTTCAACTTGAAGTTAATCATATTAATATAAATTAATTAATTTAAAAATCAAACTTTTTTTGTGACAGCATTATTACTGGTCGTAACCAAAACTGAATTTATCGCTTGACACAACTGAACCAACAGCTAATGTAAAAGCATGCAAAACGTAGGTGATCCGTAATTTATTAACCGATATATGACGAACGTTTGCAAAAAATTTTGTGTCTCCACTCTCGACCATCGGTAACTTCTATTCCATAAACTTTCTGGTTAGGTCTGACATAAAAAAGGATTAACAGCTCTATGTCAAAATATCTGCAGTTCTCCGCCTGCATAGTTACTCTTCCCATATGTATTGGTCATCCAAACGGCATCTATTTATGTATTGCTCACTATACAACACACTTTTCCAATCTTGTTCCGGCTAACGGTGACTGTCATACTGTAAAGCACAAATATTGCTTAGAATCTAAGATTCTATAAGACCAAAATTGATTTCAGCGATTTCAGCATAGTCTCCATTCAGCCACGAATGTAGTAGCAAACGCATCAACTACCTCCCCCTTTTAATTTGCTCCCTCTTCTTTGTGGATGGGAGATCGCCACTATTCTCGAGCAGATGCAAGCCTTGCAATCTACCCA
Source organism: Chiloscyllium plagiosum (assembly GCF_037043375.1). NCBI lineage: Eukaryota > Metazoa > Chordata > Chondrichthyes > Orectolobiformes > Hemiscylliidae > Chiloscyllium > Chiloscyllium plagiosum. The sequence goes on from NW_028270146.1 coordinate 37,673,270, forward strand.
TAGGCGTATGACTAATAAAAACGGGCTTCACTGGGGAATTCAACAGCAAAATACCTTCTGATTCTATCAATAGAAAGAAGTTTGTACAATAGTACTGACGGTCTGTGAAAATACTTCGGGTTATTAACTGACCACCAAATAACTACAGAGCTGTTATTCATTCTCTGGTTATTTGAACGCGCTTTAAAACGCACGCTATTGCTTTGGCCTCTAATTTTACATGATTGCTGTTATCTTATGCACACGTTTAAGTATTAAATGTCGCATTCATCATAATTTTATTAGGTTTTATTAGCATATGCACCAACCTGTATTTAATGCAAAATACCAAGTTGGTTGTGTACAGTATTCGCTGCCATTACGTGGCGCTTTCTCTGGGGTCATTTTATTTGAGTATTGTGCATCTTAAATAGTAATCAAACCATGAAAAAAACACAGTAAAGCCCAAAATCAAACGTGGCATTTTTAAATTGTACGCAATACTTTTTTTTTCTTGTGAGCACAGTTGTAATGTCCATACTGTGTTGTTCATATTCTTTATGCCCATAATCGGCATGGACACCACACCGAATTGATGGATCATAATTCCTGTTACTGCTGATATTGATCCTGTAACTCAGCTCCTTTCTTTCTGTCTTGCATTCCCTGTCACCCTTATTTTGGGTAAAACATAAAAAAAGTTTCAATTATCACACCGAACAGAAAAGACTTAGAAGAGAAACAATACTTTTAGTAAAATCCCCAATCTATTTTTGAGATGTTCATTACATACTTGATGTTTGTGTAACCGCAATCTGTTATATTAGTGCTCAGAATAATCTTCGTTTTTGGTCAGTCAGTTGACGGTAGAAGGCTAATATGTGTGTCATATGATTTTTTTTACCGTGTTATACGACACATTGCTTCGCAATTGATTTATTGCTTCTGAGGAAGGGTCACAGACTCGAAACGTTAACTTTGATTTCTCTGCACAGATGCTGCCAGACCTACTGAGGTTTTCCAGCAACTTCTGTTTTTTTTTGCTTCTGATTTATTGCTGATGAGTTAAGTCCAAGGAAGGCAAAGATCTATTAGTGCCTAATCCCGTTCAATAAACATAGTACTTAAACTGCTAAGATTCTAGACATAGTTTTCATTTGGTTTTGTAACAATACATTCTGTCTCTGTTAAGCATGCTTAAGGGCTGGTTTAATGTCTTTAGAAAACATTACTTTCATAGTTAACATCTTATCAATTTTTTTTTATAAATGACCAATCAGCAATCTCCTCATCCGGTTTGCATGCCTTCTTTCGGTATCATTTAACTCATTTTGTTTTACATATGCTTTCCTCTACATCTAGCATTCAATTGCAAATGTGGGAAAATGCATTGGGAAGTGCAATACTGCGAAGTGCGGATTCCATATGAAAGTGTTACATTTGGACTGGTGCTGTGTGATTTTTAACTTTGTCTACCCCAGTCTAACACCAGCACCTCCACATCGTGGTTGCATTTACTCTGTGTTACTGGCATTTGCACGCGATTGACACAAACATGAAATCAATTCTAAAAAACAAATCAGTGCCTCAGTAAGGCTGATTTGCGCTCTACATAATGATGGCAGACCACGTTCTAAATTCACAACTACATTGGAGAACTGCTGCTGTGTTGTAACATCTGTGATTCTGTTAGCTCTGCAGTTAAAAAACACGATGCACAAAAGTTGGTTTATTGGTTGATGTTTACATAATAGTGACCAAAGCAGCAGGAAAGATTGCTGTGTTTAAACGAATATTTCCCTTGTAGGTTATAATAAACCTCAGTCACCTGCAACTGCCCAGGAACAAATAAAAGGGAGGCAAGCAAGAGCAGAGTGGCCATTTTGAGAAGGGCTGCTTTGTGGTTGAAGTGCTGCTAGAGGTTTAGAGTCATGGAGATGTACAGCATGGAAATAGACCCTTCACTCCCACTCGCCCATGCCGACCAGATACCCTAACTCAATCTAGTCCCACCTGCCAGCACCTGAACCAATCCCCTCCAAACCCTTCCTATTCATATACCCACCCAAATGCCTTTTAAATGTTGCAATCATACTAGCTTCCATCACTTCCTCTGGCAGCTCATTCCATGCACGTACCAGCCTCTGCATGAAAAAGTTGCCCCTTTTATCTTTCCCCTCTCACCCTAAACCTATGCCCTCTAGTTCTGGACTCCCCGATCCCAGGGAAAATACTTTGTCTATTTATCCCATCCATGCCCCTCATGATTTTATAAACCTCTATAAGGTCACCTCTCAGCCTCCAATGGTCCAGGGAAACCAGCCCCAGCCTGTTCAGCTTCCCTCTATAGCTCAAGTCCTCCAACCCTGGCAAAATCCTTGTGAATCTTTTCTGAACCCTTTCAAGTTTCACAACATCCTTCCGATAGGAAGGAGACCAGAATTACATGCAATATTCCAAAAGTGGCCTAACCAATGTCCTGTACAGCTGCAACATGACCTCCCAACTCCTGTACTCACACTCTGACCAAGAAAGGAATGTATACCAAACGCCTTTTTCACTATCCTATCTATCTGTGACTCCACTTCCAACGAGCTATGAACCTGCACTCCAAGCTCTCTTTGTTCAGCATCACTCCTTAGGACCTTACCATTAAGTGTATATGTCCTGCTAAGACTTGCTTTCCAAAAATGCAGCACCTCGCATTTATCTAAATTTAATTCCATCTGCCACTTCTCAGCTCATTGGCCCATCTGATCAAGATCTTGTTGCAATCTGAGATAACCTTCTTTGCTGTCCCTACATCTTCAATTATTGTGTCATCTGCAAACTTACTAACTATACCTCTTATATTCACATCCAAATCATTTATATAAATGACGAAAAGTAGTGGACCTAGCACCAATCCTATGTCACTCCACTTGTCACAGGCCTCCAGTCTGAAAAAAAAACCCTTCACCACCACCCTCTGTCTTCTACCTTTGAGACAGTTCTGTATCCAAATAACTAGTTCTCCATGTATTCCATGAGATCTAACCTTGCTATCTAGTTTCCCATGGGGAATCTTGTCGAATATCTTACTGAAGTCCATATAGATCACATCCACACTCTGTCCTCATCTTTGTTCTTCAAAAAAACTCAACCAAGTTAGTGAGACATGATTTCCCATGCACAAAGCCATGTTGACTATCCCTAATCAGTCCTTGCCTTTCCAAATACATGTACATCCTGTCCCTTAGGATTCCCTCCAACAACTTGCCCACCACCGATGTCAGACTCACTGGTCTATAGTGTCCTGGCTTGTCTTTACTACCCTTCTTAACAGTGGCACCGCATTAGCCAACCTCCAGTTTTCCAGCACCTCAAGGGGCCCAGGAATCACTTCCCTAGCTTCCCACAGGTTGCTAGGATACACCCAATCAGTTCCTGGGATTTATCCACTTTTATGCGTTTCAAGACATTCAGCACTTCCGCCTCTGTAAGATGACATTTTTCAAGATGTCACTATCTATTACCCTACATTCTATATATCTTCCATGTCCTTTTCCACAGTAAAAACTGATGTAAAATACTCGTTTAGTATCTCCCCCATCTCCTGCAGTTCCACACAAAGGCCACTCTGCTGATCTTTGAGAGGCCCTATTCTCTCCCTAGTTACCCTTTTGTCCTTAATGTATTTGTAAAAACTCTTTGGATTCTCCTTAACTCTAATTGCAAAAGCTATCGCATGTCGCCTTTTTGCCCTCCTGATTTCCTTGTTTAGTATATTCCTATTGCCTTTATGCTCTTCTAAGGATTAATTTGATCTATCTTGTCTATACTTGATATATGCTTCCTTCTTTTCTTGACCAAACCCTCAATTTCTTTAGTCATCCAGCATTCCCTATACCTATCAGCCTTTTGTTTCACCCTAACAGGAATGTACTTTTTCTGTCTTCTCATTATCTCATTTCTGAAGGCTTCCCATTTTCCTGCCGTCCTTTTTCTTGCGAACATCTGCCCCCAATCAGCTTTTGAAAGTTCTTGCCTAATACCATCAAAATTAGCCTTCCTCCAATTTAGAATTTCAACTTTTAGATTCAGTCTATCCTTTTCCATGACTATTTTAAAACGTGTAGAATTATGGTCACTGGCCCCAAAGTGCTTCCCCATTGATTCCTCAGTCACCTGCCCTGCCTTATTTCCCAAGAGTGGGTCAAGTTTTGCATCTTCTCTAGTAGGTACATCCACATATTGAATCAGAAAATTTTCTTGTACACACTTAACAAATGTGACTTGCCTATTTCTCCTGGCGGTCATACTTGATTGAATTTGCAGTATGACCATGTCACTGTAACTAGTGTCTATCATACTCTGTGCCCCCTGTATGCTCCTCAGTGTGTGGGTTTAAGTGTGGGCTTTGATAAATATTGAGTTTTGGTGAGGAAGACAATCAACAAGGAGGTAAGAGCAAGGTAAGATTCTAATTTTTGTCTTAGTGTAAAGGGGTAGAGATAGCATTTCATGCAGTAGTGTCCTCCTCCTGCCAGATGTGGGAGATCAGGGAGCAGTCTAGTGTCCCTGCCGACTATGCTTGCAGAAAGTGTGATCAGCTATAGCTCCTCACAGATTGTCCTTTTTGGTTAGAGAGGCATTTGGACACACTGAGGAGCATACAGGAGGCACAGAGTGTGATAGACACTAGTTACAGTGATGTAGTCATACTGCAGATTCAATCAGGTAGATGGATGACATAGGAGAAATAGGCAAGTCATGCAGAAGTCTCCTGTGGCTATTTCCCTCCCTAACAAGTATACCATTTTGAATAATGCTGGGGGTATAAGCCTCACTGAGGAGTACAACAGCAGTCAGGCCCGTTCCACCACAACTGGTTCTACTGTAGATCAAGGTTGGGCAAATTCCAAGCGAGTATTAGTAGTAGGGGAATTGTCGGTTGGGGGACAGACAGGCATTTCTGTGGTTGCAATTGAGACTCCAGGATGGTGTGTTGCTTTCCTAGTGGCAGGGTCAGGACATCTCTGAGCGGTTGCATGAAATTCTTAAGGGCGAGGGTGAGCAGCCAAAGATCGTTGTACATATTGGTACCAACGACATCGGTAAGAAAAGGGATGTGGTCCTGAAGAGTGATTATAGGGAGTTAGGGAAAAGGTTAAATGCAGGATCTCAAGGACAGTAATTTCTGGACTACTTCTAGTTCCACGTATTAGTGAGAGTAGAAATAGGAGGATTTGAATGCATGGGCTTGAAGTTGGTGCACGGGGCAGGGATTCAGATTTTTGTATCTTTGGTTTCTCTTCTGGGACAGAGATGACCTGTACAAGAGGGATGGGTTGCACCTGGACTGGAGGGGGATCAATATCCTCGGAGGAAAATTTACCAGAACCACTCGGGAAGGTTTAAACTAGTCTGGCAGTGGGGTGGGATCCAAAGCAGTAGGGAGATAAAACAGACAGTTGAGGACAGTACAGAAGTTAATGAGAGAAAGGTAAATAGTTGGTAATCTCAGTACTAGAAAGGGCAAGTAAGAGCATGTAGGAGGCAAGAGAAGTCTGGGTTAAACTGTATTTATTTCAATGCAAGAGACCTGACAGGTAAGGCAAATGAATTCAGGGCATAGATGGGTACATGGGACTGGGATATTATAGCTATTAGAGAAGGATGGCTGAAGGATAGACAGGACTGGTAGCTCAATGGTCCAGGGCACAGATGTGATAGGAAGGATAGAAGTGGAGATAAGAGAGGAGGGGGAGTTACATTTTTGAGTAGGGAGAACATCACAGCAGTACTGAGAGAAAACATTTTAGAGGGTTCGTTCATTGAGTCTATATGGATAGAATTGAGAAATAAAGAGGGGGAGAATACTTTGAAAGCATTGTACAGTCGGGCCCCCAAGAGTTAGCAGATTGAGAAGCAAATATGGAACGAGATCACAGATATCTGCAAGAATAATAGGGTTGTAATAGTAAGAGATTTTAGCTTTGCTAACATTGACTGGGACTACCATATTGTTAAGGGCTTAGAAGGAGAGAAATTTGTTACGTGCATTCAGAAAGAATTTCTCATGAAGTATGTCGATGGCCCTACTAAAAAAGTGGCAAACTTGACCTCTTCTTGGGAAATAAGGCAGGGCGAGTGATGAAAGTGTTAATGGGTGAGCACTCTGGGACTGTAATTTCATTAGTTTTAAAATAGCTATGGAAAAGGATAGATTTGGTCCACAAGTTGAAAGTTCTAAACTGGGCAAGGCCAATTTTAGCGGTCTTATACAGGAATTTTCAAAACTTAACTGGGGGAAGATGTTTGCAGGAAAGGGACAGTTGACAAGTGTGAGGCTTTCAAAAGTGAGTTAATGAGGGTTCAGGGCCATCATGTTTCTTTTAGAGTGAAGGATAAGGCTGGAAGGAGTGGGCAACCTTGGATGACTAGAGTTATTGAGGCTTTCACCTCGTAAAAGAAGGAAACATTTGACATGTAAAAACAGCTGGAATCAAATGAATTCCTTGAGGAGTCTAGAGGGCATCAAAATACACTTAAGAGAGAAATCAGGAGGGCTAAAGGGGGACAAAAGAGGGAATTGGCAGATAAGGTAAAGAAGCAAAGAGATTCGATAAGTACATGAAGCACAAAAGAGTCACAAGAGAGAGAACAGGGCCTCTTAAAGTTCAACAAGGTCATCTACATGCGGAGCCACAGGGAGAGATCCTAAATGAATATTCCTTGCTGGTATCTACTTTTGAGAAAAGTATGAATGCTAGGGAACTTAGACCATAAGACCATAAGACATAGGAGCAGGAATTAGGCCATTCGGTCCATCAAGTATGCTCTGCCATTCAATCATGGCTGATAAGTTTCTCAACCCCATTCTCAGGCTTTCTCCCCATAACCCTTGATTCTCTTGACAAGCAAGAATCTATCTATTTGCCTTAAATATACTCAATGACCAGTGCCTTCTGTGGCAATGAATTTCATAGATTCATCACTCTTTGGCAGAAAAGTTTCGCCTTACCTCCATTCTAAATGATCTTCCCTTTTCTGTAAGGCTGTACCCTCAGGTCACAGACCCTCCAGCCAAGAAACATTTTTCCAATGTCCATTCTGTCAAGGCCATTTAGTATTCTGTAAGTTTCAATTAGATAACCTCTCCTCCTTCTAACCTCTAGAGTCCTCAAATGTTCCTCATATGTTAAGCTTTTCATTCCTGGGATCATTCTCATCAACACCTGTGGATCTGTGTTAGGGCCAGTACATCCTTTCTTAGATGTGGGACCCAAAATTGCTCACAATACTCTAAATATTGTTTGACTAGAGTTTATAAAGCCTCAGAAGTACATCCCTGCTTTTATATTCTAGTCCTCTTGAAATAAATACCGACATTGTATTTGCTTTCCTAACTACCAATTATATTCCATCTGCCACTTCTTTGCCCATTCTCCTAACCTGTCTAAATCCTTCTGCAGCCTCCCAGCCTCCTCAATACTACCTGTCCCTTCACCTTTCTTTGTATCATCTGCAAACTTAGCCAGAACACCCTCAGTTTCTTCAACTAGATCATTAATGTTTAAAATTAAAAGTTGTAGCCCCAACTGACCCTTGCAGATTACCACTAGTCTCTGGCTGCCATCTTTAGAAGGAGCCTATATCCCCACTCTCTGCTTTCTGCCCGACAGCCAATCTTATCTCCATGCTAGTACCTTGCCTCTTACATCATGGGCCCTTATCTTACTCAGCAGAGTCCTATGCAGCACCTTGTCAAAGGTCTTCCGGAAGTCCAGATAACATCCATTGGCTCTCCTTGGTCTAACCTGCTTGTTACTTCTTCAAAAAATTCTAAGAGATTTGTCAGGCATGACCATGCTATCTTTGTCCTATTTTACCATTCACTTCTGAGTATTCAGAAATCTCATCCTTCACAATGGACTCCAAAATCTTACCAACAACTGAGGTCAGGCTAATCAGCCTGTAATTCCCACCTTTTGCTTTACCCCCTTCTTAAACAGAACGGTTACATTAGCCTTTTCCAGTCCTCTGGGACCATCCCTGACTCCAGTGATTCCTGAAATCACTACCACATCTACTATCTCTTCATCCTTCAGAACTCTGGGGTGAAGTCCATGTGGTTTACCCACCATCGGACCTTTCAGTTTTCCTAGCACCTTCTCTTTAGTGATGGTCACTATACTTACCACTGCCCCATGACTCTCTTGAATTTTTGGGATATTGCTCGTGTCTGCCACCATGAAGACTGATGCAAATCACTTTATTCATTTCCTCAGCCATTTCTTCATTCCCCATTACTATTCCAGTGTCATTTTCCACCTGCCCAATGTCCACTTATGCCTCTCTTTTGCCCTTGTAAACCCTTGTAATCTTATTTTATATTACTGGCTTGCCCTCATATTTAATCTTCTCCCTCCTTTTTTTGTTGTCCTCTGTTAGTCTTTGAAGGCTTCCCAATCCTCTGGCTCCCCACTGCCCTTCATTGCATTATATGCTTTCTCTTTTGCTTTTATGCTGTCTCTGACTTCCTTTGTCAGCTGTGGTTACCTCATCTTCCCTTTAGCATGCATCTTTTTCCCAGGGATGAATTTTTGCTGTGTCTCCTGAATTACTCCCAGAAATGCCTGCATTTCTGCTTCATTGTCTTTCCTGTTAGGTTGCTCTCCCAGTCAATTCTGGTCAGCTCCTCCCTCCCTCTCTGTAGTTGCCTCTATTCAACTGTAGATAGCCAACAGCTTTTTACCATAATAGGGGAGTCTAAAATAGGTTTAAGGGGAGAGATACAAAAGAGTCCAGAGGGCCAGTTTGTTTCACACAGAGGGTGGTAAATGTCTGGAATGGGCTTCCAGAGTTAGTGGCAAAAGTGAGCACAATTTCACCATTGAAGAAACATTTAGACAGGTACATGGATGGGACAGGTATGGAGGGTTATGGAGCAAATGCAGGCAAATGGAATTAATTTAAATTGTGAAAACTGGGTAGCGGAGGCAAATTGGGCTGAAGAGCCTGTCTATGACTCTAAGATGCAATGCAGAAATTCATCAATACTGCTTAAATAGCACTTTCCAAACTCAAGCTTCCTACCATTTCATGGATATGGGCAGCGTATATAAGTAAATGCCACTACCTGCAAATTCATTTTCAATCCATTTGAACTTGAAAATTTATTACCATTCCTCCACTGTCACCAGATAAATTTTTAAAAAGAATTAGCATGGTGTCTTTTGCTGAAACATAAGCAAGCAACAATGCTGATGTTTCAACAATAAAATCAGAACTTCACAACAAAAATGAAATGAACATAAAATAGAACAATTAAGTTCCCTTTCACATATAAAATATTTTGAAAGATTTCAAAACACATGGTAAAGTAAAATCCCAAATATTTCAGCACCATTATTTTACAGTACTCTGATACCAGCAAGTTCCCCTCTCTATTGCAGCTATCGACATGGTTTGCTTATTTCTTTAAATTCCCAGTCTTGAGAGCTTAATAGCCTTTTCCTTTTATTCATACATCTCATCTTAAACTTTATTAGCTTCAAGGTTCAAACTAAATACTTCAATTCTGGAATTTTCAAATTAAATTCCTTACACTGAAGTGGCATATCTCCAAACTGTTCTGAACTCCTATCTCTGGAGAAACAGTTCTTCCATCTGAACCATGCCTTCTATAATCTGAATAGAAAGCTTTCATCCAAGCTATGGGGTTTTCCTTAGCAAAAATCAATTTGAGAATCTCCTAAACCAAGCGTAAACTAATGCCTATCAATATTTGCTTTCTCCAACCATAAAACTTTCACAATGCAAACACGCTCACATCATCATTCAAGGTGGGCCATCAGGCCAGATCCTCTTTGAGACATACTGCTTTAAAATTATGGCACCAGAAAGATTAACAAGTAGCAATTAAACCCTTTCATACACACAGACCAAAATCCACATGCCACAAGTTCAAAACCCAAACTCTAAGATAAATACCAAATTACATATGGATTACATCCCTTACATCATTGTAGAGGATATTGTATAAAGCATATTAACAGGAAGCAGAATGTAGACGTCAATGGATAATTTTCAGGTTGGCCGGATGTAATATTATTATGAGTATTATGCCACAACAGTCCGCGTTGGGACCTCAGCTCTTTAAAATTTCCATAAATGACTTAGGTAAAGGGATAGAAGGTATGGTTGCCAAATTTGTTGATAATACCAATAGTAGGAAAGCAACTCGTGAAGAGGACATAAGATATTGAAAAGATATTGAACAATTAAGTGACAGAGCAAGATCTGGCAAATTCGTATAATGTGGAAAGTGTAAAGACCATTTTTGCAGACAAAATAAAAGTATATTATGTAAATGGTGAGAGTTTGCAGAGCTCTGAGATGGAGAGGGATCAATTTGTGCTAGTATATGAATTGCAAAAATCTTGTGTGCAGGCACAGCAGGTAATTATGGATGCTAATAGAATGTAACCATTTATTGTGATTGGAACTGAATACAAAATTAAGGCAGTTACGATTCTGTTATACAATCTAGTGGCAAGACCACATCTGGAGTTCTGTGGACAGTCGTGGTCACTTTACTTAAAGATGAGTGTAAATGTGTTAAAAGAAGTTCATAGATTTACCAACCAAATGCCTGAAATTGGGTGGGTTGTCTTATGAGGAGAATGTGAGGACTGCAGATGCTGGAGATCAGAATCGAAGAGTGTGGTGCTGGAAAAACACAGCCGGTCAGGCATAAATGAGGAGCAGGAGAATCAAGATTCCTAACATAAGACCTTCATCAGGAATGATGAAGGGCTTATGCTTGAAACGTCGATTCTCCTGTTCTTTTGATGCTGACTGACCGGTTGCACTTTTCCAACATCACACTCAAGTTGTCTTATAAAGAAAGGCTACACAGGCTAGGCTTGAATCTGTTAGAAAATAGAAGTGTAAGAGGCAACTTGATTGAAATATGTAAGTTCTTGATGAGTCTTGACAGGGTCGATATGGCAAGGATGTTTTCCCTTTTGGGAGAATACAGAATTAGGGGTCAGTATTTAAAACAGAGATGATGTAAACAAAATTCTCACAAGGTTTATAAGTCCTTGGAACTTTCTTGCTGAAAAGGTAGCCTTTGAATATTTTTAAAGCAGAGGTGAATAGATCGCCAGAAATCTAGGAGTGAAAGGCTACTCGGGTAGTCAGGAATGCGGATTTGACATTATGATCATATGAGCAATTATCCTAATAAATGACAGAGCAGATCTGAGGAGACAAAAAACCTTCTTCTGCTCTTTGTTTCTACATTTGTATGTTACCAAACATTTTGCTTATATACCCTCAGACTTGTATCACTTCTCCCTTCCAAGCAACTTAATCAAAGACATTTGGACAGATATATTGACAGGCAAAGGTTTGAGGGATAAGGGCAAAATGGAGGCAAATGGGACTAGTTCAGTTTAGTATACCTTTTTGGTATGGGCGAGTTGGTTGGAAGAATCTGCTTCCATGTATGACTCTATTCCCTTCATTATTTTCAAAACATGAAACAAATCTCTGCTAACCAACATTTCAAAATGAAAATAGCCATCAATTCTCAGATTCTATCTTGATAGCATTGGTTTGAAGACTGGGATTCTTTTTGGCTACATTTATCTCCACTGCTTTAGGATTTAAATACTCATTGCCAAATTTGGGGACTACAATTGGATACAGCAGCCCAAATTATGCCAAGGGAATCCTAGGATAAGTTTTCAGTCTAGATTCTTCATTAATTATATGGATGTATTGCCTACTCATTATAGAACCTGCCTGATTATCATTCCATTGAAGTCACTGGGATGAAAGTCTGGGTGGATTCCATAGCAAGTGCATAACAACTGCCTCTCCACATTATTACCCTGGGTGGTCAAGATGATCACTTCCCTTGTCAGTTTAAGTTGACCTACTTGAAATGAATTTAGTTTTGGCGGTATAAGTTGGAGAACTACAAAACAAAACTCCCATATTTTGGCCAGCATAAATTCACAATTTCACCCAGAAAGACCATAATGATTATTTCTAAAAGGCTTGAAACAAAATTATATTATTAGTTACAGTAATGAATCTTCTTCTGAAATTGCCATTAGACAACATTTTTTGAGTCTCTGCTCAAGTAAAATTTCAAGTGGAAAAATGGTGAAGCAATGTTTTCCTTTATGCGGTTGAAATTTATACTTGTTGCATAATTTAGACTTCCTGCAGTTTAAAAGTTCAAGATGGCAGTAATTCTGAAAGTAACATGCTTGCCAGAAAATGGACAATAATTTTAACACTCTCTTTTTTCTCATTTAGATGTGTGAGAGACGATTTCGGTACAAATAGTTAAGATGTGCATGACCTCAGAGTCTAAGGGGAATAGAGCCGTGGGGGTAGGGTAAAACATGCTTCTCTATAATAAAGGACGAGACATCTGCTGCTACAGAGTAGAAAAACAAGTCCTTGATTGATAAGACCACTAACTCTGACAGAGAAGAATAAGTCCTTGACTGATAAGACTACAGGGTAGAAAAACAACTCGGGAAACTGTTGCAGACTTTGTGAGAATGTGAACCTCGTGACTCTTTAGAGCTATAGAGGGGAGGGACTTGTACTGTATTTAATCAGAAACATTGTTAGCCTGGCGCGCCTTTTTTTTCAAGGGTGCCCAACTCTGCAGACTTGTTAATAAAACTTTGTTTTCCTGAATTTGTCTAGAGCAATTATTGAGAAGCGATTTTCGTTTCTAACAAACTTGGGGGCTCGTCCGATCAACACTCCGGCCGCGAGGGGGGGCTGAGGAAGGACATCGGAGAAGGTGCACCCTGCCGAGTTCGGCAGTCCCTGATTCCTTGCTTGTCGCCCCGCGCGGCTTGAGCGAGTGATATCCGGAAGGCTCAGGAGAACAAAGGAGGGGTGTGGCCGAGGCAGTGGGGACGGTTAACGATCGAGTAATTTCGGTGCACCGAACCCAGGTAAGAACAGACTTGCGGGGACCGTCTTTCCGGAGAACTGGGGACCTGCGGAGTGCCTGTAGATTTTTCTACAGAGACGTGGGACTCAGGAATCTAGAGACCGGGGCTCGTCTGTGCGGGATTTTGCAGAGACCGTGTTTGCGGAGGAACGTGGCCCTACGGGGTGCCTGTGATCTGTTTCACAGAGACGTAGGACACAGGAATCCAAAGACCGGGGGTGCCTGCAAAGGGACCTGGGCGATCACGGGACTGAAGGTCCGGGAATTGGCTAAATAGTGATAGATTATCACGGGATAATACAGGAATCTCCGATTTTACAAAGTCCTCGGCAATGGGAAGTAAGGGTTCCAAGGCGAATAAGGGAAAGGTAGGCTTGAGCGTAGACAATGAAAAATACCCCGGGGTACCTGACGATAGTCCGTTAGGAATAATGTTAAATAATTGGGATCAGGGTAGGAGAAAAGGAAAATCTAGAAAGAAGATGGTGAGATACTGTCAAACGTGGTCCCAAACACCTATTCAGGGAGACTCAGTGTGGTGGCCTAAATTCGGCACTGATGAAGACTGGGTCCGGCAAGCTCTAATTTTATATGTCAATTCGAAACCTAATGTTACTCGGGGGGAAAGTGATTACGCCCTTTGTTGGCTGCCAGTCACACTATCTTGCAAAATGAAGGTAACCAATGAAGACTCGAAAGGGCAGAAAGAATGGGAACCTTTAGATCACTTACCGCCGCCCTACGTGACCCCGTCGGCCCCGCAAAATGGTCCTTCAGGTGGCGACGATTCAGGGGAAGGGGAAGAAAGCGGGGAGGAACCACCAGGTGCCTCAGGAGTACAGACTAGATCTCAAGCTGAAAAGAGTCACAGACGGAACACTGTCCCGATTGCAAGAGTGAATCCACTCCGGGAAGTGCCCATGGGAGGCGCGGAAGGAGGGACGGGATATGTGAACGTCCCCTTAATGAGTACTGAAGTACGGAATTACAAGAGGGAGATGAAGGGCCTACTGGAGGACCCCATGGGCCTGGCTGAACAATTAGATCAGTTCCTGGGGCCAAATACTTATACGTGGGATGAGATGTATTCCATCATGGGAACATTGTTCTCTAGCCAGGAGCGACAGATGATACGACAAACTGCGCTGTTGGTCTGGGAGAGAGAGGGAGGAGCAGGAGGGGAGCAGAAATTTCCCCTCACCGAGTGGGATAAGCAAACGGAAGAAGGAAGACGCAACATGAGGGATATGCGGGAATATTGGATAAAAGGAATAAGGCAGGCAGCCCCGAAGGGGCACAATTTTACCAAGGCCTTTGGGAATCATCAAAACCCGGAAGAAACCCCTACAGACTTCCTAGACAGGATTAGGAAGAACTTGCAGCAGTTCGCTGGGGTGGACCCTGAGACGGAAGTGGGACAGCAACTCATACGGGTAGAGTTTGTGTCAAAAGCCTGGCCGGACATACGAAAGAAGTTAGAGAAAATGGATGATTGGGATAGTAAACCTCTGAGTGAACTACTACGGGAGGCGCAAAAGGTGTTTGTGAGAAGGGACGATGAGAAGCAAAAGAAGGCGACAAAGATAATGATGCAGACGGTGCAACAAGTGACAGCTGGAAGGAGGGAAAAGGGGGAGCCGTGGCAGGAACAGGAAAGGGGAGAGTCGTGGCAAGAGCAGAGGAAAAGAGGACCGGGGCCGGAACAAAGGAAGGGTGGAGGAACTCGAGGCCGCGACAGGGAAACGAGGAGGATACTCAGATGTTACTACTGTAATGAAGAGGGACATTTTAAGCGAGAGTGCCCCCTCTACAAGCGGGAAGTGCGGTCGTACGCCCTGATGGAGGAAGATTAGGGAGGTCGGGGGTTCCTACCCTTGGGGCAAAAGGACTATCGACAGGAACCCCTGGTAAACTTGAAAGTAGGGCCCCAAGGGTCGGAGATCACATTTATGGTGGACTCGGGAGCCGAAAGATCAAGTATAATCCAAATACCCCCCGGCGCCCGAGCAGGAAGAACAGTTATGGGGGTATCTGGCATTGGAGGAAAGACATTGCAAGTCCCAGTAGTGGAGGACGTGGAAATTGGGTATGAAAACAGAACTACTAAACGAGACCTCCTTCTACTGCCATCGGCGGGGTTTAATTTGTTAGGAAGAGACTTGCAGGTCAAACTAGGGATCGGAACGGTACCAAGTAACGGGGAAATGGTGGTACGGTTGTTCGCCCTCACCGAAGAAGATGATCAACCTAACGTTGGAAGCCCTGGCGTTGCCTACAGAACTCGCAGTAGTCCATGTACCCGGTCACCAGAAGGGGTCGACACCGGAAGCGGTGGGAAACCGGCTGGCAGATGAGGAAGCCAAGCGGGCAGCGGTCGAAAAATCCGTCCAATTATTAACATTAATACCGTTGAGGGAAGGGCTCGCTAAACAACCCATCTTCACCCAGGGGGAGATTGATAAAATGGATCAATTGGGTGCCCGGCTAGAAACTAACGGGAAGTGGACGGTTCCTGATGGGAGACAAGTACTAAACAAACAGATCACCCGGAGTATTCTGCACCGATTACACCATCAGACCCACTGGGGGGTGCAAGCCATGTGTGACACGATCCTGAGAGACTATGTATGTAGGGGGATATACACGTTAGCCCAACAAGAAATAGTCGGATGCCCCACTTACCAGCGAATTAACAAGAAAGCCATGCGTTCTATGCCAGCTGGTGGTCAGCCCCTCGCAATTAGGCCATTCCAGGGATCCAAATTGACTTTACAGACTTACCCCCAGTACAGAGATGGAAGTATCTGCTAGTAATAGTAGACCATTTCACTCACTGGGTAGAGGCTTTCCCAACCGCCAAAGCCGATGCACCAACCGTGGCCCGTCTATTGTTAGAGAACATAATCCCGAGATATGGCATGATGGAATCTATAGACTCAGACTGCGGGACACATTTTGTTTCTAGGCTACACCATTTGATCTGTACTGCCCTGGGTATCCAATGGAAATTCCATGCACCCTGGCATCCCCAGAGCTCGGGTCGAGTGGAGAGAATGAATGACACACTCAAGACCCAATTGACTAAGCTGATGATAGAAACTAAGTTACCATGGCCAAAGTGCCTTCCCATTGCCCTATTGAGAATACGTACAGCACCTCGCCGGGATATCGGGGTCTCCCCCTATGAGATGCTGTTCGGATTACCATATTGGAGTAAGGTTGATGGGTGTCCCACTCTACAAGGGGGAGATGTATTTGTCAGAGATTATTTACTGGCCTTATCCCGTTCTTTTGCAGAACTCCGGAGGAAGGGTCTCCTGGCTCAAACTCCGCCGCTCGACTTCCTCTTACATAAGGTGGAGCCCGGAGATTGGGTACTTGTAAAGACCTGGAGGGCCGAAAAGCTCCAGCCGCAGTGGGAAGGACCGTTCCTGGTCCTGTTAACAACTGAAGCCGCTGTTCGGATGAAAGAAAAAGGGTGGGCCCACGCATCGAGGATAAAGGGGCCTGTTCCGCCAGAAGGAGAGAGCACTTGGACATGCGGGCCAGGGGACAAGCCATTGGTGGTAAAGCTGAAAAGACAGCGACAATGAACTCTACCTGGACTGTATTGGTGGGGATATTGATCGGTTTACTCCTGTATGTGGGGGAGGGCGAGGGGAGATGTGACAAATGTCGGACTACGGTGAGACTTGGGAGTCAGATCTACTCGGGATCATTTGTGTCTCACTCCCATGTGAACGATCGGTGTTACGATGTGAATGCACGGCAAGAATGTTGGGAGGATGGAAAACCCTATTATCAAGTGTATAATAAAGGGTACGGTGGCAAAGACCGTGGGTGCCCTAAAAATGACCACTGGGTGTGTGTTAACAAAGATGGGCAGTGGGGCCTACCCTCCGTGTTGCTCAGAGAGCAGGTTGACAGAGTCAAGGAGACCAGAGTTCAGAACACTGAACGGGAGTTAGAGAAAGAGAACGACCGTCAGAGAATGGCCGTTGTCTCTAAAGTGCCATCTATATACAAAGAGGTAGAAGAGCAGATTGAGCTCCCTGATGTAACACAAAACCTGTTTATTGATCTCACCTCTAGGATTGCCACTGTTTTAAATGTTAGCAATTGCTGGGTTTGTGGGGGGCCACATATGTCAGAACAATGGCCGTGGACTGGGCAAAGCTTAGACATATGGGAATTGCTTCAATACAATTGGACACATGTCAACGAAAGGAAAAGCCAGGGGTGGAGACTGACAAATAGCCCTGAGGGCCAGTTATGTGTTGAAGGCAAGGGGACTGTGGAGGTAGGAATTAGTCCCTGTCAGAGTGTATTGAATGCCACCACACAAGTATGGTGGCCTGAGAATATTGCTTGGTACATTGCAAACCAAGATCATGAAAATTGCATTCGGTTACGTTCTGATTCCTCCTCTTACGAGCTAAGTGCTGACCCTTCCGATGGCATGAAAAGAGTGTGGAGCGGTGGTTGTCAGGGGAATCAATGCTGGAATAATCCTGTCCAGACTCTGCCACGGGGCCAACAATCCGAATACTGGAATTGCAGTGGTCCTGGTCCTTATGAGGGCGTCCCTGGGGTAAAGGAGTTGTGGGATGACGTTGTGAGGCAGGGAGGGCCTGCTCCAGATGGCCTATTTTGGATATGCGGTAATCAGGCATATTCCAAACTGCCCATGGGATGGGCTGGAGTATGCTTCCTGGGTCTAATAAGACCTGAATTCTTCCTATTACCCCGGGAGGAAGGTGATGATTTGGGAGTTAAACTCTTTGACTCCCTGCGTAGGTCGCCAAGGGATATCCAAGTCGGTGATTGGGGGGATGAGTGGCCACCGGCCCGTATTATTGAATACTACGGGCCTGCTACGTGGGCACAGGATGGATCATGGGGATACCGTACTCCTATCTATATGTTAAACCGAATTATCAGGCTCCAAGCAGTCGTAGAGGTCATTACTAATCAGACCGCCCTGGCCCTGGAGTTGCTGGCTAAGCAGCAGGATCAGATGAGGGCTGCTATATACCAAAACCGGCTTGCCTTGGATTATCTGTTGGCCTCGGAAGGGGGCGTGTGCGGGAAGTTTAACCTGACTAACTGCTGTCTGAAAATTGACGATAATGGTAAAGCGGTTTTGAAGATTTCCGATGAAATTCGGAAACTGGCCCATGTGCCGGTTCAATCCTGGCGCCCTCTTGGTGGCATCGGATGGTGGGATGGTCTCCTAGGTGGTAGTTGGTGGCGCACGGCGTTACTGGTGGCTGGGGGGGGGGCGTAATGCTTCTACTCATCTTACCCTGCCTGATCCCCTGTGTTCAATCTTTAATCCAGAAAAATATTTCCCAACTCCAGGCAGTGGCGGTACCCCAACATGGAACGCAGGAACTTAAGGTGCTGTTGCTGCGAAAGACCAAGGATTTCCCGGGCCCCTGATGGGAGGATGCTTATCTTTGTCATGCACATCTTAAAAACAGAAAGGGTGGAATTGTGAGAGACGATTTCGGTACAAATAGTTAAGATGTGCATGACCTCAGAGTCTAAGGGGAATAGAGCCGTGGGGGTAGGGTAAAACATGCTTCTCTATAATAAAGGACGAGACATCTGCTGCTACAGAGTAGAAAAACAAGTCCTTGATTGATAAGACCACTAACTCTGACAGAGAAGAATAAGTCCTTGACTGATAAGACTACAGGGTAGAAAAACAACTCGGGAAACTGTTGCAGACTTTGTGAGAATGTGAACCTCGTGACTCTTTAGAGCTATAGAGGGGAGGGACTTGTACTGTATTTAATCAGAAACATTGTTAGCCTGGCGCGCCTTTTTTTTCAAGGGTGCCCAACTCTGCAGACTTGTTAATAAAACTTTGTTTTCCTGAATTTGTCCAGAGCAATTATTGAGAAGCGATTTTCGTTTCTAACAGATGTAATGGAAAACATGGAGGAAATATAAATGTTGACCTCTCTGCATAATAGCCCTGTCAGTTTTTCAGAGCATCTTCTGTCATTCACTCTTTCATCTCAAGTACCACTAGTGACATGTATCTACCTGAAGGAATTTTTTGACGTATGCATCAGTGGATACACAGCTTACGAAAAGGAAAAACATTGTTGACTTGAAAAGGTGCCAATGGCTTTAAGCCTTAAACCAGCAAAATCAACATCCAAACTCATACACAAAAGTAATGTGTGAAATTGGTCCTCAAGCATTCATCAGGATGCAATCAGCATACGAATGGGTGGGAGTTTGCCAATTCTGCCCAAGAGGCAATATGTTGGTTGTGAAGTATTCAAAATATTGTGATAGTCATGTTGGCTGTAGCTCTTCTGGAGGAGACTAGATTACAAACCAAATATTTCATGTTGAACCTTATGTGTGTTTTATCCCTCCACAATCTTCCCACCAGCTGCCAAAATCAGGCACCATATGCTTCAATTTTTGGCCAACATGTAGATTTTGTGATGAATGCACCAAATTAAGGCACATCATTCTTTCTGTTAATTAATTTGAGTCATTGTTGTCTAGTATGTGTTTTGACTGCAAGGAGCCAATATTATCATTAATATGCATCTATGTTTTTATTTTTATGTTTCTGTGTTTAAGAGGCTCCTGGCATCCCCTAAGACTGCATGTGATTAAAGTTTTCATTTTCATTTTGTGCATTGTGGAACTTCTTTTAATTCATTTGTGGGGCGAGGACATCACTGGCTGGCCAGCCAGCATTTATTGCCTGTCTCTAGTTGCCCTTGATAAGTAGTGGTGAACTGCCTTCTTATAGCACTGCAATCCTTGTGCTGTAGTCAGATCCACAATGCCCTTAGGGAGGTAAATCCAGAATTTTGACCGAACAACAGTGAAAGCACGTGGATAACTTGCAGGTGTTAGTGTACCTCTGTATCCACTGCCCTTGTCTGTCTAAATGTATATGATCGTGCACTTGGAGTGAGCTGTCTAAAGTTCTTTGGTGAATTTCTGCAGTGCATATAGTGGGTAGTACACACTGCTGCTACTGCGTGTCAGTAGTGGAGGGAGTAGCTATTTGTGGATTTGGTGTCGAAGAAGCAGGCTGTTTTGTCCTGGATGGTGTCAAGCTTCTTGAGTGTTGTTTGAAGCTGCACTTATTTAGGCAGATGGTGAGTATTCCGTCACACTCTGACTTAATACTACTTTTTGCTTTCTTTCTCCTCTTTCTCTCCATTTATATTGTCTTAACTCTTGCAATATTACATACAAATTTAAATTTGGGAGGGGGAAAACCTTTGCCTCTTCAGGCTATTCAATAAGAGCATAGCTGATCTGATTGCTCCACATTCCTCCCAAATGATCTTTCATCCCCTTATCAAGAATCTCTCTACCTTTACCTTAAAAATTTTCAAAGCCTTCATCTGTCTGTTGAGAGAGTTTCGAAAACCTACCACCCTCAGTGAGAGAAAAAAATTCTTCTCATCTCTGCCTTAAAACTGTGACTCCTTTCTTTTAAACAACAGTTGTAATAATTTGGTCTATTCTCTTTTCTAAGTGAAGATGCCCCTGATGCTAATCACAATTACTTTGACAGAGATGCCACACATGCATTTTGTCATCACCTTGTAGACCAATATTGATACAGCCTAGAATCAAATTACTATGTTTAGTAATAGCAATACTGCAATTCCTTGATGGTGCATTTTAATGGGAAGTATTAAATCATTCTTTAAAGGATGCTATATCTCTAGTAAAACAAATTGAGACTTTTTTTTAATAAATTAGTCATTATTTTGTACTCTAGTACGGCACTGAAAGAGAAATTTGCAGTCTGTCATTCTTTACATGTTTAAAACGTTGTCATCCTATTGAATACGCTCAGAAATTCCCAGTGTTAACTTCCCTTGAAGAAGTATGTCCTGTTGACAATGGAGAGGACAGGCAAGGCCACATGGTAGGCACGCGGCGGTTTGAATTCAGCTCGCGTGCCTCTGCATGTGCCACTGTTTAACGGCTTCGAATAGCGCGAGACGACGTATCCTATCTGTCTGCCCGTGCACAACCCTCGAGAAGCTTCCATCGATTCACAAGGAAGGCTGAAAGTGAGTCTGGTTGACAACAATTGCAATCAGTTAATTTTTCCCCACTGTACGGAGAGAACGTGTGTATGTGTACTTTCCACCTCCACGATGTTGCAAATATCTTAAGGGATTTGTAAACAGATTCATGGAAAGCAATTGCTCTTCAACGCCAGTTCAAACGAGCTATTCGATTAATCTCCAGTGTTGCAAATGGGTTATTTCGCACCTTGAGAGTGCATTCCAATATGTAGCAGGGTGCAAGAAAGCTAAATCGTACTGCTTAGTGAAATCATTATCGACGATAACTGTACTTATGAAATATGGCACGGACAACATTGATGACATTCCGGAAAGCGCACTGAGAACTCTGAGCCTGCGCTTGTTGCTTCTCATTGAAAAAAAATTGTTCTGTCCGTAAATGATGTTGAGATCAATTGTATTGAATAACCTCTCACATATCGGTTAACTGTCAAGTCTGGGAAGGCCAAGTCATTGTCATTTTTTAAAATTTTTAAACGTGTCAAGGGGTATGGAAGAAAATGGGAAAATGTCATTAAGATATATAAGCTGTGATAGTGGAGTAGGTTCAAAGGATCGAATGGCTTATTCCAGCTTATAAAGTCTGTGTTTCCATTATTGTGACCTGCCCCGCGATTAAACAAACCTACAGCTTTAGACAGAAAAAGTATTTCTTGATCCAATTATATTTGATATCGTTATTGAACTTTTAATTCTGCTTAAACTTATAAATCAATTACAGTCACCCATTAAACATTCATAGAGATTCCGTGCCTTTCTTGCATGCCTTTTCCCCGATTTTTTAAAAACTTATTTCAAGGGAAAGGGCATCAATGGCTGGGCCAGCATTTATTGTTTATGCCTGAACACTCAAACAGCAATTAAAAGTAAACTACATTGGATATACATGTAGAATATTAGTGAATCAGATCAGTTTTTAATGACAATCAACAGTGATTACATAGTCACCATTACACCAGCTTTTTAAAAAGTTGAATTCAATATTCATCATCTGCTGTGATGTGAATCAACCCCATGTCCCCAAGACATTAGTCTAGGGTTCTGGATCAATAGTTCAGTGACATCACCAATACACCAACAGCTCCCATAGGCTGTGCTGATGTGGATCAGTGGGTATTCAGTGGATAATTACATGTAGTTTTGTTGTGGAAAGTTTAGCTTTTACACACAGTCCTCTGCAAACCACCACCTGAAATGTTACATTTCCCAAAATGCTTTTAGCAGAGATTTTACATTTACGGTAACATATGCAGTTTGGAACTCAATAATATTTTTCTCCTTTGACCATAAGACCATAAAAAGTAGGAACAGCAGTAGGCTGTTTGAGCCTCAAGCATGCACCATCACTCAATAGGATTATGGCTGATTCTTTGCTATTCCTCCATTAGAGGCTGATTTTTGTTCAAATTGGATCCCTTTCTCTTCCACTGTCCAACAAGATGTCTCAGCAATGTCGTTTTGCTAAATATATATTTATAACATTGTGGTGAATCTTATCTCTTTCTGGACTAGCATAGTCGAATCTGAAGCTAGATTTAACACAGATCTTCAGAGGCTGCTTTTTCTTATTGCTACTATGTGGTAACTGACTTACAGACTAACTAACATGGCCACTGCATCACATGATATTAAATCATTTCCTGTGATTACATAATGTAATTAAACAAGCATTTTTCACATATTTTTGTATTTTCTAGTACACTATCAACAATGAGAATGCTCTATTGCCATTCAATTTCCATTTATCATTTCTGTTATTATTGAATCCAAAATTGCTCTCTTCCTGAATTGGTGGCAGTTTTTTCACGTGAATAACTGAAATGTAATGGGGTACTCCAAGATAAATCAGTTGTTGCTTTCCCCTTCTTCACTTATTTCTTCCCTACGTATCTCTCTGATCTCAGTGTCCTCTGTTTCCATCTCCTCCATTCATCTTCACCTTCGGTCTGCTCTGTAGCTTCTTATCATCTGTGTTCTGCCAATCCTGTTCCTTCAATTCGTTTCTCAACCCTTTCTTCCACTCCTCACCAGCTCTCATTTTGCCATCTTTCCACAATCTTTTCCCTATTTTTCTCTATTTCCCTTTGTCAAAAGAAAAAGATATTAAGATGAATTAACAATTTGGTCAAATAGATGGCTTCAATGAGAATTTTAGTGGAATGGGGAGAGGAGACAATTTGAAATGTTCCCACATTATGTTAAAAGTATAGATCTGAGACAGCCCAGCAAATCCTTCGTGGACTCAATCTGTAAGCCTATCTTGGTTCTTCCAGGAGATCACACTCTTTAGTAGCCTGGAATAAAAAAACTCTTAGTTTAGTTTACTTTTAGTCATCCCCTTTTTTGATAATAGCATCACTGTTACAACATTACACTGATACCTATAAGCCGAGCTAACTAGTTCTGCATGCTCTGAACTAGACAGACAACAGTGAAGGACAATAATTTGGGAGAGAAGTTAATTGATGCAGAGTTTCGTTTTGAGGTCAGAATCAAACACTGATATTAATTTCACAAGGGAACATCCGTGAATGTTATCACTCGGTGTCCTGCTTATACAGATTCACTGATGTTAAGACAAATGTTCTTAATTGCCTTACCCTCCCTGCCTGTCCATTTTCTAGAGTGCAGCAAATGTGTTCTATAATTCAACATTACATTTTAGTCTAAATGTTTAAAGGCATGTTTTAAGGTTATAGACTTTCTCAATTATACTCCTTTTGCGACATCTTTGCCCATTTACTTAATCTATCAATATCTTTTTGTAACGTCCTGGAGTCCTGTTCACAACTAATTTTTCCATTTATCTATGTGTCACCAGCAAATTTGGCAACCACACTTCCAATTCCTTTTTCAAAGTCATTTATATAAATTGTAAACAGTTGAGGTATCAGTACTGATTCCTGTGCTCAGCATTTGTTACATCTCATCAATCAGAAAATGATCTATTTATGTCTGCTCTTTATGGCTAGCTCATCTTTTTGTCTGTCAAAGAGTGCGGTGCTGGAAAAGCACAGCTGGTCAGGTAGCATCCGAGGAGCAGGCGAGTCGACGTTTTGAGCATAAGCTCTTCATCAGGAAGATGCTCGAAGATATTTATGCTTCAGACATCAACTCTCCTGTTCTCTGGATGCTGTCTGACCGGCTGTGCTTTTCGAGCACCACGCTCTTTGACTCTGATCTCCAGCATCTGCAGTCCTCATTTTCTCCTCATTTTTTGTCGATGCTAATATGTTAGCCCATAAGCTATTATCTTCCACAATAACCTTTGATATGGAATTTGTTAATATGCCTTCTAATATATTTCCAATGACAGATGTTAAGCTAACTGGCTCGTCATTTCCTTTTCTTTAAGTCTCCCTACCTTTTTGCTTCTTTCCAATCTTATGAATCCCACCTAAATTTAGAGAATTTTGGAAAATTTAAACCAACTCAACAACTATCTCACTCATCAATTCTTTTATAAGACTGTAGCATATTGTCCATCAGATTCCAGGCACTTGTCAGCCCACAACTCCAAAAATATGTTCAGTAGCACTTCACTGATAATTGTGATATTTCTGAGTTCATTTCTTTCTTCCATTTCTCAATTTGTCACTACTTCTGGGATGATATTTGTCATTTCTATTATAAAGACTGATGGCCTGCTTCAACATTTTTATATTTATAAGGGTGGCGTGGTGGTTAGCACTCCTGCCTCACAGTGCCAGGGTCCTGGGTTTGATTCTAGCCAAGGGTGACTGTCTTGTGGAGTTTGCATGTTCTCTGTGTCTGTGTGGCTTTCCTCCAACAGTCCACACATGTGCAAGTTAGGAGGATTGGCGATACCAAATTGACCACAGTGTGCAGGCTAGGTGGATTAGTCATGGGAAATATAGAAGTGGGATGCTCTTCAGGGGATCAGTATGGGCTAAATGGCCTGCTTCCACACTATAGGGATTCTATGATATTCTGCCAAATCTTTTGACCTGCCATCTGTCTTTGCTCAATTGTATACTTTTTCCTTAAGTTCGATAACATTGCTAATTAACCATGGATGATTGGTCCATCCCGGGAAATTTTTCTTATTCACTGCAATGTATCTATTTTATATATTCTAAAATAGTCCCTTAAATGTCTATAGCTGAATCTCTATTGACCTATGCTCTAACCAGTTCTGGTGAGAAGACTCAAAGCATTAACTCTGTTTTCCTCCTATAGATGCTGCCAGATCTATTGAATTTCATGAGCAATTTCTGTTTCTATTATGCTGTAACTTAATTTGTCAGTTTACTTCAGCCAAGTCTGCTTTCATGTCTCATAGCTACCCTTATTTAAATTAAAAAATATAGTCTCAGGCCCACTCCACTCTCCCTCAACTGAATGCAAAACTCATCCATATTATAGTTGTTGCCCTCACTAAGAGGTAATTAACGAATTTCATGCAATTACGAAATACCAGTTCTGGTCTAGCCTGCTGTCTCTCAGGCCCCAGAACATGTTGGCCTGATAAACTATCCTGAAAACATTCTGCGAACTCCTCATCTATGCAGATCCCCTGAAGGTTCAACTAGATCAGGTCAAGTGTTGACTGAGATCTAGTGATACGCATTGAACTTTGTATTTAAGAGTTGACTTTTACTTCCCCTCTCCCTATCTCTCCCTCACCTTTGATGGTCTACCCTTAATGGGCTTTGCATGAAAATTGATGAATTAATGAAAACATGGGTGATTTACTGATGGTGGTTATTAGATGAGAAAAAAATATCATGAATGATTTGGTGAGGGGCAAAAAGAGAAGTACAGTAATATACAAGACAATTCTGGATGTAAAAAAATGCTGAGTTCACCTCCACCTCTCCCTCACCTTTAATGGTCTACATTACACTTCACAAGCTTTGTGTGTAAATTAATCAACTGGTGATCATTAATTAGTTACGAGTGAACAAAGAACAATACAGCACAGGAACAGGCCCGCTGACCCTCAAAGCCTGCAACGAACACATTTTGCCCTTCCACACTAAAACTGTCTTCACTTACAGGATTCTGTATCCCTCTATTCCCTTCCTATTCTTGTATTCGTTCAGGTGCTTCTTGAATGCTGCTATTGTGAAAGAACAAAGTTAATAGGTGAGAAAATACCATGGGTCACTGGATGAGGAATAAACCAAAATTCAACTTGTAACAGCACTTCTGCAAATAAACAAGGGAAAAAAAAGAACTGAGCATATGGTGAAAGGGTAGTGCTCCACAGGCAGATCATTGCAACTCTGAAAAAGTTGCTTTAAAAGAAAATTGCATGAGCTGAACTTTGTGGCTACTCAGGAATTAAAAAGAAAGTGCTGAGTTCATATTTATAAGTGATGCTAATAGCATGGGTTCAATTCATGCGCTGACCGAGGTTACCATAAATAACTGTTTCTCAACTTCTCATAAGACAACTCACTCATTCCTTGTATAAATTTAGTAAATCTACTCTGAACTGCGGCCAATGGGTTTATGTTTTTCCTTCTGAAGGGGGGAGGGTGAGCAGCCAGAAGATGTGGTCCACATTAAGGTGTGGTGACCATCAGGCTAAACCACAACCAGCTGTCTCTCTCTCTCTTTCTCTCTCTCATGAGAGAAAGGGAAAGAGAGAGAGAGAAGCCCTAAAGCTTGGGTAGGGCTATGGTGATTTTAATGCAAAACCAAGCAGCTTTTCCCACTACCAAATCACCCAGAGGATGGAATTCACTACCACAGAAAGTTGTTGAGGCCAAAATGTTATATTTTCTAGAAGAAGGTAGACATAGCTGTTGTGGCTAAAGGGATCAAGGGATATGAGGATGCATTGTTATATGTGTTAATCCAATCTCTAAGCTCATCTGCCTTAACTATCATGCTTCTCGCATTAAAACAAATACTCTTCAGAATGCCAGTCCAACTGTGTTCAGTAATCTCCTCTTGTCTGTTCTTCCTGTTATTGTTGTGCTGGAAAAGCACAGCAGGTCAGGCAACATCTGAGGAGCAGGACAGTCGATGTTTCGGGCATAAGCCCTTCATCAGGAACAGGAAACATCGAATCTCCTGCTCCTCGGATGCTGCTTGACCTGCTGTGCTTTTCTAGCACCACACTCTCGACTCTGATCTCTAGCATCTGCAGTCCTCACTTTCTCCCTGTTCTTCCTGTTATTCTTACTGGCCTTAATCGGACTCCCCCTTAGTTATTTTACTTGCTGACCTACTGCTTCAGTTTCTGCCCCACTACACTAGTTTAAACCATCCTGAGTGGCATTAGCAAACCTCACTGCCAGGATTTTGGTGCCCCTCCAGTTTAGTTGAAACCTATCCTTTTTATACAGGTCCCACCTGCCCTGGAAGGTATTGCACTGGTCCACTTATCTGAAGCCGTTCCTCCTACATCAGCTCTTTAGCCATGTATTTAACTGTACTACTTTCCAGTTCATAGCAGACTGGGATGTGCCACAGGAAGTAATCCTGAGATTATAACCCAAGAGGTCCTACCTTTCAACTGTACTACTTTCCAGTTCATAGCAGACTGGGATGTGCCACAGGAAGTAATCCCGAGATTATAACCCAAGAGGTCCTACCTTTCAGTGGGCGGCACGGTGGCACAGTGGTTAGCACTGCTGCCTCACAGCGCTAGAGACCCGGGTTCAATTCCCGCCTCTGGCGACTGACTGTGTGGAGTTTGCACATTCTCCCCGTGTCTGCGTGGGTTTCCTCCGGGTGCTCCGGTTTCCTCCCACAGTCCAAAGATGTGCAGGTTAGGTGAATTGGCCATGCTAAATAGCCCGTAGTGTTAGGTAAGGGGTAAATGTAGGGGTATGGGTGGGTTGCGCTTCGGCGGGGCGGTGTGGACTTGTTGGGCCGAAGGGCCTGTTTCCACACTGTAAGTAATCTAATCTAATCTAATCTAAAAAAACTTCCTACCTAAATCCCTGAACGCCATTTGCAAGACCTCACCTCTCTTTCTGCATGTTTTGTTGGTACCAATGTGGACTACATCCTTTGGCTGCTCACCACCCCCCCCCACCCCCCCCTTTTCCGAAGGAAAGACATAAACACATTGGCCGCAGTTCAGCATAGATTTATTAAATTGATACATGGAATGAGAGAGTTGTCTTATAAGAATGCGTTGGACAAGCTGTGATTGTTCCATTGCAGCTTGAGCATTTAACTGCTTGTGAAAAGGTATTAAAAGTTGGTGTTAGATTCACAATAACAATAATGTCAAATGCTTACAATTTCACTGTCATTTCTACCACAATTTGTGGACTTTTGGACGACACATTAAAATTTGGTCAACTAAAAAGTTTTGAAGTACTATTATAAACATGAAAAAAGAGGTTATAGAGCTTAAAGCCTTGACACAGATAAACTGTAGAGTGATTTTTACATCTGTAATGTGCAAAGTATTGGAGAGGATTCTGAGAGACAGGGTTTATGATTACTCGAAAAACCATAGTTTGATTAGAGATAGTCAGCATGGTTTTGTGAGGGGTAGGTCATTCCTCACAGAATTTATTGAATTCTTTGAGGTTGTGACAAAACATGTGGTTGAAGGTAAAGCAGTGGATGTAGTGTACATGGGTTTTAGCAAGGCGTTTGACAAGGTTCTCCATGGTAGGCTCATTCAGAAAGTAAGGAGGCATGGGGTACTGGGAAGCCTGTCTGGATACAGAATTGGTTGGCCCATAGAAGACAGAGAGTGGTGTAGATGGAAAGTATTCAGCCTGGAGCTCGGTGACCAGTGGTGTTTCGCAGGGATTTGTTCTGAGACTTCTGCTCTTTGTGATTTTTATAATGACTTTGGTGAGGAAGTGGAAGGGTGGGTTAGTAAGTTTGCCGATGACACGAAGATTGATGGAGTTGTGGATAGTGTGGAGGGCTGTTGTAGGTTGCAACGATATATTGACAGGATACAGAACTGGGCTGATAAGTGACAGATGGAGTTCAACCTGGAAAAGTAGGAAGTCATTTGCTTTGGAAGGTAGAATTTGAATGCAGAATACAGGATTAAAGGCAGGATTCTTGGCAGTGTGGCGGATTAGAGGGAACTTGGGTTGCATGTCCATAGATCCCTCAAAGTTGCCACCCAGTTTGATAGGGTTGTTCAGGAGGCATATGGTGTGTTGGCTTTCATTAGCAGGAGGATTGAGTTTAAGGGCCGTGAGGTCATGCTGCAGTTCTATAGAGTCCTGGTTAGACCATATTTGGAATATGGTGTTCAGTTCTGTTCACCTCATTATAGGAAAAATGTGGAAGCTTTAGCGAGGGTGCAGAGAAGATTTACCAGGATGCTGCCTGAACTGGAGGGCATATCTTATGAAGAAAAAATTGAGGGAGCTAGGACTTTTCTCATTGGAACGAAGAAGGATGAGAGGTGAGTTGATAGAGGTGTACATGGTGTTGAGTTAATAGCCAGAGACTTTTTCCCATGGTGAAAATGTGTTTCACAAGGAGGCATAAGTTTAAGGTAATTGGAGGAAGATTTAGGGGAGTTATTAGAAGTAGGTTCTTTACTCAGAGAGTGGTGGGCGCATAGAATGCACTGCCAGCAGTGGTAGTAGAGTCAGATACATTAGGGACATTTAAGCGACTCTTGGATAGGCACATGGAAGTTAATACAATAAAGGATATATAGATTAGTCTGATCTTAGAGTAGGATAGAAAGCTGGCACAATGTTGAGGGCTAAAAGGTCTGTACTATGCTGTACTTTTCTATGTTCTTTGATTAAGTCAGGGGTGTCCAAAGACTACAATTGAGGTGTGTAGATTTGTAGGGCTTGAAGAAGTTACAAATGTTGGGAAAGGCAAGACCTTGGAAGAGATTGAAAGCAGCAATAAGAATTTTAAAATGGAGGTTTTGTAAAATTGGGAACCACTGGAAGTTAACAGGGGTGATGAGTGAATTTGGCTTGGTGTAGCATTATGAATGTGTTCAAACTTTTAGAAAATGTAAAATACGATGCAGTTCAAGAGACCATTGGATTAGTCAATTCAAGAGACAACAGGGATGCATGGATGAGGGTTTCAGCAACAGTTGAGGTTAGGTGAAAGTGGGTACTGCAGATGCTGGAGATTAGAGTCAAGATTAGAGTGGTGCTGGAAAAGCACAGCAGGCCAGGCAGCATCTGAGAAGCAGGAAAATCGACATTTTCAGGCAAAAGAGGGCATTCCTGATAGAGTCATAGAGATGTACAGCATGGAAACAGACCCTTCGGTCCAACACGTCCATGCCGACCAGATATCCCAACCCAATCTAGTCCCACCTGCCAGCACCCGGCCCATATCCCTCCAAACCCTTCCTATTCATATACCCATCCAAATGCCTCTTAAATGTTGCAATTGTACCAGTCTCCACCACTTCATTTGGCAGCTCATTCTATACACGTACCACCCTCTGTATGAAAAAGTTGCCACGTAGATCTCTTTTATATCTTTCCCTAAACCTATGCCCTCTAGTTCTGGACTCCCTGACCCCAGGGAAAAGACTTTGCCTATTTACCCTATCCATGCCCCTCATAATTTTGTAAGCCTCTATAAGGTCACCCCTCAGCCTCTGACGCTCCAGGGAAAACAGCCCTAGTCTGTTAAGCCTCTCCCTATAGCCCAAATCCTCCAACCCTGGCAACATCCTTGTAAATCTTTTCTGAACCCTTTCAAGTTTCACAACATCTTTCCGATAGGAAGGAGACCAGAATTGCACGCAATATTCCAACAGTGGCCTAACCAATGTCCTGTACAGCCGCAACATGACCTCCCAACTCCTGTACTCAATACTCTGAATAATAAAGGAAAGCAGACTGGACACCACCTTCACTATCCTATCTAATGCGACTCCACTTTCAAGGAGATATGAACCTGCACTCCAAGGTCTCTTTGTTCAATAATACTCCCTAGGACCTTACCATTAAGTGTATAAGTCCTGCTAGGATTTGCTTTCTCAAAATGCAGCACCTTGCATTTATCTGAATTAAACTCCATCTGCCACTTCTCAGCCCATTGGCCCATCTGGTCCAGATCATGTTGTAATCTGAGGTAACCCTCTTCGCTGTCCACTACACCTCCAATTTTGGTGTCATCTGCAAACTTATTGACTGTACCTCTTATGCTCGCATCCAAATCATTTATGTAAATGACAAAAAGTAGAGGGCCCAGCACTGATCCTTGTGGCACTCCACTGGTCACAGGCCTCCAGTCTGAAAAACAACCCTCCACCACCACCCTCTGTCTTCTACCTTTGAGCCAGTTCTGTATCCAAATGGCTGGTTCTCTCTGTATTCCGTGAGATCTAACCTTGCTAATAAGTCTCCCATGGGGAACCTTATTGAACATCTTACTGAAGTCCATATAGATCACATCTACCACTCTTTGTTACTCATCAATCCTCTTTATTACTTCCTCAAAATACTCAATCAAGTTTGTGAGACATGATTTCCCATGCACAAAGCCATATTGACTATCCCTAATCAGTCTTTGCCTTTCCAAGTACATGTACATCCTGTCCCTCAGGATTCCCTCCAACAACTTGCCCACCACCGAGGTCAGGCTCACTGGTCTACAGTTCCCTGGCTTTTCCTTACCACCCTTCTTAAACAGTGGCACCACGTTAGCCAGTTTCCAGTCTTCCGGCACCTCACCCGTGACTATCGATGATACAAATAACTCAACAAGAGTCCCAGCAATCACTTCTCTAGCTTCCCACAGAGTTCTAGGGTACACCTGATCAGGTCCTGGGGGTTTATCTACCTTTACCATTTCAAGACATCCAGCACTTCCTCCCCTGTTTTGCCTGCTCCTCAAATGCTGCCTGACTTGCTGTGCTTTTCCAGCTCCACTTTAATCTTAACAGTTGAGTTTAGTCAGGGCAGGAGATAGATAAATTTTGTGGAGGCAGTTTTAGAGATGGAGAAGATACGTCCCAGAAGCTCATCTCAGGTTCTAATAGAATGCTAAATATGTGACACATCTGGTTCATACTAGATGATAGCTAGGGAAAGAGATGAGCCAGTAGCTACAAGCAGAGTGAAGACTTAAGTCATCACATTATTTAGTTTGAGAAATTTCTGCTAACCTGATACTTTGTACTTGCTATGGGAACGTAAACTTGATTGTATGCATCAACTAAGTAATGTGACAGATCAGATACAGCAGAATTCAAGAGTTAACATTAAGGTAGTATAAGTGCACATGTTGAACATGATATTCTTTTGGATGGTGTTACTGAATAGCAGTATATGAATAAGAACTAAGAGAGGATCAGTGATAAATCCTTGGATGTTCCATAAGTAGTGGTGCAATAATGAAGTAGAAGACTTTGTAGGTGATTCTCTCGCTATGAGTAGATATAGAATCAATGAAGGGCTAATGATGGAGGAGAGGCTTTGTAGAATATTATGTTGTCAACTGTGCTGATATGTTGAGAAGATTGAGTAAAGGTGATTTAACGTGATTTTATAAAGGATATTATTTTGACTTTTAAAGGCCAAGTTCAAGAATGAAAACATAATTGGAGAGATTCAAACCTGGAGTTGTGGGGAAGATGAGCATGAATTTGGGAAGTGTCAACATTTTTAAACATTTTGGAGAGGAAAGTAACAATGAAGGTGGAACAATAGTTTGCAAGGATGGTGTGATGCCCAACCTGATAGTCTATCTGTGATTTCAGTCCACAGTCACGATGTTGATTCCTAAATTCCCTCTGAAGTTCCTGAGCAATCCATTTTGATTAATTCATGCAGCAGTTTGATACAGGATGTAGGTTGATCATGACCCCCTGGAGCACCTTCCTTGGTCTTCAAGTCTGAAAGTGGGATTTGAAGCCAGAGCTTCTGGTCAAGAAGCAAGGAGTCTGCCTAATGCACCAGAAATCCTTCTCAAGGCAACCAGTGATGATCAATTTTCAAACAGCACATATTTGCAAATAATGCAATTGATTAGGGGTGATGCATATTTAGCTCATGATAGACCTGTATGAGATTTATGTTTTACAATATTAGTACTGAATTACTCTATAATCCAGTTCTTCCAATTCATTAATATGAAATGTCAACTTAATTCCTCTGTACACAGATACTACTTCCACTCCTGTACATTTACAGCATTTTCTGTTTATGCACTGATATTATATTTGAGATTTTTACCATCTGCAATATGTTAAATTGATGTTGTTTTGTCTTGCTCAGGAAAGATGGAAAATACAAATAAATTATCAAATCTGGATAAAATCTTACTAAAATTAGGTAAGAAAACTTAACTGACAAAACAGAATACAAGCTATTATGCTGAAGGTTTATATTGTTACTCATAATCAGTTTTTTGAAATATAATTTTAAACATTCTTATTTATGTAAATATGCTAGTGTTTCAGGTGGACCAGGGTACACAACTGCAAAAAGAAGTTAAGCAGCAGATTCACAGTATGTATTCTTTCCTGTCTTATACACTCAGTCAATAAAAATAAATGGAATGTAATGGTAATTTTTTTTGTCTTGAAGCTCACGCTATGGAATCTTGCTCAATTAGGATCAAAAGGTGGATTTTACATTGCCATACTGGTTGGTATGAATGATGTGGAGATTGGTATGAAGGCTGGGGAGCATGTAAAATAAAATAGGTGGCCATTTCACTCCTTAACCAGATTGAGGGAATGATGAGTAAGTCTAATTCACTGAAGTAAGCTTAAACTGAAATAAAATAAACTTAAATGAAAGCAATTATGAAGACATGAAAGCTGAGCTAGCAAAAATGAACTGGCAAATTAGGTTAAGTAAAATATTAGTAGAGATCCAGCAACAGACGCTTAAGGGGATTTTTCAAAATACATTAAATGGATATATTCTGATAAGAAAGAAAATTCCAAAATCTGTGGTTAACTAAAGAAGTTAAAAATAGTTTTAAAAAAATGTAATTGTGGAAAGATGGGTGGCAGGTCAGAAGATTGGTCAGAAAATTTTAAAAAACACAGCAGATTGACTAAGTTAAAGTTTGAGTGAGGGCCATCTAGAATAATAAAAACAGGTAGTAAGTGTTTCTAAAGATATTTTAAATAAATAAACAAGTTAACAAAGTGCGACAAAATGTGTAGAAAGTGTATCTTGCGAATTACTAATGAGAAATTAGGTGATGGCAGATCAATTGATCAGTTATCATGAAGGACTCTCCTACTCAACTTCTCCCTCACCTGAAGCATGGTGACCTCTGGTCAAGCCACCATCAATCATTTCTCTCTTGAGAGAGTAGCCCTATGGTCCTCTGGAACTATGATGGCTTTACTGTTTGATTATTACTATAACATCCCAGAAGTAGTCAAAAATCAGTAAATAGGAGGAAGAGAGAAACAGAAGAAAATTACCATCACCAAGGAAGTGAACTGAGCAAATTGTTGGAACTGCAGGCTGACAAATTCTTGGGTCCTGACTGAATACATCATAGGGTCTGAAAATTAGTGGTTAGTAAGGTAGTTGAAATATTGCTTTAATTTTCCAACATTCTCTAGATTTGGGGAACATTCCATTAGAATGTGAAATAGTGAATAAAACTTCTTTATTTAAAAAGGGGGAAAGACAGAAAGCAGGAAACTACAGGCCAGTTAGGTTAACAGCTATCATAGCAAAATGTTAGAAGCTATTATTGAAAACATTACAGCAGGGTACTTAACGTCCAAGTTACTTAGGAAGTCATGTTGTTTCTGTGAAAGAGAAATCATGTTTAATCAATTTATTGGAGCTACCATAAGATGTAGGAGTAGAAATAAGCAATTTGACCCATCAGGATTTCTCCATTGTTCAATTAGATCGAGGCTGATCTAACAATCCTTAACTCTACTTTCCTGCCTTTTCCACATAACCCTTGATCCTTTCACTGATTAAAAATCTGTTTATTTCTGTTTTGGATACTCTTAATGATCCAGCCTTAACAGCTTTCTGTGGTTAAGAATTCCGCAGATTCGGTACCCTCTGAGAGAGGTAAAGTCTTCTCACCTCTGTCTTAAATGGGCAACCATTGCTCTGAGATTCCGTACTAGGTCGCTCGGGTCCTAGGCTCTCACAAAGAGGAAGCAACCTTTCTGCATCTACCCTGTTAAGCCCCCGAAGAATCTTATTTGTTTCTATAAAGTCTCCTTTCATTCTGCTAAACTCAACCTAGTCAACCTTGCCTCATAAAACAATCCCTCTGTACCCAGAATCAATCCAGTGAACTTTCTCTGGTTTGCATCTAATGCCAGTATTTCTTACCTTCGATAATGGATGTGGTCCAACTAGTGCCTTGTATAATTTTAGCAACACTTCCCTATTTTTATACTCCATTCACTTTAAGACAAAGCCTAACAGACATTTGACTTCCCTAGTTACCCCAGATCAGAGTGATGCTGGAAAAGCACAATAGGTCAGGCAACATCTGAGGAGCAGGAAAATCGACATTTGGGGCAAAAGCCCTCCATACTAATATAAGAACAAATTGCCCCCAACAGTGTGGATTTGTGTTATTAAGTATTTTAGTAAGTATCCTTATATGTGGCATAATATCAAACACCTTTTAAAATCTAGATATATTATACCTACTGGTTCCCCTTTATCTATCCTGCTTGTTATCATCTCAAAGAATTTTAATAATTTGTCAGGTACTATTTCCCTTTCATGAAGCCATTCTGACTCTGTTTGATTATGTTATTTATAAATGTTCTGCTATTATATACAAGAAGCCATAACATTGTTCCCCAAGACAGATTTTAAGCTTATAGTTTTCTTTTTTTGGCTCTCTCCTTTTTTTGAACAAGGTGTAACATTTGTAGTTTTCTTATCCACTTAGACTTTTCCAGCATCTAAAGATCGTTGGAAGATTACTACCAGTGCTTTCACTACCCAAGGAATGACTTCCTTTAATATCCTAGGATGTAAACCCTCATGTCCAGGGACTTTTTGGCTTTTAGCCCCATAAGGTTCCCTCGTACATATTCTCTAGTGATAACCGTTGTATTTATTTCTCCCCACCATTTTTACCTTGATTATTTGGTATAGTTGAATACTATGTGTATCATCTACTATGAAGATTAATGTAAAGTATTTACCTTCTCCTCATTATTTACTCAGTCTCATTCTTCAAGGGTCCTCTGTTTTCTTTAGCCTCTCTCTTCCTTTAACTTTAGTTAAAAAAGCTCTTGCTGTCCATTTGTATATCAAAGAACAAAGAAAATTTACAGCCCAGGAACAGGCCCTTTGGCCCGCCAAGCTTGAGCCGATCCAAATCCACTGTCTAAACCTATTGCCCAATTCCTAAGCATCTGTATCCCTCTGCTCCCCGCCTATGCATGCATCTCTCCAGACGCACCTTAAATGAATCTACCGTGCCTGCCTCTACTACCTCTGCTGGCAACGCGTTCCAGGCACCTACCACCCTCTGTCTAAAGTACTTGCCACGTATATCCCCCTTAAACTTTTCACCTCTTAACTTGAATCCGTGGCTTCTCGTTATTTAATCCCTCACCCTGGGAAGTTTATCTCTATCTACCCTGTCTATACCCTTAATGATTTTAGATTACAAGCAGGTCCCCTCTCAATCTCCTTTTTTTCCAATGAAAACAATCCTAACCTACTCAACCTCTCTTCATAGTTAGCACCTTCCATACCAAGCAACATACTCATAAATCTTCTCTGCACCCTCTCCAAAGCATCCACATCCTTTGGGTAATGTGGCGACCAGAACTGTACACAGTATTCTAAATGCGGCTGAACCAAAGTCTTATCCAATTTTAACATGACCTGCCAGCTGTTATACTCAATACCCCGTCCGATGAAGGCAAGATGCCTTCTTGACCACTCTATCCACCTGTGCAGCCACCTTCAGGGTACAATGGACTTGAACTCTCAGATCTCTCTGTTCATCAACTTTTCCCAAGGCTCTTCCGTTTACAGTATAGTTCGCTCTAGAAAATGCATCACCTCATATTTGCCTGGATTGAACTCCATATCACTTAGTAGTTTATCCTAATAGTTTATTTCCTCCCTCTTTTTTATTCATCATCTTTTGTTGGCTTTAAATCTTTTCCTACCCTTTGGTTTGCCACCAATCTTTGTTTTTTTTTCAATCTGATACTATTCTTTGAGGAAGGAGTATGTTCTATGGATGAAGGAGAGCTAGTGATGCGCTGTCCTTGGATTTCCTGAATGCATTTGCAAAGGTGCCACATAAAGGCAATTGTGGAACATAAAAGATCATGGTGTAGGTGTTAAAATATTGGCATGGGTAGAAGATTTTCTAACTGAAACAGGGAGTACTCATAAATAGATTATTTTCTGGTAGTCAAGATGTGATGAGGAGTTTACCACATGGATCAATGCTGAGGCCTCAACATTTTACAATTTATATACATGACTTGGGTTAGTGGACAGAAGATATGGTTTTTAAATTTTCTATTGGCAAAAAGATAGATAGGAAAATAAGCTGCAAAGGAGACGTACAAAGGGACATAGATTTAGTGAGTGAGCAAAGATCTGGCAAATGGAGTATAATGTGAAAAATGTGAAATTGGGGTAGGAAGAATGAAAAAGGAGGCATTATCTAAATGGTGAGAGATTGTTGAGCTAGGAGATGCAGAAGGACCTGGGTATTAGTGCTGGGATCACGAAAGATAAAACAAGTAATTAGGAAAGCTAATACAAAACCATTGTGTAATAGAAGGGAGGAATTAAATGCAAAAATAGAGGAAAGGTACAGTCATTTGTGCCAATAATTTGAGAAAGATAAAGAAAACTATTGGTTATCACAGTTATACTGATATAGAATATAATTTGTGAATTTAATAAGGCCCCTGCGGTAGTGTTGGAAATTTGATTTGAAGGAGCTGTGAGGAAGTTGGGAATCAATTTGAGCGGTATAACACAATGTTTTCAGTTATATTTGTTCTTAGCCTGGACTTGTTTTGTTTGAAGAATGCCACTATGAATAACTTTTAATGTGACTTTGTATTGTTGATAGTAATTCAGAAGATTTTTGAAATTTAATGCTCTTCTCATAACTAATTTGTTAGCAGGGAAGCATTATTTGCGCTGGAGGGTGATGGGTGGTGACATCTCTTCCTTCCTGTCATTGACCAGTTAAACAAATGGTGAGAAGGCTTGTGGACAGCCTTCCCACTCCATCACCATTGAGGCTGCTGTGTGGACAATTAATGCCTTAAAATTGTGCCTGTACTAGTAATGTGTTTTGGTGTCCAATTAAAACAGGCTGTGTTCCATTTCTGACTAAATTTAGAATGACCAACTTTTAATACTTTAATATGTCTTGTGTGTTTTCTAGTATATTCAGCAATTATTGCAAAAAAGAGACAACATATTGATGAACTACATGTAAAACGTAGCCATTTTGATGATGAAATTAATCGAATGCAAAGGATAAGTGCACATACCATGGACAATTTTAAAGTGTAAGGATTTTGTTTAATTAAAATTAAACAATTACAGCTGGTTCAATTTTAGTATCCAAACCTCTCCAGTGGTGCACTACAATGAGCAATGAGTATCTAATTGTTTGTGGAGCATATGTGAGTAGAAGAAATAACATAGATACAATCTGAAAAGGTTCAAATGAAATCCAATTTTACACTAGAGAACAGATTATCCAGATTATATTGAAAACTATGTCCCCAATCTGAAAAAATCCTATATACTTTATCTATTTTATATGCCACATTATTAATTTAATAGTGGTTTTACTCAATTTTAATTCTACCAGTGATTGCGCATTGCTGATGTCAAAGTACTGAGCGAATTCATTTTGCAGAACTGTTAAATAATGTGACTACAGCATATCATAAATATTTTAGATTGATTTACTAGTTATCTACTAGTAATACGTAATACAATAAGTGTTGTAAATAATGTTAAATATGAAACTACAGTATCTGTTTCACAGATGTAACTTCTCAGCAAAACATTGCACCCAGTGGGAGCAACATCTCCATAATTGTCTGCCCAATTGCATGCTTACAATGATTTTCTGCTCTTAAAATGTGATCATAACTTCCTGAAAATTTTGATGGTTGACATAACCCATCAGTATGCATAATTTTTAAACTTGATAAATAAACAAAAGACTGTATATTCTTAACAAAAACTAAACTTAATTTCATAACCAAAGAAATATTTTATAGATACCTTATTGCTAGTTGTAAACATTAAACCACTTGGAATGAACTGTCCTTTCTGTCCATGCTTACAAGGCTTTCTGACTTTTTTTGGAGTTTTGGGTATGCCATATTATTTTGTTTTGTTTTTGTGGACAGGGTACCAAAATTCTAACTTTGATAAGTCCAAATATTAAATATTAATTAATCTTAAAATATTGTGGCTATGGGAACAGGTCAGAGGTTAGGAATGCTGCAGCAAGTAATTCACCTCCTGCCTGCCCAATCCCTTCCACCATCTACAAGACACAAATCAAGGATGTGAAGGAATACTGTCCAGTTGTGTGGATGAGTGCAACTCCAACAACACTCAAGAAGTTTGACACAATCCTGGACAAAATAGCCCACTTGATTGGTACCACATCTTAAAACGTCAAGTCCTTGCCTCACTAATGCTCAGTTGCATCAGTGTATACCATCTTGAGGTGCACTTCAGAAATTCACCAAAGCTGCCTAGACAGCACCTTCTTAACCACCAATCATTTTCACTTATAATGACAAGGGCAGCAGACATATGGGAACAGCATTATTTAACGTTCCGCTTCAGGTCACTCACCATCATGATTTGGAAATAAATCTTGTAAGCTCCAATGTCACTGGGTCAAATTCCTTGAATGCCCTCTCTAATAGCATTGTGGGTCTACCTACAGCACTTGAATCGCAGTGGTTCAAGAAGGCAGTTCACCACCACTTTCTCAAAGGCTAATATGGAGGACAATCACTGACCCAACCAGTAATGCTCACATCCCATGAGTGAATTATTTAAAAACAAGTTGTTAGCAAAGTAGGTGTTTGTGAATATTCCTGCCAGCTCGTCTGTGCAGGATCTGGGTGCATGGCTGGGGACTCCATCCAGGCCAGTTGCTTTCTGTGAGTTCACAGGCCAATCTGATTTCTGCAGTGGTGATTGTGGGTGCAAGTGTACCCAAAGTTGTTGGGACAGATGACATAATTTCACTGACCTTCTTTCCAAAACCAGCATAAAATGCATTGAGCTCATCAGGGAGAGATGTATTGTTGTCATCAATTCTACTCGACTTCACTTTTCAGTCTGTTTATATTGAGTAAACTTTGTCACAGTTGACATGTGATTGTATGGTTAGTTTGGGACTCTAGTCTGGTATTGCCGGTTGGGGTCCCTGATGACTTTGCGAAAGTCATACTTGGATTTCCTGTATAGGTCAGGTCACCCGACTTGAACACTTCAAATGTCGACTTCAGTAGGGAGTGGATCTCCCAGTTCATCCATAGTTTCTGGTTGAGGATCTCTTGGATTAACGTCTTTGCCACGCAGTCCTCTATACAGTTAATGATGAAGTCTGCAAAGGTCATGGCATACTCATTTAGGTTGGCCATTGAGTTTTTGAATATGGACCTGTCCACCAGCTCCAAGCAGTCATGCAGGAGCTCATCCTTTACCTCAGTACCCTGGGCTGACCAGACATGTTGAGCATCGTTTTGACAGAGACAAAGTTTGAGAAAAATTTCAGAATATGAAGAGGAGAAAATTTCATGACTAAAATAATAATGAAACCTTTTTTCTGGAAGTTGGTAGATAAAAATATCTGAGACACTTGAACTTCTTCATTGCGGAGTACAATGTCGAAGGAATAAATTGATGTGTCTACTATACCTTAAAGCTAATTTTGTAAGTCATCCCTTATTTATTTCATTAACTGACAATATGTCTTCAGCCACATACTGAACTTTGTTCAGTCGTCTCTGATGAAATGCTATAGATAAAATTTGTGCGAAGATTTGTAGCTCGGGTGCTCGTTGTTGTGGTTCTGTTCGCCGAGCTGGAAGTTTTTGTTGCAAACGTTTCGTCCCCTGGCTAGGCGACATCATCAGTGCTTGGGAGCCTCCTGCGAAGCGCTTCTTTGATGTTTCCTCCGGTGTTTATAGTGGTCTGTCCCTGCCGCTTCCGGTTGTCAGTTTCAGCTGTCCGCTGTAGTGGTTGGTATATTGGGTCCAGGTCGATGTGTTTGTTGATGGAGTTTGTGGATGAATGCCATGCCTCTAGGAATTCCCTGGCTGTTCTCTGTCTGGCTTGCCCTATGATAGTAGTGTTGTCCCAGTCGAATTCATGTTGCTTGTTGTCTGCGTGTGTGGCTACTAAGGATAGCTGGTCGTGTCGTTTCGTGGCTAATTGATGTTCATGTATGCGGATTGTTAGCTGTCTTCCTGTTTGTCCACGGAACGAGGACATACCACAACCAAAAGGACTAGCCACACTATCATACATCAGGAGCATCTCGGAACTGACTGCCAGACTACTGCGACCCCTAGGACTCATAACGGCACACAAACTAACAGCCACGCTCAGACAACAACTCACTAGAACGAAGGACCCGATACCCAACATGAGCAAGACGAATGTAGTGTACAAAATACCATGCAAGGACTGCACTAAACACTATATAGGACAAACAGGAAGACAGCTAACAATCCGCATACATGAACATCAACTAGCCACGAAACGACACGACCAGCTATCCTTAGTAGCCACACACGCAGACAACAAGCAACATGAATTCGACTGGGACAACACTACTATTATAGGGCAAGCCAGACAGAGAACAGCCAGGGAATTCCTAGAGGCATGGCATTCATCCACAAACTCCATCAACAAACACATCGACCTGGACCCAATATACCAACCACTACAGCGGACAGCTGAAACTGACAACCGGAAGCGGCAGGGACAGACCACTATAAACACCGGAGGAAACATCAAAGAAGCGCTTCGCAGGAGGCTCCCAAGCACTGATGATGTCGCCTAGCCAGGGGACGAAACATTTGCAACAAAAACTTCCAGCTCGGCGAACAGAACCACAACATGCTATAGATAACTGAACATTCACGAGGTTACCTGTTAACTTTAGAGATGCAGTATAAATTGTATATTAAAGGAAAATAAAAGTTAATCTGCTGTACTAATTCAAATTGCTTTCCTAAAATTTGTTCTTGTGCTTTTAGCTGGAAGCCAACTTGTTTGCTTCTAACACAGCATGAAGATCATTTTGAGAAGCAACTTTTAGAAGAACATGCTAATACCATCAGAGATAAGTAAGGAAGAATAAAGCAATGCTCTCCTTTTATATTTTCAAATACCTGTCATCGTGCAGTAGTTGTGCACTCAAATATTTTCTTTGCAAAGGATTTCAAATAACATAAAACAATTTATATTAAAGTCCATATCAGCATGTTCTTATGAAGTGCAACTTTTTTGAATTTTCATACACGCACTTTAGTTTTCTTCATTTTCAATTTTTAATTGTAATACAGTCCTTGTTTGTAGATAGATGATTGTCAGTTGACTTGTATATTTTTCGATATATTTTTCATAAGCCATTGATAACAACAGTACCAAGTCATAAAGTTCCTGTAATATTGAAAATTATCCCAAGGTGCTTCCCAAAGTCAATGCATAATAATATAGACCCTTAAGTTGTGGGAGTAAACTTTGGGAAGATTGATTGAAAGATGTGTTAAAAAGACTGTTTTGAAGAAGTTTTTAAGGGCAAGAAAGAGAAGTGTTAAGACAGAAGATTTCAGGGACAAAGTTCCATGGACTACCACCAAGGCAACTGAACACTCTAGGCTGAATCTTGTGTTTTATTGGCTAATGTTAATTTTGTCGAGTTTCAAACAGGATGTTTTTTCACAATACCCAGTGAGATCTTTTGCCATAACTTACTAAACATGCCACATTCACTATGCACCTCATCCCTATTGCGCCCTTCTCACCTGTTTCAAGCCACATTCTACCACTCATCGTACAAAGAATAAGTTGCCACTGCTGGGATATGATGGAATATACTGGTATCCTTAGTGTTGGCACTATCTTTAAATGGCTCTGTGCATCTGAACAAGCACTGTTAACCCAGAGCTCACCTGCTCAGCTCTTGAGGGTGGTGGTTGATGGGAAATGTTCATCCTGGAGTTCAGTTACTAGTGGTATACCGCAAGGATCTGTTTTGGGTCCACTGCTGTTTGTCATTTTTAGAAACAACCTGGATGAGGGCATAAAGGATGGGTAAGCAAATTTGCATATGACACTAATGTGGGTACAGTTATGGATAGTGCTGAACGATGTTGTGGTTTACAGAGAGACATAGATAAGCTGCAGAGCTGGGCTGAGAGGTGGCAAATGGAGTTTAATGCAGAAAAGTGTGAGGAGATTCACTTTGGAAGGAGTAACAGGAATGTGGAATACTGGGCGAATGGTAAGATTCTTGGTAGTGTAGATGAGCAGAGAGATCTCAGTGTCCATGAACATAGATCCCTCAAAGTTGCCAGCCAGATTGATAGGGTTTTAAGAAGGCATATGGTGGGTTAGCTTTTATTAGTAGAGGGATTGAGTTTCGGAATGATGAGGTCATGCTGCAGCTGTGCAAAATTCTGGTGCGGTCGCACTTGGAGTATTGCGTGCAATTCTGGTTACTGCATTATAGGAAGGATGTGGAAGCTTCGGAAAGGTTTCAGAGGAGATTTAATAGGATGTTGCCTGGTATGG
Source organism: Chiloscyllium plagiosum (assembly GCF_037043375.1). NCBI lineage: Eukaryota > Metazoa > Chordata > Chondrichthyes > Orectolobiformes > Hemiscylliidae > Chiloscyllium > Chiloscyllium plagiosum. Next base: position 37,717,006 of record NW_028270146.1, read on the forward strand.
AGGGAAGGTCTTACGAGGAAAGGTTGGGGTACTTGAGGCTGTATTCGTTAGAGAGAAGAAGGTTGAGAGGTGACTTAATTGAGACATACAAGATAATCAGAGGGTTAGGTAGGGTGCACATTGAGACCCTTTTTGCTAGGATTGCGATGGCTAGCATGAGGGGTGTTAGATATAGGACAGACGTCAGAGGTAGTTTCTTTACTCAGAGAGTAGTAGGGGCGTGGAACGCACTGCGTGCAACAGTTGTAGACTCGCCAACTTTATGGGCATTTAAATGGACATTGGATAGGCTTATGGATGAGAATGGAATTGTGTAGGTTAGATGGGCTTCAGATTGGTTTTACTTGGCAGCGCAACATCAAGGGCCGAAGGGCTTGTACTGTGCTGTAATCTTCCATGTTCTGTATCAAGGTGTTACCCTATACATAACAAAATTTAGCTTTCTTCTGTTACTTTAAAGTTGTTAAAGTAACAACTTTAAAGTTGTTAAAGGGGCAGAGATGGTAGTCAGTGGAGTGGTATGCTCCTCCTGTCATATGTGGGAAATCAGGGAGCAGTTGAGTGTATCTAGTGACTAAGTCTGCAGAAAATGTGCCCAGCTACAGCTCCTCTCAGGGGAAAACAGTAGCAACAGCCAGTTCTTTCAAAGTCCAAATGAGCAATTATGAAAGGGAATTCTGTAGTCAGGAGCAGAGACAGACACTTCTGCAGCTGCCAGTAAGAGTCCAGGATGGTGTGTTGCCTCACTGGTGCCAGGATCACGGACATCTTGGAGTGGTTTCTTAAAGGGTATATTTTCAAAGGGGAGCATGAGCAGCCAGTGGTCTTCATACACATTGGTACCGGTGACATAGGAAGAAAAAGAAATGAGGTTTTGCAGAGTGAACATAAGGAGTTGAAAGGAGGTTAAAAAGCAGGACCTCAAGAGTAGCAATATCTGGATTTTTCCCAGTACTACTAAATAGTAGTGAGACCAAAGAGAAGGTTGAAGCTAGAGCCAAAGCTAAAGAGAGCAAGTTAAATAGACCAGTCAGGCAAGAGCATGGCAGGGAATAAGGAAGGATTGATGAGTTAAGAAGTATTAATTTCAGTGCAAAACTCAGGGCATGGATGGAAACATGAGACAGCAAGACTGGCAGCTTACTGTTCTCATGTAAGGATGCATAGGAAGGATGGACAGGGAGGCACAAGAGGAGGGGCAGTGGCATTTTGATAATCGCAACTGTACTTAGGATATTTCTGGGTGGACCTGAGAAATAAGAAGGGGTGAACACTTTGAATGGATTGTACAATAGGGCCTCCTATAGACAGCAGAAAATTTAGGAGCAAATGTGAAGGGAGATCGCAAATAGCTGTAACAATTGTAATAGTGGGGGATTTTAACTTTCCCGACATGGACTGGGATTACCATAGAGTTAACGGCTTAGATGGGAAGGAATTTGTTAAATATGTTCAGGAAAACCTTCTTAATCAATATGTAAAGTGCCTACAAAAGAAGGGGCAAAACTTGACTTCCTCTTGGGAAATAAGACAGAACAAGTGACTGAGATGTTAGACAGGGAGCACTTGGGACCAGTGACCATAACTCCATTAATTTTAAAATAGTTATGGAAAAGGATAAGTCTGGTCCACAAGTTAAAGTTCAAAATTAGGAAAACTTAAGTACAGTGGGATCTTGATCAGATGGGCCAATGGACCAAGGAGTGGCAGATGGAATTTACTCAAAATAAATGTGAAATGCTGCATTTTAGAAAGGCAAATCAGGGCAGGTCTTAAACACTTAATGGTAAGGTCCTGGGGAGTGTTGCTGAACAAAGACCTGAGAGTGCAGGTTCATAGTTCTTTGAAAGTGGATTTGCAGGCAGGTAGGATAGTGAGGAAGGCATTTGGCATGTTTGCCTTCAGTGCCTTGCATTGAATAAAGGAGCTGGGAGGTCATGTTGCGGCTGTACAGGACATTGATTAGGCCACTTTTGTAATACTTGATGCAATTCTGGTTTCCCTGTTATAGGAGGGATGTTGAGAAACTTGAAAGGGTTCAGAAAGATTTACAAGGATGCTGCCAGGGTTGAGGGCTTGAGCTACAGTGAGTGGCTAACTAGCCTGGGGCTATTTTCCCTGGAGCATTGGAGGCTGAAGGGTGACCTTATAGAGGTTTTTAAAATCATGAAGGGCATGTGTAGGTTAATAGATAAGGTCTTTTCCCTGTGGTACGGGAGTCCAAAACTAGACGGTATAGATTTAAGGTGAGAGGGGAAAGATTTAAAAGGACCCAAGGGGCAACGTGTTCATGAAGAGAGTGATGGATGTATGAAATGAACTGCCAGCGGAAGTGGTGGAATCTGGCACAATGACAATGTTTAAAAGGCATCTGGGTGGGTATATGAATAGGAAAGGTTTAGAAGGATATGGGCCAAATGCTGGCAAATGGGACTAGATTTATTTAGAATATCTGGTCAGCATGGATGAGTTGGACTGAAGGGTCTGTTTCCATGCTATACATCTCTATGACTGTTATGATTCTAGACAGGAACTTTCAAAGGCTGATCAGGAGAGGATGTTCACATATAAAGGATGCCTGGCAAGTTGGAAGCTTTCAAAAGCAAAATAACGAGAGTTTAGGGCCAGCATGTTCTTGTTAGTGTGAAAGGCAAGGCTATTTATTGTTGGGAACATTGGATGACTAGAGATTTTGAGGATCTGGTCAAGAAAAATAAGGAGGCATATATCAGGTATAGGCAGCTGGGATCAAGTGAATCCCCTGTGGAGTATAAGGGGTGTTGGAGTACACTCGAGGGAAATCAAGATAGCTTTGGCTGATAAAATAATGGAGAATCTAAAGGGTCTTATAAGTATATTAAGTGCAAAACAGTAAGTAGGGGAAGATTATGGCCTCTTAAAAACCATTGGGGTTGTCTTTGTGTGGAGCCATAGGAGATAGATGAAATCCTAAATGAATATTTCTCTTCAGCATTTAGAACTTGGGGAAATAAATAGTAATGTCCTGAATGGACATTACTAAGGAGGAGGTGTTGGAGGTATTTAAATACATAAAGATAAATAAATTCCCAGAACTTGATCAAGTATGTCCCAGGACCCCTAGTGAGACACTTGTATTGACAGTCACAGGTGAGGTGCTGGAAGAGAGCAAGGTGACTAATATTGTGCCGATATTTAACAAAGGCTGCAAGGAAAAGCCAAAGAGCCTAATGTTAGTGGGGGGTAATTTGTTGGAGGGGATTCTGAGAGACAGGATCTACATGTGTTTGGAAAGGCAAGCACTAATTAGGGATAGTCAGCATGACTTTGTGTGCGGGAAATCATGTCACACAAATTTGATTGAGTTTTTTGAAGAAGTGGCCAAGCAGATAATTGAAGGCAGAGAAGTAGTCATTGCTTATGTGGACTTTAGCAAGATCTTATGTCAAGGTTCCGCATGACAGATTGGTTAGTAAGGATAGATTGCATGGGATCTTAGGAGATCTTGGCAAATGAATACAAAATTGGCTTGACAGTAGGAGACAGAGGGTAGTGGTAAAGGGATGTTGTTCAGACTGGAGGCCTGTGACCAGTGGTTTGCCGCAAGCTTCGGAGCTGGGTCCACTGTTGTTTATCATTTACATAAATTATTTGGAAAAGAATGTAGGAGGCATGGTTAGTAAATTTGCAAATAGCATCAAAATTGGTGGTACAGTGGACAGAGAAGAAGGTTATTTAAGAATACAATCGAATCTTGATGAATTAGGCCAGTGGGCTGAGGAATGCCCAATGGCGTTTAATGTAGATAAATGCAAGGTGTTGCAATTTGGTAAGACAAACCAGGGCTGGGCTTACACAATTAATGGTAGGGCCCTTGGGAGTGTTGAACAGAGAGATCTAGAGATACTTGGTTCCTTGAAAGTGTTGTAGCAGGTAGACAGGGTGTTGAAGAAGCATTTGGCACACTTGCCTTGATTGGCCAGAGCATTGGGTACAAGAGTTGGGATGTCATGTTACATTTGTACAAGGCATTGGTAAGGTCACATTTGGAGTACTATGTAAAATTCTGATTGCCTTTCTTTAGGAAGGGGAAGGGTTTAAGTTGTAAGGAAATATTGGGTAGGGTGGGATGTTTTTTTCCCTGGAGCAGAGGAAGCTGAGGGAGTTTATAAAATCAGAGGTATTGATAAAGTGAATAGCCAAGTTCCAAGTAGGGGGCATAGGTTTAAGGTGAGGGGGAAAGACTTAAAAGGGACTTGAAGGGCAACATTTTTACACACAAAGGGTGGTGTGTATATGGAATGAACTGCCAGAGGAAATTTAAAAGATATTTGGACAGGTACATGGATAGGAAAGGATTAGAGGGATATGGGCCAAATGCAGGCAAATGGAACTAGTTTAGGAAATCTGGTTGGAATGGATAAGTTGGGGCAAAAGGCCTGTTTCCGTGTTGTATGAGTCTGACTCTAAGGCTAGCCTGAAGCATCTTTAGTTTCACATTTGATGGCCTGATGGCTGCCTTCTCTGCTATATTCTGTGAAGATTCACCCAGTCGCTAGCTAGTGTCATGCCATCCTCATGATTTAGGAACCAAGGAAGTGAAATCCCTTCAGTTGAACATAATGTGCCTTTGACCACCTGTGCAGCCTTTGGGACTGAAGAAAGCTATACTATTCACAATTTTTTTTTCCAAAGCAACCATTAAATTTGAATGTGCTTGGAAATAATTAGTTTCAAGCCTGTTAAAGTAGTTAAGTGAATGCATTAAGTAACTATCATCCATCTTAACTTTGCAGTAACCAAATATTACAACTGTATAATTCTGTTTTTTTCCTGAAGTTTGGAATCTGATGACAGCTTGATTTAAACAAAAATCCATCAGCCTGTAATTAAAAAAATGACATAAGATCCACATCAATGTCTGTTATTTCTATAAAGTGATACAACCATATGCACCATCCACTCCATCATGGTTTTGTGATGTTTTCAAAAATGATATTCTTTTTTGTATGCCTTCACCTAGGTTTTAAGTACATATCAAGAAAAACAGTAGTTCTAATACCAAGTCTGGGGAGCCCCCACTATTCCTCATGTCCTAAAAAGAACTATTCACTACTACTCTCTGTTACCTGTCACTCAATCCACTTTATATCCATGTACTTTCCTTCCTTAAGGCCATAAGACCATACAAATTTGGAACATGAGTAGGCAGTTCAGCCCATTGAGCCTGCACTACCATTCAATAGACTCATGGCTGATCCGACATTCCTCACATCCACTTTCCTGCCCTTTCCTCATAACCCTTGGTTCCCCTTTTGATCAAGAATCTATCTCAGCCTTAAATATACACACAGACTATGCCCCCACATCTCTCTGTGGCACTATGTTCCAAAGACTTACAAGTCATGAAGAGAAGAAATCCCTCCTCATCTTAGTCTTAAATTGGCACCCCTTTATCCAGAGACTATCTTCTCTGAATGAGGGAAGCACCGTCTTAGTATTTATCTTGTCAAGCACCTTGGGAATTCTAAAATAAAACAAAAAACTGCGGATGCTGGACTTCTGAAACGAAAATAGAGAGTGCTGGCAAGACTCAACAGGTCTGGCAGCATCTGTAGGAAGAAAGCAGAGTTAATATTATGAGTCCAGTGAAGGTGGTGGGGTTGGGTGGGGGAAATGTGGGGGGAGGTGCTAGGAGGTGGTTGGGGAGGTGAGCAGGTAGGTGGAGGTAGAGCCTAAAGAGAGAGAGAGAGCGAGAGATATGAATGGGGTAGATGTTCAAGTAGATCATGAATAGCACGACGGGACTGAAGAAAAGCTGAAAAGTGAAAATAAGAGCAATGAGTAGGAGAGAATGGTGAGCTGTACTGAAAGCCATCCATATAATGTGATAGAGGCCTAGGAGTAAGTAATAATGGATCACTATTAAAAACAACCCATGTTATAACAGGACTGAGTGTGGGGTAGGTAACATTTACTGAAGCATGGAATCAGGTTCTAAACTTATGAAGCACAGATCCTAGAGCCTGCAAAGTCCCCAAGTAGAAAATGAGATGTTGATCTTGGAGATTGCATTGAGCTTTGCTGAAACACTGCAGTAGGCCTGTGACAGAAATGTTGTTGTGGGAACATGGTGGTGTGGGAGGTTGTGGGCAACTGGAGGCTTGGGCTTATTTTTGTGCGCAAAGCTTAGGCATTCTGCACAGGTGATTGCTTCCTCTGTTCACCTCCTCCACACTTCATCTATAGCATAAATACCACCTTTTCCCAGCTGCTAACAGTTGAGATAAAGAATCATTGCGCTTGAAAGATTACCCCTGCTTTCTTCCTACAGATGCTGCCAGACCTGATGAATTTTGCCAGCAATTTCTGATTTGTCCCTTAAAAATCCTACAAATTTCGGTGAGATCATCCCTCATTCTTGTAAACTCCAGTGAGTACAGTTCCAACTTGTTTATCCTTTGTTCACAAGACAATCTCTCCATACCAGGGATCATTCTAGTGAACTATCTTTGAACTGCCCCCAATGAAATTATATCTTTCCTTAAGTAAGGGGATCAAAACTGCTCACAGTACTCCAGTTGCAGTAAGACTTCCCTACTCCTATAGTCCAATCCTCCTGAAATAAGAGCTTCCTTGGGTTTCATTTTTACTGACAAGCTAATTTATCAAAACCTTTTTGGAAATCCCCATACACCACAAATCCCTATCAAATCAATTACATTAATCACTCCTTTCTGAAACTTCACCAATAAACTCCAATGGACTGGTAATTTTGTCCTGGTTTATTGTTTCCAAAAGCTTTCCCATCACTAAGGTTAAGCAGGCCAACATATAGTTCTGGATCTTTTCTGATACTGTCTGACTACAGGCATGGTACTATATACTGGGAAATAGTTAACACTATAGTATTGATCAAAAGGGAAGAAAGGATAGCATGAGTAATTACACACCAATTGCCCTAACCTCGATGGTGGGTAGATTTTTTGCGGCAGAGTATAAATTGTAATTTAGAAAAATATGGATTAATCAAGGATAGTCAGCATGAATTTCTTGAGGAAAAGTTATATCTGACTACTTGCTTCAATGATTTGTGAAGGTAACACAAAAAGAAAGAAAATAGGAGTCGTTTAAACAGGAGTCACAAAAATAGTGGGTTATTTGGTCCTTCAAGCCTGCTCCACCATTAAGTATGGTCATAGCTGATCATCCTGTTCTTGCTTTCTCCCAAGTCACTTTGATCCCTTTAGCCATAAGAACTAGCCACTTGGATACAGAACTGGCTCAAAGGTAGAAGACAGAGGGTGGTGGTGGAGGATTGTTTTTCAGACTGGAGGCCTATGACCAGTGGAGTGCCACAAGGATCGGTGCTGGGCCCTCTACTTTTTGTCATTTACATAAATGATTTGAATGCGAGCATAAGAGGTACAGTTACTAAGTTTGCAGGTGACACCAAAATTGGAGGTGTAGTGGACAGCGAAGAGGGTTACCTCAGTTTACAACAGGATCTGGACCAAATGGGCCAATGGGCTGAGAAGTGACAGATGGAGTTTAATTCAGATAAATGCAAGGTGCTGCATTTTGAGAAAGCAAATCTTAGCAGGACTTATATACTTAATGGGGAGTGTTGCTGAACAAAGAGACCTTGGAGTGCAGGTTCATATCTCCTTGAAAGTGGAGTCGCAGGTCGATAGGATAGTGAAGAAGGTGTTTGGTATGCTTTCCTTTATTGGTCAGAGTATTGAGTACAGGAGTTGGGAGGTCATGTTGCGGCTGTACAGGACATTGGTTAGGCCACTGTTGGAATATTGCATGCAATTCTGGTCTCCTTCCTATCGGAAAGATGTTGTGAAACTTGAAAGGGTTCAGAACAGATTTACAAGGATGTTGCCTGGGTTGAAGGATCTGAGCTACAGGGAGAAGCTGAACAGGCTAGGGCTGTTTTCCCTGGAGCGTCGGAGGCTGACGGGTGACCTTATAGAGGTTTACAAAATTAAGTGGGGCATGGATAGGATAAATAGACAAAGTATTTTCCCTGGAATCGGGGAGTCCAGAACTAGAGGGCGTAGGTTTAGGTTGAGATGGGAAAGATATAAAAGAGACCTAAGGGGCAACGTTTTCACGCAGAGGGTGGTACGTGTATGGAATGAGCTGCCAGAGGATGTGGTGGAGGCTGGTACAATTGCAACATTTAAGAGGCATTTGGATGGGTATATGAATAGGAAGGGTTTGGAGGGATATGGGCCGGGAGTTGGCAGGTGGGACTAGATTGGGTTGGGATATCTGGTCGGCATGGAAGTGTTGGACCGAAGGGTCTGTTTGCATGCTGTACATCTCTATGACTCTATGACTCTATAACTATATCTGACCCCTTCTTGAAAACAGTCACTGTCTTCCCCCCAACCATTTTTTTTTGGTAGAAAATTCCACAGGCTTACCATTCTCCGCATCTTACTCCTCAAATAACTCCTCAATGAGACTAATGCATTTGGTTTAATACAAATGGAGTTTACTAAGACTTCTCACAAAGGATATACTTTGAAGCTAGACTGAAAAATAAGAGCCTTGGAATCCAAAGGCAAATGACAAGCTCGATCCAAATTGCTTCAGTGGCAATATGTGAAGGATAATGGTAGGTGAATCTCTTGCAGGTGGAAGGCAATTTATACAAGGCTCAGTAATAGAAACTTTCGTTTCATGGTTTATAGCATCTAATTACATATAAAGGAAGCATGTAAGGAGCATGATTAGCAAGTTTTGCAAACAATAACTAATTTGGTATTGTGGTTGAGAATGAGGAAGAAAGCTGGGGACAGGAAGAAACCAATGGGCTGATTTAGTAGACAGAAATATGGCAAAGGCATTTAATCTTGAGAACTATGAAGAACTACATTTTTGGAAGAACAATAGGGCCAAGTAAATACACAATGGATGGTAGGATATGGGAAAAACATAATGTAACAGAAGGATCTTGGAGGACGTGTCCCTAAAGATAGTAGAACAGGGACATGAGTGGAGATAGAGACAGTTGTGATTCTTTCCTATATTTGTTGAGATATAGCATGTAAGAGCCAGGAGATTATGCTAGAATTAAATAAATAAATTACCCTTTAAGTTAAGCTGTGGTACTGCATTTAGTTTCGGTCAAATATTATCACAAGGATGCTCGGCATCAGCAGGTACTGTTCACTTTTGAACATGTTTTTGAGCCTCATCCAAGTTATAATTTTCTCACAGCTTCCTCACAGCCTTCTAATTTTGATTTGATTGAACCTGCTGCTTTTGCTCATTGCAGCAGCTGGCTGGCAGGATGTAAATGTGACCTGGGAATTTAAAGCTCAATTTATGATGGAATGGTAGTTTGATACTTGATCCCCACGCCACCTAAAACCTGCTCTCAGCTACATATTTCAACAAAGCATGCATTCTTGTTTTGACTTTTCTCTATGGTAAAAATTATTGATGTATCTGATGCCTGACAATTTGATGATGTGGAGGTGCTGGTGTTGGACAAAGTCAAAAATCACACGACACCAGGTTATAATCCAACAGGTTTATTTGAAACTGCAAGGTTTGGGGGCCCCGGTTCTTTCCTCAGACCTTGGAGGAGAATGTTGGAATTGATGTATTTACCTTCAGAAATATTGCACTGGTTTGTTTATGGGAATCTTCTGTTTGTATGCGCTGAGTTTTATTACCTAATTGTGATTTTCTTTGTGGCTCAATTAATATTAAATAATGAATTTGGAGGGAAATCTTAATTTTTTTTCCAGGCAAATGTATCAAGACCACTTAAAACAATATAGAAAGATTCTGCAGCAGCACCAGTCACAGTATTCTACATTTTCCCATGCGAAGGAGTATTTAAAAAAAAAAGCAGCATATGAAGAAATTCGATGTCAAGTACTGAACTACACTGAGCAAATGCAACAGAAGACACAATTTCTGGCAGATCTTCTAGGTATTAAAAAATTACATTAAAGGATTTTTTACATTAGAATCTATTCATAATTCTAAGAAAGGTATTTTTCTTTCTCTTTAACAGATTCATCATCTTTTGGATCATTGAATCAATGGGCTTTAGAAATGTATCTATTAAAATTCTTTGTTACTGTTACATTTGGTTTGGTTTAGCTTTGTAAAGCGCAATTAATGATGTTACATTTTCTGTATTTAGTATATGGTTCACATTTTCAGGCATAAGTAAGTTCATATCAATCATGGCAAAAATCATAGAATAATTTCCCAAAGATCTCTGATTGTTTTGTCCATTGGTGAGTAGATATTTTCTATCATCCTCAATAATTACATCTGTACAAAGAAAAAGTACATATTTTTTGACAGTGCCTTTGCTGAGTTACAATTGATGTTGAAGTAATTGAATCAAAGAGCCAAGCATTGTTTGAAAAGATCAATATATATCATGCCATCGTCAACAATGTCACTCTACCAACATGGCCTGTCATTGCTTAACTATATATTTTTCTTTCTTTAATGGACTGTGGGTATCAAAGGAAAGACTCACATATAGACTTCTTCCAGACAAGGAAGAAAATTAACTTGAATGTTGGAAACATTCCAGAATGAGAGAATCTTTATGGCTGCCAGTTTCAAAAAATCCATGTCCTTGAAACTGCCAGTTCCTCCTGTTGATGTATTGGTGGCTTTTATGGCTGCAAATTCTTTGTCTATACATCCATACCTACATTAACAGTGAAATAGGGGTTGGCTGTGCTCATCAGCATACATCCAGCACAGGTATGATTGCTGAATGGCTGCTTTCGTACTGTACTATTCTACAATTCTATTGACTGTGTTTTAGTCTATTTACAGTATACCACATAGCACTGCAAATTCAAAAAAAATTGATTCTGTTGCACTACAGCTGGCATGGATACACTTGAGTTAGTTTGTTTTATATCTTTCTTAGACTTTGTTTACTACCATAAGTTGCAGCTTTCTGAAATTTATACGTATTTGCAGAATTGATTTAACATCTCTTTCAGGCTAAATAACATTTTGGTGAACATGCTTTTGCTTTAAAACAGAAAGTTGACTCGTGGAACTTAAAAAGCTGATCTAGGGTTCAATCCAAACTTGGTGAATTAATTTTGTCTTGGTACAGACTTGGGTAAGGACCTGCACTGTCAGCATTTTTTTGAATTGATTCTAGGGTCATAGCCATAACTGCAGGATCAAGAGATGCTAAGCCAGTGGGAGTCTATAAAGTCCCAACCATTTCAAAGGTTAATTCCATTCATTTAGTAGTTACATAAAACTTCAAAGCTACTTAAAGCCCAGGGTAGGTATTGATTACATTTTTTTCCAGTCCCAGTGGAGGGACATTGGTTTAATTGGCTACAGAGAATGTCAAGAGAATCATACCTTGCACTTTTTCCTCAAATATAATGAAATCATACCTTTAAATGGAATAATCAAATCCACTCACCATAGATTTGAAGTAAGTAATTTGCTGCATTTGTGAACGTTGAAGTGAAGGGTTCTGGTTTACAATCAGTAATTTGCTGAATTTTAGGTGGTTCAAATCACCCCCCAGATCCTCGTTCTGACGCTGGACTTACTTAAGAATGTGAAATGAAGATGGCAGTAGACAGGTGTTTCAGGACAAAAGAATCTTTGCATTTATTAAATACAAAAGTTAAGTATAATACAAGAAATAAAGGCAAATGTAATTGACACAATGAGTTAGAGAGGACAGTAATTCAATACACTATTAAATTAGACTCAAGTTAAACACTATTAGAAGCTAAATGGTAGTTTTAGTCACAAACTTTAAACAGGCTTCCTACCCTTGCACCATCACCACCCACCTTCCCCTCCCTGCTAGCTAGGTTGGAAACATTGGGGTCTGGAGTTCAAGCTCACCACTGGGAAAAAACACAATTTTGAAGTACAATTGGTTGTTCCATTTGCCATTACTGGTGCCTCAATAAAGACTTCAGATGGTATAGGCCTTCAGTGTGGGTATTATCTGCTCATGCAGTAGGATGTGCAGTGGATTTTTTGGGTGAGTACTTTGTTACGAAACAGCGGTGTACCTTTCTGTTAATTAAACCAAACACCTAGAAAAGCTCACCTTGCCTTGTAATCTGTTAAAATATGAGTGACAGAGAACTTCCAAATTCCACTATTTAAAGAAAATAATGTCAATTTATTCTTTAAATCTAAAAGTGAACATTAAACAACAACTATTCACAACTCTAAGCCCCCCTTTCTCTTAACTGCTTGTCATCAGCCTCCAACTCTATAGCAATATACTATCCCAAAAAAACCATTAAAATTACATCAACCTAATTTCTAAACTATACAGCAACTGTTGTTGGTGTCTTTCTTCTTCTGGCTGAAGGTCTCCCTGGGTTGTCGTCTTTTTGTTTACTGCGAATATGTTTCATATGAAAAAAGTACCTTTGATAGAGAGTGTTTCAATGGCAGTTGCTCTGTCTGACTTTCAAATGCCTGCTTTTTTAAACCCCCAACATCAGATTGTCTCATTAGTTTGATGTTGGCAAAACAATAAATTCAAACTCGATTGGGTTTTAGTATCCTGAGGCATAATTTAAACAGATTGGTTAAGTTTGAAGTGTTGTCAAAACAGCAACCAACTCAGGTATCCATTTCATAGCCAAATGTTACATATTTTCAATTTTCCAATACACTAAGACTGCTACTAGTCGTATGACAGGTGCTTGTAAGCTCTCAGTGCAGTACAGCATTCACTCTCTTAAAGGAACAGTACATGCCTTCTACTTCATAATACCTCCCCCAAAGGAAAAAAAAGAACCATTATAATGAAAAGATGGCTTCTTTTTTTTCTATATCTTAAACCCATTACAATGAAATACATAGGTCATTAATCTAAGTTCATATTAATTTCTGTACACATATAACATTGGAATCTGTTCCATCTTATCTATACCTTTTCCTTTAAATCCACAATAAGGCATCTACTGTCATATTTTTATAACCCACAACATGTACAATTTGTAAATTAAAAGTCTGTAACATAAGACTCAAATGAAATATTCTTGTATTTTTGTCTTTAAAACATTCCAAGACTGTAAGAAGATTGTGATACGTGTACACAATCGTCTCCAACACATTGTTCGTCACATAAACATTAAAATATTGTAAGACCAGTACCGAACTCAATTCTTTTTTGATGGTAGAGTAGTTTCTCTGGTGGGTATTAAGTTTCTTTGAAAAGTAGCCAGTTAGCCATTCAATTCCATCATAATCTTCCTGGAGCAGTTCAGCTCCAATTCCTATATTGCTTGCATTGATTGCAACTTTGAAGGGTTTCAAAAACTTTAGTGTAACTAAAACTGGTATGGTGGTTAATATTGCTTCTAAATGATCAAATGTCTCCTGGCATTGTTCAGTCCACTGAAATTTTGTGTTCTTCTTCAGTAAATCTGTTAGTGGTGCCATCACGCTGCTGAAGTTTGTAACAAACTTCCAGTAGAATTGCATAGTCCCAAAAATTGAAGCACCTCTTTCTTTGAGATTGGTCATGGAAATTTCTTGATGACATTCATCATGGCGTTCCTTGGGGTCAACTTTCCATGACCGATATTATATCCCAGGAACGTCACCTCTGCTTTCGTGAATTCTGTTTTCTTTAAGTTTATTACCAGTTTTGCTTCTCATAATAATTCAAAGAGTTCTGCCAACTGTATCATGTGATCTTTCCATGACTTGCTAAAGATCACTACATCATTAAGATAAACTGCATAGTTTGTTAAACCAATCACAATTCTGTTCATGAGTCTGTGGAATGTGGCTGGTGCATACTTCATTCCAAAAGTCATCACTTTGAATGGATATAGCCCATTTGGGGTTACAAACGCAGAAACATCTTTTAGCTTTCTCGAATAAAGGTACCTGCCAATAACAACTCAGTAAGTCCAATTTTGTAATGTAACTGGCTTGTCCAAATTTCTCTATACAGTTCTCCAATCTTGGTTTGGGTATGAGTCCAATTTTGATATGGCTTTGACGTTCCAATAGTCCACACAAAATCGTTGCATCTCGTCAGGTTTGGGAACTAACACGATAGGCGAACTCCACTCATTCTGACTTGGTTCAATGATATCTTCATTGAGCATCGCATTCACTGCCTTCTGGATATGTGTGACTTTGAAAGGATTAAGTCTGCAGGGGTGTTGTTTTATCAGAACTCATTGTTGTTTTATCCACCTCATGCACAATAGTATCAGTCCCTCCATCTTATTCCTGCATATGTCCTGATACTGCTGCAACAAACCTTTTAATTGGATTTTTTGCTCTTGAGACAAATAGTTCACTAACCTATCCCACTCCTCAAGGAATTCCTCATTGTTTAACATATTTTGAGGTACATCAAACTCCATGACATCTGGATTTGATTCATCTGTGGGGCAGTAACTAACATGACATACCCGATACAATTTTTCTTCTATCTGACGTCTTTACCAGATAGTTTACCTGATTCAACTTTTTCTAAATTTGATAGGGACCACTAAACCTTTGAAGATATCTCCTACCACTGGTAACAATACTAATATGTCATCCCCATTGAAAAATGTCTGAATGTCAGAGTTTTTTATCTGCTACCTGTTTCATTCTATGCTGTGCCCTCTTCAGGCGCTGTTTAGCTAACTCACCTACCCAGTTAAATCTCTCCCTTACCTCAGATGCTTAATCTAAGTGTGAGTTCTTTGACTTTGGTCCTATCAACTTCTCTTTAGTTAATTTCAAAGGCCTTCTCACTTCATGTTCAAATATCAACTCAAAGGGAGTAAACTGAGTAGATTAGTTTGTGGCATCTCTAATGGCAAACAATATGAATGGAATACCTTTATCCCAATCATTCGGGTAATCTTGACAGTATGGTCTTAACGTGGTCTTCAGGATCTGATGCCGCCTTTCCAAAGGTCCCTGGGATTCAGGATGATACGCACTTGATTTAAAGTGCTGTACATCTAAGGTATCCATGACTTCCTTGAACAGCCTAGCAGTAAAATTACACCCTTGGTCTGACTGAATTCCTCTGGGTAGCCCATACCACATAAAGAAAGTTACTAACTCCTCTACCCCACTTTTTGCCTTAATACTCTGTACTGGAATTGCCTTTGGAAATCTGATATACAATCCTTATGGTTCACAAGTACTGGCTTCCACTTTCAGTTTTAGAGAGGGGAACTACACAATCAATCATAACATGCATGAAAGGTTCTTTGAATGTGGGAATTGGCAACAAAGGTGCTGGTTTTATTGATACCTGTAGCTTACCTACCATTTGGCATGTATGATATGTACAGCAAAATTTAACCACATTCTTGTGCATCCCAGGCCAATAGAATTGCTTTTGGACCTTAGCCTGAGACTCCTCATAACTAGGTGACCTCCTACTGGTAAATTATGCACAACCTGTAACACTTCCTGTCTGAATACTAATGGCAACAAAATCTGGTGCACTTGTGCCCATTTCTCCTCTGCACTGATCTGCTTTGGTCTCCATTTTCATCTTAGGATTCTATCTTTCAGATAATTATACCCAGGAAGACATTCTGATTCCTTTTGATATGCATCAATATATATATATCTTTTATTGTTTCATCTTTCTGTTGTAAGTGCATTAGCCTTTCAGGACTAAGCACTTCTGCCTGACCCTTTGCCTGTTCTGGTTCTTTCTGCACCATTACATCAAACTGGGTGTTTGCTAACTGATCCTCAACTCCTTCATCTTTCCCTTTAATTTTTGCTTCTTGCTTATAATAGTGAGATCTTGTTACTATACAGTCTGGAAAAATTCCACAGTACTTTTCTTTTAACTCCTCAGTTCCCTGGTCTTCCTTTGGCTTCTCCTCCACAAGGGGTGTCACTCCCACCTTGAATCCTACTAAATCATTTCCAAGAACAAACTGTATTTCTGGAACTGACACTCTGTCAATCACTCCCACTGTTACTTCCCCAGTCTTGAGTTGGCACTTCAACTTGATCTTACATAGGGGAATGCTAAATTTCTGTCTATCTATCCCACAATTTATTGCTCTCTTGGGTAACAGGTCACAAAGAGTGCAAATGCATTTACCTCTTTCTGTTAGATCCTGTATTTCGCAAACGTATGACTTCTTTCCCTCCTCCCCCTGCTCTTTCTGAGTAAACATTACCTACAGAGGTGAAGTCTTCATAGAGATCAGGCACTAACTGAATACCCAGCCTCTGCCAGGCTGTGCACTCTCCTGCAGCTCTTCGACTTTTCTTGGGGTTTCCTTTACTACCTTTACTAATGCCATTGGCTGAGCATCTTTTCCCACAGTGCCTTTCTTTAATGACCAGCACTGAGACTTTACGTATCCCACCTCCTGGCAGTGAAAACACCTTTTCCCATACCTTTCTTAAACCACCAGCACTGTATTTTCTGTGTGCCATGCCATTACAGTGAAAACACCTGTGGCCTTTCACCTCCTTTCACCCTCTTGGGCTTTTTTTTCCACCTGTGGTGAACTATTACTAGTGTGCTCTAATCTTTGTTTTGTAGTGCAGGATCTCCCCTTCTTCTACTTTCTATCTATCACAGGATGAAATTCTTGCCAGAAGCCAAATTTTGCCTTATTAACCAATGGATATTCATCTTCCATTTCTTCTCCTCTCATTTCTTGAATTTTCTGTTCATCCACATGAATTTTTATCATCACTGGAAACCTCATAAGTCTTATCTATTTTTAAGACCCACACCCATCTATCAAAATGACTGCTTAATTCTTTTGAACTCAACATAAGTCTGACCTGGCTCCTTCTTTTTGTTTCTGAACTTCTATCTATATGTTTCTGGTACCAATTCAAAAGTAATCAAAATAACCTGTTTGACATCTGTCTAATCTCTTGACCCCTCATTTGACAGTGTTGCAAATACCTGACTAGTTTTGCCTACCAGCTTAGTCTGAACTAGCATTAGCCACAAGTTCTCTGACCATTACATCTGCCTAGCCAGTTTTTCAAATGAAATAAAGAAGGTTTTGACATCTTTCTCATCAAAATGTGGCAATGTTTTAACATATTTGTATACCTCACTACTTTCTCTCTTCATCTCCATCCTGTTAACTTGACTTTCCTAATTTGCAACTTCTGAAGTTTAAATTCTCTCTCCCTTTCTCTTTCTTCTCTCTTGCTTTACTCAGCTAAGAACTTACCCCTTTTCTTCTCACTCTCTTCTCTTATGGCTCTTCTTTCCCTTTTTTTATCTTCTAACTCCATTTGTCTCAATTGTAATTTAGGTTTTTCTAACTCTACTGCACTTGTCTGTTTCTCTGACACATCTAAGTTCTTGACTAACTCCCTTACAATTTCAGCTTTCCTTTTGTCCCTGGTTAGACCCAATTCTAATCTGTTTGCTAATTCTAAAAGTATGGCCTTTCTCTGTGTTTCTAAACTTTCTTGGCAAACTTGGGAGGCATCTTCAAACCACAGAACCTCTTTAACGATCTGAAGAGTCATTTCTCTCATTTTTAATTTAATTAACCACAAGTAACCAAAATTAAACAAATTGTCTCACCTACATTTTATTTAAAGATCTAGGACACTAATCGGCAAGTGGTTCAATATTGGCAAAACAATAAATTCAAACTCGATTGGGTTTTAGTATCCTGAGGCATAATTTAAACTGATTGGTTAAATTCGAATTGTTGGCAAAACCAACTCAGGTATCCATTTCACAGCCAAATGCTACATATTTTCAATTTTCCAGTACACTCTGAGATAGCTACTAGTCATATGACAGGTGCTTGTAAGCTCTCAGTGCAGAACAGCATTCATTCTCTCTTAAATGTACAGTATACACCTTCAACTTCATAACCACTTGGCTTTCCTTGCTTTCTGGTGGATTTTGTGAGCTGCTTTTCACCTCAGGATCTGTCTGAGGCCTTGTGTAAATCAAGTCAGTGGCTTTCGAAGGTTGTTGGTTCTTAGGTCTGTTGATCGTAGTTGCCATTGGTTCTCCTGGTGCGGAACAGGCCTGTGTCGGTAGGTTTTAGAATTGCCATCAGGATCCCTCTTCTGGAAGTAGCTCTTTTGGATGAGATCATAGCCGGCAATTATAATAATTGTGGGCCTTTTATCTTTGTGGCAAACTGCGCTTGCCATTGTGTTACTGATGTTCCCTTTTAGGTCGGTTGGCTTCTTGACAGTTAACGGTATGTGTAAACGTATTTTGATTGAGGTTGAATGTACGATATCTCTCTGAATGAATATTGATTGAAGTTGAATGTCTGGTATCTGTATTGGCTCCATTATGTCTAGGTGGTGTAGCCTGAGATATAAAAGTTAGTATCGGTCTTGAGAGTTAGGTCTGGTTGATTGTTCTTTTAGAGTGATGGTGTAAATTGGATTTTGGGTTCTACAATGATCCCAGACCGAAATCATTCTGGCTCTGTGTATATTTATTGCAGACTGAGCTCAGGTTTTTGTGCATTATTTTAGATATTAGAAAAGTCCAGGGTTCTGAGACAAGTATTGTAGAATATGGGGATTTTTTGCTCAGTCCTACAAAGATAAATTCTGATAGGCCGGGAAGAAAGGTACATTCTTCCCTGAATTTGTAAAACTTTAGCTCAGATCACATTTAGTGGCACCATGGCTCAGTGGTTAGCACTGCTGCATCACAGCACCAGGAACCTGGGTTCAATTCTAGCCTTGGGTGAATGCCTATATGGAGTTTATTCCACAGTCCAAAGATGTTCAAGTTAAGTGAATTAGCCATGTTAAATTGCCCCATAGTGACTACAGACATGCAGGCTATGTGGATTAGCCTTGGGAAGTCTGGATCTGGTGAGATGCTCTTTAGAATAGAATAGAATCCCTACAGTGTGGATACAGGCCCTTTGGAGTGTCACTGCAGACCTGATGGGCCAAATGGCCTCTTTTTGCACTGTAGGGATTCTATGGTTCATACTTTTGCATCCAGTATTCTTACAAAAGGTTTTAATTGGAATCAAACTTCATCGTAACAGATATATGCCATTAGATATCCTTGGATATTTTTGCATTATCGGTGTCTAGTTTGTACTTAACAAATATGGGGGAATGTAATGTGCAATAACATGTTAAGTTGTTTGTGACTTTTATTCCATAATTTGTTATTAATGTTAAAGATTTGTCAACCTAACTGCCTTTTATTCAGCATTCATTGAATCATTTGTAAGAAAGAATAAATGGGAGTGTCAGATTAAACAAGATTTTTACTAAAGGAGGAGAGAACACATGTGGTCTCTTTGAAATGTGGTCTCCTGTTTAATGTAGGCTATGACCCACCTGCTAAATATAGAAAGTTGAGTAACTTTAGAAAAGCAGCCAAGCAAAGCTTTTAGGGACAAAAAAGATAGAGTTCATTGCCTTTAACTGCTGGAAAACCTGGTTTTGGAGGGGAATGCAAACACAAAGGTACTTGTTATGTCCATTTTGTGTAGGTATATGTGAACACAGAAATACGAAAAGTTAAGATTACCTGCAAGACAATGAGATTTTCACTAGGTTTCTTTAATCAACTTAAAAATAATTCATTTATTATGAAACAAAATTCATTTCTAAAACTGGTAGAAAAAGTTGGTTAGCACCGAAATGAGAATCTGCAATTAGAGCTATATTTTCTTTTAATCCCAATACCAGCAAATTTACACAACACACAAGGCAACAAAGACCCTGCAGAGATGCTAGTTTGAAAAGGCAAAAGTAAAACACCATTGTTGGGCAATGGTCTGAGAAACAAAAGGTAAAATTAATGGATTTTCATAGTCCATTGGCTTTCTTGTTGACAAAATCAAGTTTCTGACAGCCACAGACAGAAGAAAGATTTTCAAAGTTTGGGTGAAGATTTGTAGCTCGGGTGCTCGTTGTTGTGGTTCTGTTCGCCGAGCTGGAAATTTTTGTTGCAAACATTTCGTCCCCTGTCTAGGTGACATCCTCAGTGCTTGGGAGCCTCCTGTGAAGCGCTTCTGTGGTGTTTCCTCCGGCATTTATAGTGGCCTGTCCCTGCCGCTTCCGGTTGTCAGTTTCAGCTGTCCACTGTAGTGGCCGGTATATTGGGTCCAGGTCGATGTGTTTGTTGATGGAGTTTGTGGATGAGTGCCATGCTTCTAGGAATTCCCTGGCTGTTCTTTGTTTGGCTTGCCCTATAATGGTAGTGTTGTCCCAGTCGAATTCATGTTGCTTGTTGTCTGCGTGTGTGGCTACTAAGGATAGCTGGTCGTGGAGTTTCGTGGCTAGTTGATGTTCATGGATGTGGATCGTTAGCTGTCTTCCTGTTTGTCCTATATAGTGTTTTGTGCAGTCCTTGCATGGGATTTTGTACACTACATTAGTTTTGCTCATGCTGGGTATCGGGCCCTTCGTTCTGGTGAGTTGTTGTCTGAGGGTGGCTGTTGGTTTGTGTGCTGTTATAAGTCCTAGGGGTCGCAGTAGTCTGGCTGTCAGTTCTGAAATGCTCCTGATGTATGGTAGTGTGGCTAGTCCTTTGGGTTGCGGCATGTCCTCGTTCCGTTGTCTTTCTCTTAGGCATCTGTTGATGAGATTGCGCGGGTATCGTTTTTGGCAAATTCCTTGTACAGGTGTTCCTCTTCCTCTTTTTGCAGTTCTGGTGTGCTGTAGTGTGTTGTGGCCCTTTTGAATAGTGTCTTGATGCAACTTCGTTTCCAGGCAGTTCAGTCTGTTCAGTTGAAAATCAGACTGGTTCCAAGTCTTGGGAGAGTGATCACAATTCAGCTTCTCAGGGTTTACAGGGTAGTCCAAGTACTGAGATGTGGAAATGTTATCAGATTCCTAATATTGTTAATAAAGAGAGGAAAGAGTGACTTGCAGCTTTTACTTCAAGCCTTGGATATGTTCTTCCAACTCCCAAGACTATTTGAAACAAAAAAAATCTGAAAGGGTTGTTCAGCAACCATCAGCACAGGACCCAATTATATTTTCCAAAGCCAGGCTTTCTCACAGTTAAGGGCAATGAACTCCATCTCTTATGTCCTTAAAAGCTTTGCATGGCTGGTTTTCTAAAGTGACTTCCTATATTTAGCAGATAACTTGCAGCCTACATTATAGAGCAGACCACATTTCAAAGATAAACATTACACAACACCAGGTTAGAGTCCAACAGGTTTATTTGAAAGTACAAGCTTTCAGAGTACTACTCCTTCGTCAGGTAACTAGGGGGGAAGGATCTTAGGACATTGAATTTATAGTAAAAGATCAAAGTGTCAAACAACTCATGGTATTGAACAAACCTAGATTTCAAAGGGACCACATGAGTTCTCTTCTTGTTTAATCTAGGAAGAGTGCAACAGTTCAATATCTGCCAGTTTTTCACATAGTCCATAAGTATAGAGTTGTAGTCCAGGCGGAATAACATTTTACCTAAGTATGTTTTTTGTACTAGTAAAGACCTGATACATTAGCTTGGGGAAGGCAACTTTTATACTGCACAGGATGGATAGTTCCAACAGCCATTGTCTTGATCAGCATAATATCTTAAATATCTTAAAGGTAGTGCTTCTGCCATGATTTTTTCTCTATTACTGTATCAATATAGATTTATTCCTGCAATATTTAAAAACTATTTCTATTTCATGAAAAAGAGAGGGCTTAGAAGGTAAATGATTGCAAAATAGGTAATGCAAAGCTGTATTCACTCTATAGTATGGATCAGTCATACGAGAGAGTGGTCATTCCACATCAAGAGTAGAGATGGCAGATGAGTGGGTGAGCATTTGTCAAAAGAAATGGAGACATCAGGACTCCTTGAAGCAAAGGTATGAAACTTTAGATGCCTATTTAGTGAGCAACATAACTGAGCTGGTGCTGGATGACTTGAAAGAAAACTACAGTACCATGGTGCCTGAGGCTACACTAGGAAAAGAGAGAGAGGTTGGTAGGCAGATTAATAAGGTAGTAGTAATAATGGGTGACTTAATAGGTTGAGGAATAGGATAGACAGTCTAGTTTGCAGGTGACATCATGAATCCCATATTGTCTATTGCCTCCTAGTACAAGGGTTTAGAACATCATGGAACAACTGGATAAACATCTGGAAAGGGACGGTAGTGGTAGTGGTAAACCAACAACTTCAAATGGGACAACTTGGAAGGATCAGTTTCAGGAATTAGGGAGTTGGTTGAAATACAGAATCCCCAGGACAGTAATCTCTGAAATACTACCTGTGCCAAGAGCTTTACCATCTGGGCAAAGGCAGATCAGGGAGGCAAATGCGTGACTTAAGCGGTGATGTAGAATGGAGGGGCTTAGATTGTTAAAACATTGAGATCACTTTTGGGAAAGGAGAAAGCTGTTCAGAAGAGATGAGCTTCACCTGAGTAGAAAAAGAACTAATCTCTCATTGAAAGAGTAAATAGTGTAGTGGGGATGAATTTAAACTTGTAAGTCGGAGGGTGAGTTGACAAATGGGTCTAGATTTGGAAGTACTATAAAGGGCAATAAAGAGAAATGGTGTGTGGAGGAAAGGAAGTGAAGGACGGCTTCAGTGTTGACAGTGAATAAAGAAATGGCTGCCTTCCAATGGGCAAGAAAGAGATAAGGACAGGGTTAAATTGTATATATGTATGTAAATGCACTGAGTATAATGATCAGAATTTGGGAACTGAAAGCAGAAAGCTGGAATAAGGAAGGTTAAGAGGAAGCATGAGGAAAAGATGGCAGATTGTGCTAAAACAAATAGTAAAATGTTCTTCAAACATATTAATAGTAAAAGGTTCATGAAGGATAGAATGGGCCCATAAGAACCACGCTGTTTAAGCTGCTGACTGAAGCAAAGGATACACAAAGGCACTCATAGAATATACACTTACAGAAAAATAAGTAAATACTAAGCAGTCATCATAGCTTTCTTAAAGGTAGGTCATGTTTGACAAATTTGATTGAATTCTTTGATGAGGTGACAATGCTTCTATCTTTACCAAATTAGAAGATGATGACAATGGTCTAGTGGAAAACCTAGGTGTTAAGCAATTGTACAGTATGGTGATAAATAAAGAAGGTAAAGGCTGGTGGCACTCCAGGTGGAGAAGCTGCCAGACCCGAATGGAATATATTCTAGATTGCTGAGAGAGTTAAGGGAGCAAATTGCAGAGCCATTGTCCGAAATTTTCCAGACCTGTCTGAACATGGGATTAGTCCCAGGGGACTGCAGGATTACAAATGTGACACAGTTGTTTAAAAAAGGGACAAAAGCTGACGCAGGGAACTATAGATTGTCGCTTGATGGAGGCATAATATGGCAGAAGGTATATATACACATTCAGAAAAATAAGTAAATACTGAACAGTCATCATGGCTTTGTCAAAGGCAGGTCATGTCTGACAAATTTAATTGAGTTCTTTGATGAGGTGATATATGCAGTAGATGAAGGTAATGTTTTAGATGTTGTATATTTGGACTTCCATAAAGCATTTGATATGGTGCCACATGGCAGTGTTAGTTAGCAAATTAGAAATGTTTGGGCTGGATGGTCCTTGGAAGCATGGATTAGAACTTGGATAAAAGAAGGAAACTGAGAGGGTAGATATAGTTGAAAGTGGTGTTCCCCAGGGATTGGTGTTGGGACCCTTGGTTTTTCTGATTTATATAAATGATTTGGAGATGAGTGTTAAGGGCAAAATCTCTAAACTTGTAGATAATGCTAAGCCAGGGAAAATAGTGAGTTTGAGGATATTGTTGAGTAACTTAAGAGGAACATTGGCAAGTTGGCCAAATGGGCAGATACTTGGCAAATGAATTTCAATGCAGAGAAATGTGAAGCAAGGCATTTTGGTAGAAGAAACAGAGACAGACAATGTACAGTCAATGGTCCAATTTTGAGGGGAGTACAAGAGTGCAGGGACCTTCATCTGCATGATTTTCTGAAGTTGACCAGGCAAATTAAAACAATTGCTAAGAAGGCTTATGGGATCTTTGAGTTTATAAATAGAGGCATAAAGTATAAAAACAAAGAGGTGATGCTGCACCTCTACAAATCATTGGTCAGATTGCATTTTGGCATATTGAGTTCAGTCCTGGGCACTTTAAGGATTAAATTGAAGAATTGAGTTCAGTTCTGGACACTTCATTTAAGGAAGAATGTTAAAGCCCAGAGATCAAAGGAGAGTCACTGGAATGGTACCAGGAATGAAGGATTATAAATACAAAGAAAGATTGAGAGATTGGGCTTATTCCCTTTGAAGCAAAGAAGATTACGAGGTGACCTTATTGAAGTGTTCAGATTACGAACAATTTTGACAGGGTAAAGAAAGATATTCTGTTTCTACTAGTTCATATGTCAATAACTAGGGGATCACAATTTCAAAACTGTCAGCAAGAAAGCTAAGAGTGAAATGAGGAAATTTTTTATTACTTAGAGTTGTTAGGATTTGGAATGCACTGCCTGGGAGATTTGTTGAGGCAGATTCCAGAGGAGGTTGCAAAAGAAAGCTGTATATACATTTGAAAGTAATGAAATTAGAGGGTTATTGAGATAGGGCTGGAAATTAGGATTAGCTGGACAGCTGTTTCGGGAGCTGGTACAGACACGATGAGTCTAATAGTCTCCTTATTGTAAAATTCTAAAATACTATGATAGT
Organism: Chiloscyllium plagiosum; assembly: GCF_037043375.1. NCBI lineage: Eukaryota > Metazoa > Chordata > Chondrichthyes > Orectolobiformes > Hemiscylliidae > Chiloscyllium > Chiloscyllium plagiosum. The sequence goes on from NW_028270146.1 coordinate 37,741,602, forward strand.
AGCATTTGTACAAAGTGTTTTTGTTTTACTCTGATGCTTTACTTGTAATATAAATGCAGATTGGGTTTGTAGTCATACATAACCTGAAAATGAAACCATGGGGCTAAACCTTATTAAATAAAAACCAAAAGAACTGAGGATGCTGTAAATCAGAAGCAAAAACAGAAGTTGCTGGGAAAACTCAACAGGTCTGGTAGCATCTGTGGAGAAAAATCAAAGTTAAGTTTTTGGATCTGAGGAAGGATCATCAGACCCGAAATGTTAACTTTGGTTTCTCTTCATAGATGCTACCAGACCTACTGAGCTCTTCCAGCAACTTCTGTTTTTATTGGGCTAAATCTTACATTGTCTTTTCTAAGTGCCAGGTCTGTTGAAGGTTTTAGAGGGACATTTGCTGTGAGTCCAAGTGCATTTTCTTGCTGTATTTTATCAAATTTATCTCGATAACTACCTACTCCACTTCCATTGGTGACCTACTTATCTGATTCATTCTCCATCTAACTACGTACCATTCCTGGAACAACTTGTAACTGCTGCAATATACCAGAATTGACCAGTATCTCTGGTGCACGTGCTATCTTTAAAAGGCTATTGTACACCCAGACACATAGTGACAACCTGGAACTGCCCTGCATGGTTTGTGACATTTGCTCCAGACATGGCAGAGAAGCAAAATTTTCATCTCACTTCGCAGCCAGTGACCTGGAGGTCCTGCTGGAAGGGTGGTAATAGAAGGGATGACTTCTTCTCTCAGGATCAGCAGATGAGGCAACAACAGCAAACCATGCCTGCATGCTGCAAGTTGCCACCCAGAATTCACAGCAATGTAAGAAAAAGGTTAATGTCATTCTCCATTTCTCACACAAGTGTCACCATCTCTTTCTATCTTTGTTACAATGCTCACCTCCTACCAAGGCTCTACCACTCACACACCTGCAATATATTTTCTCATTCACAGTTACCCCCTACACTGTTAAATCTGCATTCCCTCTCTTCTACCTATTCACTGGTTCAGGACACTTTTCCCCCACATCAAAATTAACAGCTATGCCACCAACTTTCATCCCCTATAGTACCTGCCTCTCCTTTATACCAGGAGGAAAACAGAAAATAGACATAAATCATTCAGGCTTCTGTAAGATTCTGCCTAAAAAGCACTAAAACTCTGTAAATTGCTAGAGTCACTGAATATTATTTCAGAATTTCTTCAAATTAACACAGAATATACACTCCACATGCTAAGTGTAAGTGCAACTGGTAATGTGAATGAAGTGTTCTTGTACATGACTGTGGAGTCAAGTTCCTATTGTACTTACCATGAAGTTTTCGACTGTTTTATGTTATTCCCTTAACATTATAGTGCCACTTTAAAAATAGACACAGAAAACTATTTGAAGCAAATTACTACATTGGCACAAGAGAAAACATCACTGAGGCAATATGAAAAACAAGAGAATGCAGCACAGGTAACTTTTGTGTGTCTAGATTTATATTTCAATTCTGTAAATGCCTTTTGTACAAATACACCATTCAAATTTCAGTTGCTAATGTCTGTTATGAATTCTAATTAGAAAACATGAACTATTATTGAAGTTTAAAATTAAAATATGATGACAAAACAGTGATACACTGTATAACATGATTTCATAGAATCTGAAATTTATTTTAGAATGCCATCAAGAACATTGCAACATTCATTACATTTATTTATATCAGCTAACTTAAAATATATTCATTGGGAAGAATACTGCAGTAATATTTTAATAAAGAAATATAAAATACTTGTTTAATTTTTGCATTTTGCAATTTGAAACCTTTAATTTATTTCAATTTTATCATGCAGTTAGGTGATTCTGAGAGTTTCAAAGAAATAAATGAACTTCAATCAGATCTGTTGCATTTCAATAATTTGCCAAATATTGTCACTTCAAAGGAACAAGAACAATGGTAGGATTTTAAAATTTAGTAAATAATTTTAGCAAATATAAATAATTTGATGTTGAACTGTTATAATATTGCTTGGTAAGCTTTTCAATGAACTAATCTACCTGTAGTTAAATGTATTGTACCTATCAAGCATCTTATATTGCCTTCCTGCTGTTACACTTTCGCCATTTCATCTTGGAATGGCTAAAAGTCGAATAACAAACGAGCACTGAAAAGATGGGGAAGCTTCAAATCAAAAACATCAATGGAGTGGGAAAACTGCCAATGAGAACCCACAAGACATTTTGTGAACAAAAGGACTTAATGAGAAGAAGCCACCAATTAATACCTTTTTGTCACTCATATTTAATTTTTCCCTATTATTTGTACCACTTTCATCTTTATTTATATCTCTTTTTAACTTGCAATTGCTTTCTTGTCTCTTTCCTCATTGTTTTCCCTCTTTTTCTCTCATCATTTAGATTATACATCATAGACTTACAAGCATTTGACTATATTTTCCGGAAAACCCAAGCTGTATTTGCTGCTTGGAACATCATTAAGAGTCTTATGGTTTTAAAACTGATCTGAGCACTAACTTGATAATAATTTGAGTGAAGTAGCTAATTAATCTGAGGGTAACCATTCCTTAGGCCAGGTTAAGAAAGTGGTACCTTTATGGTAACTAGGCAAAAGTGAGGACCGCAGATGCTGGAAACCAGAGTTTAGATCAGAGTGGTGCTGGAAAAGCACTGCAGGTCAGGCAGCATCCAAGGAGCAGGAAAATCGACGTTTCGGGCAAAAGCCCTTCATCAGGAATAGCTGATGAAGGGCTTTTGCCTGAAACGTCGATTTTCCTGCTTCTCGGATGCTGCCTGACCTGCTGTGCTTTTCCAGCACCACTCTGATCTAAACCTTTCATGGTAACCTCAGGCAGAGTGAGAATTGAGTTCATGCTGTTAGCATCACAAATCTGCTTTGCAGCCAACTGAACTAATCAACCCCTATTGATTTGAGTAGCATTTCAACCAATCTTAAAGAAAAGCTACCTTTGAAAATTTTTAGGACATGTCAAGGCACTGAGATTTTTTTTATATTCAGTGGATATGGACATCACCAGCTGCACTTTAATTTCTTGCCCATTCCTAATCACACAGAGGGCAGTTAAGAGTCAACTACATTGTTGCAGGTCTGGAGTCACATGTCAGCCAGACCAGGTATAGATTCCAATATTCTTCCCTCAAGTACATTCATGAACCAGATGGGTTTTTCCTGACTATTGGCAATGGACTTATGCTCAGCGTTAGACTCCTAATTCCAGATTCTTATTGAATTCAAATTCTACCACCTGCTGTGGTAGGATTCAAACATGGGTCCCCAGAACATTAACTGGGTCTCTGGGTTAACAATCCAGTGATAATACCACTAGACCATTGCAACTGTTTATATTACACTTCATATACACAATCCGAAATTGCTGGAAAAACTCAACAGGTCTGATTTTTCATCTTCAGATCCAAAACGTTCTGAAGAAGCATCACTGGACTTGTAATGTTAACTTTGTATTTTTCTCCACAGGTGCTGCCAGACCTGCTGAGTTTTGCCAGCAATTTCTGATTGTGTGATATGAAGGGCAATTCAGACAGTTTCAGATGAAAATCAAGTATCAAGAAAAAAAGCAGTGAACATTTCAGGTCCAGTGACACTTCTTCAGAATGTTTTGGATCTGAAGATGAAAATTCAGACTTGCTGAGTTTTTCCAGCAATTTCTAATTTTGTTTCAGATTTCCAGCATTCACAGATTTTTTTTGTACTTCACGTACCCTGTCTGGAATTGATCACATTTTTGTGGATTGGTTGCATGTTATTGTTAGGGTTGGGCTTGCAGCACCAATTTACCCTCTACTGGGAACTTACTTCAAAAAGGCAGTGTTCTGTGTATGAAATATGGATTGATTTGTCTGCGTACACTACAGTCTGCTGCTGTGGCACACTTAAGAATGCAGATAAAAGGAGACAATTGAGTATGGACAGATATTTCTAGTTAACTTGTGGGAAGTGGGAATTGCTGGCTGGCCAGCATTTATTGCCTGATCCTAGTTGCCCTTGATCCCTTTAGCCACAAGAGCATTATCTACCTTTCCTTCAAGACACACAATGTTTTGGCCTCAACCACTTTCTGTGGTAATGAATTCCACTGGCTTACCACTCTTTGGGTGAAGAAAGATATCTTTATTTCAGCCCTAACCTATGATCCCCCAACAATTTGGAACATTATTCCTGCATCTAATTCATCTACTCCTTTTAGAATTATACAGGTTTCTATGAGATTCCACTCGCCCCACTTCATTGTTCTAAACTCTAGTAAATGACAGATTCCATTTCTCCTTACAGGTCAATTCTACATTCCCAGGAATCACTTTGGTAAATGATTTGTTCCACTCCTTCTATAGCAAGAACATGCTTCCTCAGATAAGGAGAGCAACACTGCACACAATATTGCAAGTGTGGCCTCACCAATGCCCTGTGTAACTGCAGCATAATATCCTTGTTCCAGCACTCAAATCTCTCACTATGAAGGCCAGCAAACAGTTTGCCTTCTTTACTGTCTGTTGCATCTGTGTGTTTAGTTTCAGCAACTAGTGCATGAGGACACCCATATCTTATTAAGTATTCCTTGCTCTCAATTTACAGCCATTCAAATAGATTTAGATTAGATTACTTACAGTGTGGAAACAGGCCCTTCGGCCAACAAGTCCACACCGACCTGCCGAAGCGCAACCCACCTAGATCCATTCCCCTACATTTACCCCTGCACCTAACACAATTTAGCATGGCCAATTCACCTAACCTGCACATTTTTGGACTGTGGGAGGAAACCGGAGCACCCGGAGGAAACCCACGCAAACACAGGGAGAATGTGCAAACTCCACACAGTCAGTCGCCTGAGGCGGGAATTGAACCCGGGTCTCTGGCGCTGTGTGGCACTGTGCCACTGTGCCACCGTGCCGCCCATAATAGTCTGCCTTTTTATTTTTGCTACCAAAGTTAATAACCTCGAATTTATCTACATTACACTGTATCTGCAAATGCCTGCCATTCAGAGAAAAATAAATTCAAATTCAAAACTGATGTGTGAAGAGAGATGGAGTTGATCATTCACTGGAGTTTAGAAGAATTTAGTTTGCGGGGGGGGGGGGGGGGGGGGGCGGTGTGCGATCTTATAGAAGCCTGTAAAATTCTAACAGAAATTAACTAATACTTATTCCTATTGTATTTCCTGTCTGCTAGCCAACTTTCTGTCCATTTCAATTCTCTATCAATCAATTTTATTCAATCTTTAAGTGGAACTTTGTTGAAAGCCTTCTGAAACTCCACAGAAACCACATCCACTGGTTCCGCCAATCAATTCTACTAGTTACATCCTGGAACAACTGCAGTAGATTTATCAAGCATGATTTCCTTCTGTAAATCCATGCTGACCGTGTCTGATTCTATCACTATTTCGTAAGTTCTCCAGTATATAAATCTTTGATAATGGAGTCTAGCATCTTTCCCATGAACAATGTCAGACTCATTGATCTATAGTTTCTGTTTTTTCTCTATCTCCCTTTTTAAATAGTAGGGTTACATTAGCTACCTTCCAATCTGTAGGAACTATTCCAGAGTTTAAAGAATCTTGGAAGATTTAATCTCTTCTCATACATCAGTCTTGAATTTCCAGGAATCAATTTGGTAAACCTTTGCTGTATTGAATGTGTTACAAGAGCATCTTTCTTCAGATAAGTTTGAACACCAATGCATCCACTATTTCTAGGGCCATTTCCTTAAGTACTTTGAAATGTAGATTATCAGAGCCTGGAGATTTATCAGCCATCAATCCCATTAATTTCTCCAACGTTATTTCTGTACTAATTTAATTTGTGTCAGTTCCTACCTCTTACTAAACTCTGTGTTCCCCATTATTGCTGGTATGTTATTTGTGACCTGTTTTGTAAAGACAGAAGTATGAATTTAGTTTGTCAGCCATTTCTTTGATCCCTCTTATAAATTCTCCTTTTTTTGACTGTAAGGGACCTACATTAATTTGCACGAATCATTTTCTCTTTACACATCTATAGAAATGTTTACAGTCAGTTTTGATGTTCCCTATAGCTCACTCTCATACAGATAGTGGATTCCTTATTTATGATTTTCCAAAATTTCCCTGGATTCTGGAAAGGTACTAGTGAATGGGAAACATGCTAATGCAAGGTTTGTGAAGGTTTGTAGCTCAGGTTGAGGTTTAGGGTGTAGGTTTGCTTGCTGAGTTGTAGGTTTGATATCCAGATGTTTCATTACCTGGCTAGGTAACATCATCAGTGGCGACTTCCAAGTGAAGCGACTTCCAAGTTCTTGGTGCTCAGCTATTTACAAACTATAAAAATAATCTGCAAGCAGGGACAGAGTGTAGCATAGCAAAGTTCACAAATGATACTAAAGTAATTGGGAAAGCAGGTAGTGATGAGGAGGTAGTGATCCTTCCAGTGATGAGGAGATAAAGAGTTTACAGATGGATTATAATAGGCCAGGAGAATTGGCCAGAATCTGACAGATGGAGTTTAATGTGGATAAGTGTGAGGTTGCCCATTTTGACCAGAAAAACAAAAAGGCAAGTTATTATTTAAATTGTAAGCAGCTTCAAAGTGCATCAGTGCAGAGATATCTGGGTATCTTTGTGCCTGAATTGCACAAAGTGGGTATGCGGATATAGCATATAATAAGAAAGGCAAATGGAATCCTGGCACTTATTGCAAAACTACAGTATTACAGAAGTAAAAAAAGTACTGTTATAATTACATAAGGCACTGGCGAGATCGCATCTGGAATATTGTGTCCAGTTCTGGTCTCCTTTCTTGAGGAAGAATATGGTGGCATGGAAGGCTGTACAGAGGAGGTTCACAAGATTAATTCCAGAGATAAAAGCATTGTTGTATCAGGAGTGGTTGAATACCTTGGGCTTGTAATTGCTGGAGTTCAGAAAAATGAGGGTGATCTGATTGTGATATATAAAATGCTCAAGGCGATTGATAAGATGGATGTGAAACAGATGCTCCCCTTGTAAGACAGTCTTGAAGAGGAGAAAATAGATATACTGTGAGAGGAGTTAGGTTCAAAACTGAGATGAGGAGAAGCTACTCACAGAGCATTGTGAATCGGTGGTGCTTATTGCCACAGAGTGCCATGGAAGCTGAATCAATCAACAGATTCAAGAAGGAAATAAATATGTTTCTTATGAAAAATGGGGTAAAGGGCTATGGGGAGCAGGTAGGAAAGTGGAGTTGAGACAGGATAAGATTGGCCATGATCATGTTAAATGATGGAGCAGGCTCAAATGGCTGAATAGCCTACTCTCGCTCTGAATTCTGATGATTCTATCATCCAATTAAGTTTCTAGCCAATGGTGACCCTCAAGATGTGGATAATGAGCGATGCAGTGATTGTAACATTACTGAATATCAAGCTTTATTGGTTAGATTGTCTCTTATTAGAGATGGTCATTGCCTGGCATTTGTGTGTGCAAATGTCACTTGTCAGCCGAAGTCTGGATATTGTCCAGGTCTTGCTGCTTCTGGACATGGTTTGCCTCGGTGTTCGAGGAGTCTTCAATGTTGTTAAGCATTGTGCAATTATGAGTGAATATCCTCACTTCTGACCTTATGATGAAGGGAAGGTCATTGATGAAGCAGCTGAAGATGATTGGGCCTAGGACACTACCTGAGGAATGTCCTGGAGCTGAAATGGTTGACCTCCAACAAGCACAACCATACTGCTATTTATCAAATATGATTGCAGCCAGTGGAGAGTTTTCTCTTTGATTCCTATTGATTCCAGTTTTGCTAGGGCTCAAGGTGCCACATATAGGCTTTTACAATCAGAAGTGGAGGAAATTTTAATGGGAAAAAGAAGAATTGACTACATACTTTGGTTCTATCTTCACAGAAAAGGACAGAGGAGGAAGCAAAAGTGTTGCATTACTGGTTAGGGAGTATATCATGGCTGTGCTGAGGGAGGACACTCTAAAGGGATCTTGCAATGAGGAATTATGGGTCGTGCACAGGAATAAGAAGGATGCAATCACAATACTGGCTGCCAGATGGAGATAGAGGAAGAGATATGTAGTCAGATTTTGGAAAAATGTGAAAATAACAGGGTTGTTGTGCTGGGTGATTTACCTTTCTCCATATTGACTGGGACTCTCTTAGTGCTGGAGTTTGGATCGGGAGCAATTTGTTAGGTGTGTCCAGGAGGGTTTTTTGAAACAGTATATAGGTAATCCAACCAAGGGAGGGGACTGTACTGGATCTGGTGTTGGGAAATGAGCCCAGCCAAGTGATCAAAGTTTCAATGGGGGAGCATTTTGGGAATAGTGACCATAATTCCATTAGCTTTTGGATACTTATGGACAAGGACAAGAGTGGACCTCAGATGAAGGCGTTAAACTGGGGAAAAGCCAACTATAATTGAATTAGGCAAGACTTGGAGAATGTGGATTGGGACTAGTTGATTAGAGTGCAGGACAGGCATGTTCTCGTGCAAATGAACAACCAGAATGGCAGGATTCTGGAAACTACACAGTATTCTAAAAGTAGCCTCACTAATGCCTTGTACAGCCGAAACATGATGTCCCCACTTCTACAGAGGAACCTTGATTATCCGGTATTCGATTATCCAAATATCATATTATCCAGCAAGATCACAAGGTCCCGATGCTTGGCTAACTATGTTATCTGGCATTTGATTAACCAGAATTCAATTAACCGAACAAAATACTCACCACCTGTGTCCTTTGGATACTCGAGGTTCATCTGTATACTCAGCTCTGACCAATGAGGGAAAATGTGCCAAACACCTTCTTCGCCACTCTGTCTGTCTATGACTCCACTTTCAAGGAACAATGAAACTGTACCCCAGCTCCTTCTGTTCAACAGCACTATCCTGGGCCCTACCATTACTCTGCCTTGTTTTACCAAAATGCAATACCTCACATTCATCTAACTTAAACTCCATCTGCCACTTCTTGGTCCATTGTCCTGTCTGATCAAGATCTCGTCATGCTCTGAGATTACCTTCTTTACAGTCCATGATATTACCAATTTTGTTGTCATTCACAAACTTTCAAAACATACCTTCTCTAGTTCGTAACTAAATTGTTGATATAAATGACAAACAACAGTGGACCCAGAAGCAATCCTTGTGGTAGACCTCTGGTCAAAAGCCTCTCGTCTGAAGAACAATACTCTACCATCAACATCTGTCTTCTACCATCAAGCCAATTTTGTATCCAATTGTTTATCTGTCCCTGGATCCCAGTAATCTAATCTTACTGACTAGTCATGTCAAACACAAACGTTCCTTAACAGAAGGCAGAGGGGGTAATAGAGAGGACTGCCATTAGGGTGGTAATCTCACGGCAGGTAGAAGAAAAAGGTAGATGGGTTACAATCAGGGATGGAAAGGGAACAGGCAAACAGTATAGGGATCACCTGTGGCCTTTCCCCTCAATAATAAGTACACCATTTTGGATACTGTTGGGGAGGTCAATCTATCAGGGGAAAGCCATAGTGGCCAGGTCTCTGGCACTGAGCCTGGCTCTGTGGCTCAGAAGGGAAGGGGAGAAGAATAGAAAAGCGCTAATAGTAGGAGACTCAACAGTTAGAGGAAGGGACAGGAGATTCTGTGGTCGCAAACGGGACTCCTGGAAGGTATGTTGCCGCCCAGGTGCCAGGGTCCAGGATGTCTCTGATCGAGTCTACAAGATTCTGAAGGAGGGGGGGGAGGGGGGGGGCATGGGAGGTTGTGGTGAAGTTGTAGCGCACATTGGCACCAATGACATAGCTAGGAAAAGGGATGAGGATCTATAAAGTGATTTCAGGTTGGAAGCTAAAAAAGCAGGACAAGCAGAGTAGTAATCTCAGGATTACTATTGGTGCCACATGCTAGTGAGGTGAGGAACAAGGAGCGAGTGCCACTAAACACATGGCTATAGTGCTGTTGCAGGATGGAGGGCTTCAGATATGTGAATCATTGGGGTACCTTCTGGGGAAGCTGGGACCTGTACATGAAGGGTCACACTAAAATGGAGAGGCACCAATGTCCTGGGCGAGAATTTTGATGGAACACTTCGTAAAGGGTTAAACTAGCTTGGCAGGGGGATGGGATCCAGACCTACAAATCAGAGAAGAGGGTAGTTGTTGAACAGGCAGAAATAGAATTCAGAGAGTCTGTCAGGAAGGATCCACAGTTGATAGGCAAAGGGATAGGTTAAAGTGTGTCTGTTTCAATGCAAGAAGTGTCAGGAATAAGAGTAATGAACTTAGAGCATGGATCAATACTTGGAACTACAATGTTGTAGCCATAATGGAAATATGGATTTTACAGGGGCAGGAATGGTTGCTGGATGTTCCAGGGTTTAAATCTTTTAAAAAGAATGGGGGGGGGGGAGGTGGGGAGGTAAAAGAGGAGGGAGCATAGCATTGTTAATTAGACAGTGCATTACAGCTGCAGAAAAGGAGGTTGTTGAGGAGGGTTTTCTCAACTAAATCAGTATGGGTGGAAGTCAGTAACAGGAAAGGTTCAGTCACTTTATTGGGTGTTTTCTATTGACCCTCCAATAGTAGGACAGAGATGGAAGAACAGATTAGACAATAGATCTCTGAATGGTGCAGATGTAACAGAGTTGTTGTTATGGGTGACTTCAACTTCCCTAATATTGATTGGGAGCTCCTTAATGCAGATGGCCTGGATGGAGCCGATTTTGTTAGGTGTGGCCAGGAAGGATACCTAACTCAATATGTAGATGGGCTGACTAGAGTGGAGGTGATATTGGATTTGGTGCTATGCAATGAGCCAGGCCAGGTGTCAGATCTCTCATGGGAGATCATTTTGGTGAAAGTGACCACAACTGCCTCACCTTTACCATAGCTATAGAGAGGGATAGGAACAGTCAGTATGGGAAGGTACTTAACTGAGGGAGGGGATAGTATATTACTATTAGACAGGAGCTGTGGAGTATAAATTGGGAACTGTTATTCTACGAAAAATACACAACAGAGATGTGGAGGCTCTTTATGGAGCACTTGTTGCGAGTGTTGGATAACTGTCCCACTGAGACAGGCAAGGAGTGGTAAGGTGAAGCAGCCTTGTATGACAAGAGAAGAGGAGCTTCTCATCAAGAGGAAGAAGGAAACTTACTTAAGGTTGTGGAAGCAAAGATCTGGCACAGCTTTAGAAGATTACAAGGTGGCTAGGAAAGATCTAAAAATGGACTGAGTAGAGCCAGGAGTGGTCACGAGAAAGCCTTGGCAGAAAGGATTAGGGAAAACCCAAAGATGTTCTACACTCAGGTGAGGAACAAGAGAATGATCAGAGCGAGGGTAGGACCAATCAGAGATAATGGAGGGAACTTGTGCCTGGAGTCTGAATAGGAGGTCCTAAATGTGTTTTTTGCTTCAGTATTCAATAGATAGTGCGAATACCATGAACCAGGTTCATAGGCTTACACTTTATTAATATCAATCTGTTTATGTGCTGGAAATTCTGGGAAGCATCAAGATAGATAAGTCCCCACAACCAGACCAGATATAGAGCTGAAAATGTGTTGCTGGAAAAGCGCAGCAGGTCAGGCAGCATCCAGGGAACAGGAGAATTGACATTTCGGGCATAAGCCCTTCTTCAGGAATGAGGAAAGTTTGTCCAGCAGGCTAAGATAAAAGGTAGGGAGGAGGGACTTGGGGGAGGGGCGTCAGAAATGTGATAGGTGGAAAGAGGTCAAGGTGAGGGTGATAGGTCAGACTGGGGTGGGGGCAGAGAGGTCGGGAAGAACATTGCAGGTTAGGAAGGCGGTGCTGAATTCAATGGATTAGACTGAGACAAGGTGGGGGGAGGGGAAATGAGGAAACTGGTGAAATCCGAGTTCATCCCTTGTGGTTGGAGGGTTCCTAGGCGGAAGATGAGGCGCTCTTCCTCCAACCGTCGTTTTGTTGTGGTCTGGCGATGGAGGAGTCCAAAGACCTGCATATCCTTGGTGGAGTGGGAGGGGGAATTGAAATGTTGAGCCACAGGGTGGTTGGGTTGGTTGGTCTGGGTGTCCCAGAGGTGTTCTCTGAAACGCTCCGCAAGTAGCCGGCCTGTCTCCCCATTATAGAGGAGGACACATCGGGTGCAGAGGATGCAATAGATGATGTGTGTGGAGGTGCAGGTGAATCTGTGGCGGATATGGAAGTTTCCTTTGGGGCCTTGGAGGGAGGTGAGGGGGGAGGTGTGGGCGCAAGTCTTGCACCTCCTGCGGTTGCAGGGGAAGGTGCCGGGAGTGGAGGTTTGGTTGGTGGGGGGTGTGGACCTGACGAGGGAGTCACGGAGGGAGTGGTCTTTACGGAATGCTGATAGGGGAGGGGAGGGAAATATATCCTTGGTGGTGGGGTCCGTTTGGAGGTGGCGGAAATGGCGGTGGATGATGCGCTGAACATGGAGATTGGTGGGGTGGTAGGTGAGGACCAGTGGGGTTCTGTCCTGGTGGTGGTTGGAGGGGCGGGGCTCAAGGGTCGAGGAGCGGGAAGTGGAAGAGATGCGGTGGAGGTCATCGTCGACCACGTTGGGGGGGAAATTGCGGTCCTTGAAGAAGGAGGCCATCTGGGTTGTGCGTTTTTGGAACTGGTCCTCCTGGGAGCAGATGCGGCAGAGTCGAAGGAATTGGGAGAATGGGATGGCGTTTTTACAGGGGGCAGGATGGGAGGAGGTGTAGTCCAGGTAGCTGTGGGAGTCGGTCGGTTTGTAGTAAATGTCCGTGTTGATTCGGTCGCCTGAGATAGAAATAGAAAGGTCGAGGAAGGGGAGGGAGGAATCTGAGACTGTCCAGGTGAATTTGAGGTCGGAGTGGAAGGTGTTGGTGAAATGGATGAACTGTTCAACCTCCTCGTGGGAGCACGAGGCGGCGCCGATACAGTCATCGATGTAGCGGAGGAAAAGGTGGGGGGTGGGGCCAGTGTAGTTGCGGAAGATGGATTGTTCCACATATCCTACGAAGAGGCAAGCATAGCTGGGGCCCATGCAGGTGCCCATGGCTACTCCTTTTGTTTGGAGGAAGTGGGAGGATTGGAAAGAGAAGTTGTTCAGGGTGAGGACCAGTTCAGTCAGTCGAAGGAGGGTGTCAGTGGAAGGGTACTGGTCGGTACGGCGGGAAAGAAAGAAGCGGAGGGCTTTGAGTCCTTCGTGATGGGGGATGGAGGTGTACAGGGACTGGATGTCCATGGTGAAAATAAGGCGCTGGGGACCGGGGAAGCGAAAATCATGGAGCAGGTGGAGGGCATGGGTGGTGTCCCGAACGTAGGTGGGGAGTTCTTGGACTAAGGGGGACAGGACGGTGTCAAGGTATGGGGAGATGAGTTCGGTGGGGCAGGAGCTTGCGGAGACAATGGGTCGGCCGGGGCAGTCAGGTTTGTGGATTTTGGGCAGGAGGTAGAAGCGGGCGGTGCGGGGTTGTGGGACTGTGAGGTTGGAGGCGGTGGATGGGAGATCCTCCAACCACAAGGGATGAACTCGGATTTCACTAGTTTCCTCATTTCCCCTCCCCCCACTTTGTCTCAGTCTAATCCATCGAATTCAGCACCGCCTTCCTAACCTGCAATCTTCTTCCCGACCTCTCCGCCCCCACCCCAGTCTGACCTATCACCCTCACCTTGACTTCTTTCCACCTATCACATTTCCGACGCCCCTCCCCCAAGTCCCTCCTCTCTACCTTTTATCTTAGCCTGCTGGACAAACTTTCCTCATTCCTGAAGAAGGGCTTATGCCCGAAACGTCAATTCTCCTGTTCCCTGGATGCTGCCTGACCTGCTGCGCTTTTCCAGCAACACATTTTCAGCTCTGATCTCCAGCATCTGCAGACCTCACTTTCTCCAGACCAGATATATCCAAGGTTACTTTGGGAAGCGAGGAATGAGATTGCTGCACCTCTGGTGATGATCTTTGCATCCTCACTCTCCATGGGTGTAGTCCTGGATGATTGGAGGGAGGCGAATGTTTTTCCTCTGTTGAAGAAAGGGAATAGGGAAGTCCCTGGGAATTACAGGCCAATCAGTCTTACATCTGCAGCAAGCAAGTTACTGGAGAGGATTCCAAGAGATAGGATTGATGGCTATTTGGAAAAACATAGTTTGATTAAAGATAGTTAACATGGCTTTGTGAGATGCAGGTCATGCCTCACAAGTCTTATTGAGTTCTTTAAGGATGTGACGAGACAAGTTTACAAAGGTCGAGCAGTGGATGTGGTGTATATTGATTTCATTAAGGCATTTGATAAGGTTCCCCATGGTAGGGTCATTCAGAAAGTTAGGAGGTATGGGATACAGCTGTCTGGATGCAGAATTTAGCTGTCTGGATGCAGAATTGGCTGGCCGAAAGAAGACAGCAAGTGGTAGTGGATGGAAAGTATTCTACCTGGAGGTCAGAGTCCTGCAGGGATCTGTTCCTGGGCCTGTGTTGTTTGTAGTTTTTATAAATGATTTGGATGAAGAAGTGGAAGTGTGTGTTAGTAAGTTTGCCAATGACATAAAGGTCAGTGGTGTTGTAGATAGTGTTGAAGGCTGTTATAGGCTACAACAAGACAGTGACAGGATGCAGAGCTGGGCTGAGAAGTTGTAGATGGTGTTCAACCTGGATAAATACAGAGTGATTCATTTTGGAAGATCGAATTTGAATGCTAAATACTCGGTTAAAGACAGGATTCTTGGCAATGATGAGTAACAGCGGCATCTTTGGGTCCACGTACGTAGATCCATCAAAGTTCTCACCAAAGTTGATCGGGTTGTTAAGAAGGTGTATGGTGCTTTGCTTTCATTAACGGGTGATTGAGTTTAAGAGCTGAGAAGTTTTGCTGCAGCTGTATAAAACCCTGGTTAGACTACACTTGGAATATTGGGTCCAGTTCTGGTCACCTCCTTATAGGAAGGATGTAGATGCTTTAGAGAGGGAGCAGAGGAGATTTACCAGGATGTTTCCTGGATAGGAGAGCATGTCTTATGAAGAGAGATTGAGTGAATTAGGGCTTTTCACACTGGAGAGACGAAGGAAGGGAGGTGACTTGATAGAGGTGCACAAGGTAATGAAATGGATAAATAGAGTAGATAGCCAGAGACTTTTCCTCATGGCAGAAATGGCTGTCATGAAGAGTCATATTTATAAGGTGGTTGGAGGAAGGTATGGGGAGATGTCAGAAGTAGGTTCTTTATGCAGAGAGTGGTGGATGCGTGGAATGCACTGCTAGTGGTGGTCATAGAGTCAGAGACATTACAGACATTTAAGCAACTGCTGGACAAGCACATGGAGGCAGTAAATTGAGAGGTGTATAGGTAAGGTTGATCTTAGATTAAGAAAAATGCTCGGCACAACATTGTGGGCCAAATGGCCTGTACTGTGCTGCACTGTTTTATGTTTTATGTTCTAAATCCGAGCTGACTATCATGATGAATTTGTGTCTCTGCAAGTGCAATTATATTCTACCCATCAGACTATTTCTAATAACAACCTCACCACAGAAGTTAGACTGACTGGCCTATCATTCTCTGGTCCATGTCTTCCCATTTTTAATAACAGGACAATATTAGCAGTCCTCTGATTTGAAAATGACTGCCATAGCTCTTGCCTTCCTCAGCAGCCTGGCTTACATCATATCCAAGCCAGTATATTTTTCCACTTTTAAGGCTCATAAATATGCCTGTACCTCCCTTCCCTCTTTATTAATTTATTCTGTTGTTTCACAATCTTTCACCTTGATACCTGTACCTGAGTCAACCTTTTCCATTGTGAAGACTGACACAAAGTATTCTTTAAGGACGGTGCCCACATCTTCTTGATTCACATGCAGATTACTTTTGTCCTAATTTCCCTAATTATTCTCTTGCTGTTTTTTTATTTCAAAAACTCTTTAAAGATTTTCCTTTATTGTACCTACCAAGGCTTTCTGATTCTCTCAGTTTTCCTGACTTATTTTCTAAGTTCCATCCTCCCCCAACCCGTGGCAGCTTTTATACTGCTCTGGGGACTCTGTGCCATGTTGAATCCTTGTTACCTACTATAAGTTTCTTTTTTCTTAATCCTGATTTATGTGTTCTGCAAATTTACCTCTTAGTTATATGCCATCCTGGGTTGAAACTGTATTACCATTCTAATGCTCTGTTCGTCCCAACACTCTAAGGACAAAAGGGATTAAAGAAGGAAGGTCACCACCCCCAGCTCCAGGGCAAATGGGAATGGACAATAAATACGGGTTTTACCTCATCTAATTGGAAGTGAAAAAGTGCATCTAGATCTGGACAATATCTAGGCTTGGGCTGACAAGTGGCAAGTAACTTTCACAGAACACAAATGAAAAAGGCAGTTCCAGTCTCCAATACAAACAATCTCACCACCATCACTGAGTCCCCCACTATCAACATTCTTGGGTTACCATTTAACAGAAATTCAATTGGACTCACCACATCAACACAATGGCTACAAGAGCAGGTCAGAGGCTAAGAATACTGCAGTGTATAACTCAGTTCCTGACTCCCCAAAACCTGCCCTTCATCTACAAGGCATAAGTCAGGAGTATGATGGAATACTCCTCACTTGCCTGGATGGTTATAGCTCCAACAACACTCAAGGAGCTTGACACCATCCAGGTTAAAGCAGCCTGCTTGATAGGCACCACATCTACAAACACCCATTCCTTCCACCACTGTTGTCCAGTAGCAGCAGTGTATACTATCTACAAAATACAGTCAAAAATTCATCAAAGATCCTTAGAGAACATCTTCCAAACCCATAACCACTTCCATCTAGAAGGACAAGTCAGCAGATACATGGGAACACCTCCACCTGCAACTTTCTCCTACTGGCCATTCACCATTCTGATTTGGAAATCTATCATTGTTCTTTCATTGTTACTGTGTCAAAATTCTGGAATTGCCTATCTAAAGGGCATTGTGAATCAACCTACAACACATGGACTGCAGCATTTCAAGAAGGCTACCTTCAAAGATTCAATAAGTCTTGTGAGGCATAACCTGCCCCTGTAAAAGCCATGCTGACTGTTTCTAATCAAACTATGCTTTTTCAAATAATTATAAATCCTGTCTCTCATTAACCTCTCCAATAGTTTGCCCACCACCGACGTAAGACTGCTCTATAATTCCCAGGGTTATTCCTATTCCTTTTCTTGAACGAGGGAATAACGTATATCACCCTCCATCATCTGGTACTACTCCAGTGGACAGTGAGAATGCAAAGATCATCGCCAAAGGTGCAGCAAATCTTTCCTCGCTTCCCTTAGTAACCTTGGGCATATCCAATCTGGCCCAGGGGACTTATCTATTCTCATGTATTTCAAAATTTCCAGCACATCTGCCTTCTTAACATCAACCTGTTCAAGCATATCAGCCTGTGTCACGCTGTCCTCATGAACGACAAGGTCCCTCTCACTTGTGAATACTAAAGCAAAATATTCATTATGGACCTCCCCTAATTCCTCTGACTCCAGGCACAAGTTTCCTCCACTATTCCTGATCAGCTGTACCCTCACTCTGGCCATCCTCTTGTGCTGTACATAGGTTTTCCTTGAACCTATCCATCAAAGCTTGTTTATTCCCTCTTCTAGCTCTCCTACGTCCCTTCTTCAGTTCCTTCCTGGTTACCTTGTAACCCTCTAGAGTCTTGTCTGATCCTAGCTTCCTCAACCTTAAGTAAGCTTCCTTCTTCCTCTTGACTAGATGTTCCATATTTCTTGTCATCCAAGGTTCCTTCACCTTATCGTCCTTTCCTTGCCTCAGTGGGACAAACCTATCCAGCACTCACAGCAAGTGCTCCCTAATCAACCTCCACATTTCTGTCATGCATTTCCCTGTGAATATCTGTTCCTAATTTATGCTCCACAGTTCCTGCCTAATAGCATTGTAATTCCCCCCCCCCCCCCCCATTACATACTTTCCCATACCATCAGCTCCTATCCCTCTCCATAAAGGTCAGGGAGTTGTGATCACTATCACCTGAAATGGTCTCCTACTGAGAGATCTGACACCTGACCTGGTTCATTGCCAAGCACCAAATCCAATATAGCATTCCCTGTAGTCGGCCTATGAAAAATGTGTTGCTGGAAAAGCGCAGCAGGTCAGGCAGCATCCAAGGAGCAGGAGAATCAACGTTTCGGGCATAAGCCCTTCTTCATTGAGTCAGGATACACTTGACAAAACCTCCATCCAAACTATATGCACTAAGGAGGTTCCAATCAATATTAGGGAAATTGAAGTCACCCATAACAACAATGCTGTTACTTCTGCAAATTTTCAAAACCTACCTCCCAATCTGCTCCTCCATGTCTCTGTTGCTATTGGGAGGTCTATAGAAAACTCCCAATAAAGTGACTGCACCTTCCTTGTTTCTGACTTCCACCCATAATGACTCAGTAGACAAACACTCTTTGATGACCTCCCTTTCTGCAGCTATTATACTATCCCTGATTAGCAATGTCACTCCCCCACCTCTTTTACCTTCTTCCCTATTCCTTTTGAAATATCTAAAGCCCAGAACATCTAACAACCATTCCTGCCCCTATGATATCCAAGTCTCCGTAATGGCCACAACATCGTAGCTCCAAGTACTGATCCATGCTCTAAGTTCATCACCCTTGTTCCTGACCCCTCTTGCATTAAAATAGACACACTTCAACCCATCATACTGACTGCAACTTTGCCCTATCAACTGTCTCTCCTTCATCACAGACTCTCTGCACACTGTATATGCCTGTTTACCAATCTGGTTCTCATCCTCCAGCCAATCTGAGTTTAAACCCTCCCGAAGAGCTCTAGCAAATCTCCTACCCAGGATATTGGTACCCCTCCAGTTTATATGTCCCAGAAAGTATTCTAATGAGCCACATATCTGAAACCCTCCCTCCTACACCAGTTCTGCAGCCACATGTTCAGCTGCAATCAGTCTCTGTTCCTAGCCTCACTAGCCATGGTAACGGTAGCAATCCTGAGATTTCTACTCTGCTCGTCCTGCCTTTTAGCTTCCAACCTAACTCCCTAATTCACTTTTCAGGTCCTCATCCCTTTTCTTAGCTATGCCATTGGTACTGATGTATCCCACAACTTCTGGCTACTCACCCTCCCCCTTAAGAATCCTGTGGACTCAATCCAAGACATCCCTGACCGTGGCACTCGGGAGGCAACATAACATCCAGGAATCTTGTTCGCGAACACACAATTTCCTGCCTGTTCCTCTAACCATTGAATCTCCTATCACTATCACTCTTCTATTCTCCCCCATTCCCTTCTGAGCCACAGAGCCAGGCTCAGTGCCAGAGACCTGGCCGCTGTGGCTTTCCCTGTTATATTAGAAAGAATCTTGGTTGATGAAATTTGACTATGTTAGCAGTGGAAACTATGACTTGATTGGTGATTTTTCAGTTTCTGATTTCCTTTCTACTAATGCTCATGAAATGAGTTCAAATGCTTCTTCTCACTGTCACCTTTACTTGTTTACTTTTAAACATCTTGGCAGTATTTTCCATGCTATTTTACATTGTTAGCGTAGTCCAAATTCATCCACTTTATCACAACTCTCGGAATGTTTGTGTTAAACCAATTGGCATCCTCTGTCCCAAAGCTACCTCAAATGTTATGTGCTGTTATTTTTGATAATATGTTGTGCCAAGCCTTAGCCAGTGTTTTCTGAACAAAATTGGTAGACATTTTACTATTCCCCATGCTTGTGACCTCAAATGATTCAACAAAATTAGTCAGATATGACCTACCCTTCTTCATGAATCCATGTTGACACAAATTAACTGAAGCTGTCTAAATGCTCTGTTTCTGATGATGTCTCCCAAATAAGTCCCATATACAACACGTACCATGAAGGTCCTACCTTCGCAATCTTTCCCGTTGTCTGTGGCATGGTGGCTATAGTGAAGTCAGCCAGTAGACCTCATAGAATATGAGTTTCCTGATTGGGACTGTTAATCTGGTCCAATCAACGAGCCCTGGCTGACAGATATAAAGAGAAGTGTTGCGGTAGTGTGGGGGTAAAATAAAAGATGAGCAAGAGTGTCAGAAGTTCTGGTCACTTTGACAAATAACAAAAAAAAAAGAAGTGTTAGATATTCTGACATCCAGAGCTGGCTCTGCGAGAGCTGGACCAGTGTCAAGGCCTTTCCACATGTAAATAAAGGTGATTTGGTGATGGGATACCAGCCTCTGTGGAGTTATTTTACTGACCCTCAGGTTAATTCACCATGAGTTTCCTTTCTCTAATAAGATAATGGTGACTTTACCTAGTAGTTAAGTCTAATGTAACTGCATACAAAATCTGTTTGCAGCAATGAACAGCATGAATACCAGATTATTATGAATACTGCACCGAGTACTGAACAAACACAGTCTCAGAGACATGGAATAGTTATTCAGAGATCAATACGAACTTTGAAACCATTCAAACTTGTAAGACAGCAGTCACAGACAGAAGCAGGTATGCTTTTCACTTATGTGAAGTTATATTTAGTAAGTGTCTTCTGTGTTTTTTCTTTTTTATCAATTTCAGAATTTTATCTTTTGCTGTTTTAAGATTAGTTTTGAAAGCTAAGTTAGGCACTTATGTAGCAGATGGATCAATGTATTTGTTGAGAATAATTTCTGAGATGATAGTTAAGATGATGCTTTTCCACACTTAGGGAAGTACTAAACTTTTTCCTGAGTTATAATTGGTTTTTTTGATCTTTGTATCCAGCAACATCCTGTGACATTGCAAAAGAAATCAACATAATATATTGCCTTCAGATGAAGGGGGTGAATTACTGGCATTAGGGGATCCATTAGACTAGGATACAGATCTGTATTTCAGGCCCATTGCAAAATTAAGCACAAACTTCCACAGGAGACTTTTGGAATCCCAAAAGCAATGGTATATACAGCTAATAAATACTATTTTTGCAATCCTTTAAGTTTCCACTAATCTTTCATTTTTCCTTTGCATGACTTTTGTAGACCTTAATCTTTGCAGATTAAATGTTAGTCTTGGATATGTGGTTGCATTCTTGCCTATTGCATGTTCAGTTTTTCCTTCTGGCTTTAACACATAATCTCAGCTGACATTTAAGTGTTACATTGAGGGTATGTTCCGTTGTCAAAGGTATTATCTTTCACATAAGATCAATGGGAGTCAGGACACCTTTTCACTCCTGGAAGCCTCAGTCTCAATTCTGTATTTGCCATGTAAGTATTCCAGCTTCAATCACAGTAGATATGGAAGCAATCCCTAGAACCCAGTTTGGATCAGAATCACACTGTTTTTGAGGTATTGAGTTTATTGGAGGATATTCGCCATGAAGCCTAGTAAGTTCTCTTGTCCAATCTTATACATCTTCATTTAGTGCTGACTCAGCAGATATCCCAAAATTCACCAGCATCCCTGTACCCACATCATCTTTAAAAGTCCATTGTGCACCTGGACAAAAAATCTGTTATTTTGCCAGATGGGTGATGGAAATTTGCTGCGCTAGTGGTGCAGAGTGCCATCAGCTGCACACATATGGCTCTGCAAATTCCACAAATTAAAGCAGAGAAATACTCCAATTACAAGGGCTACCACTCCATGAATGTGCAGTTGAGATATGTCTGTGCCCAGAATATAGAAGCCTGTTTAGCAGCCACAATGCTTTTGTCCTATGTCAGTCAGTTTACTCAGCAATAATTTATCCACCATAGTGAACCAAAGGATTGCTACTTGCTAATGAGCTTACCTACTACAAACTTACCTGATGACTCTTACCCACCACCCAAACATGCATGAATGATTTTCCACAATCAGCTCCATGCTACCAGCAGGAATGTCATGGCACAAATTATTAGCATACTGAAACACAGGGCTAATATCAAGATGATGGTGGGGGATTAGGAGAACTCACCAGTACTTAACTGGAATGTGTCTCAAATTTGTGATGATTTACTGCATGCTGCAGAATGTTACCCCCATGAGGGGACACCCTTTGTTACCAGGCTTACAGAAAGCACTTCAAGGAAATATCCAGGATCCTTAAATCCAAAAAGGCTAATTGTAAATGACTACTCAAACTCTGGTTCTTTTGAAATTGCAACCTCCAATCATTGTTTCACAATTTCCCACTTTTCAATCCTTCAGCTCCTGCATCTTCACATCTTCTTGGTCATACTCCTAAACTAAAAGACAATGAAAAGAGTAACATATACAGAAACGTCTGGATAGCAAACCTACAGCTCAGCGAGCAAACCTACACCCTAAACCTCAACCTGAGCTACAAACCTTCACAAATCTTGCAAAAACCTATGGGCACAATACGCTACAACTTGCCTGAAGATGGGAAAGGAATGCCATCCGAGAGAGTTCCACCCGCGAACAACTGTACTTCCTGCATGAATGTTTAAGAAAACAGGTATGCCAAAATGTTTCCAATATAAGCCGCCGATAAAAACACCTCAAGCCAGAAATTTAACAGAACAAAACGGCCGCAGAATGCTCCGAGAACTAATCAATGATGCCCACCACAGACTCTGAAAATACAACCGGGAAATTGCGCGGCAAAAACTGTTATTCAAACAAGCAACAAATCAAGAATGGACAGATGCGGTAGAACGAGCCATAAACACCAAACCACGACAAACACAGCTAAAGAAAAATCGGGACCTGAAGACAAAACTTGACAAACTCACTAAAAAAAACAAAACAGATAACACAGGGGCATGGATAAAGAATTTATCAGACCGGACCCTATCAGACACAGAAAAAGCAGTACTAGTAAAAGGATTAAATTTCAATTACCGAGACGCTGACAAGAAGGATTTCCTAGCGGCATTAGAAACCACATTGAAGGACAACAATCTCACGGAAGAAACATAACAAACTATCAGACAGACAGTTGCACCTACTCTGAGCCAAAAGAGGGAAGGAAACAAACTGAACACATAAGAAATGAAAGTCCTAGAAAATCTCAAAAAAGACAAAAACATCATTATATTACCTGCAGACAAAGGTCGGCTCACAGTCATCCTGAACAGAAGGGACTACATAGAGAAAGCCAATGCACTACTCGCAGATACCAACACCTACCAAAAGGTGGCTCTAGACCCGACCCCACAACTAGGAAACAAAATTACATATCTCCTAAGAAAATTACACAATTCTGGAAAATTAAACAAGACAGAATTCCAGAAAATGAAACCCGACGGGACCAACACCCCACGATTCTACGGACTACCAAAAATCCATAAACCAGAAGCCCCCCTCAGACCTATAGTCTCACTACCCGGAACACCAACTTATAGACTGGCCAAAGAACTACATGCAAGACTGAAATACCTAGTAGAAGAGTCACAGCACTCCATCCACTCCACCCAAGAATTCCTAAAAATCATCAAAAACACCAAAGTTGAGGAAGACGAAGCAATGATCTCATTCGACGTAACAGCACTGTTCACCTGCATCAACATCGACCGAGCAAAGGAAACACTCATCACACTTTTAGAAGAGACCATCACACACACACCAACTACCATCAGTCACATTACCAATGAAAACATCATGAAGCTAGTGGACCTGTGCCTCACCACCCACTTCACTTTCAACAACATAGTCTACAAACAAACCAACGGCACACCCATGGGATCTCCGCTATCAGGATTCATAGCAGAAGCGGTAATGCGAAGACTAGAACAAACAGCCCTACCAATCATCAAACCAAAAATCTGAGTTCGCTACGCAGATGACACCTTTGTCATCACAAAACGAAACAAGATAGAAGAGACATTTAACATCATCAACAACATCCTCACAGGCATAAAGTTCACCAAGGATGAAGAAACCAACAACAAACTTGCATTTCTGGATGCCACAGTAGAAAGAAAGGACAAGGGAGAATTACAAACCTGCGTATACAGAAAACCGACAAACACTGACCAAATACTCAACTACACCAGCAACCATCCCAACACACACAAACGAAGCTGTATCAGAACACTACTCCAATGAGCCACCCACACTGCAGCACAGACAAACTTTGAAAAACAGAGGAGAACCACCTATACGACGTATTCAAGAAGAATGGATACTCAAAAAACACAGTCCACAGATTCCTCAAGAACAAACCACGACAAGCAGACCAAACACAGCCAGAAACTTTAACCACCTTACCATACATCAAAGAAGTTTCAGAAATGACAGCCAGACTACTAAGACCCCTCAGAATCCTAGTAGCACACAAACCCACCAACACTCCCAAACAAAAACTAACAAACTTAAAAGACTCAGTACAACCCATGGACATAACCAACGTCATCTACAAAATTCCATGCAAGGACTGCCACAAACACTATGTAGGACAAACAGGAAGAAAGTTAGCTACCTGGATACACGAACACAGCTAGCCACAAAAAGACACGACCCTCTCTCCCTTGTAGCCCTACACACGGATGAAAAAAACCACCATTCCGACTGGGACAACATATCTATCCTGGGACAGGCTAAACAAAGACATGCCAGAGAATTCCTAGAGGCCTGGCACTCCAACCACAACGCCATAAACAAACTCATAGATCTAGATGCCATCTATCAACCCCTCAGAAAACGAACAGGAAATGACACCACCACAAACCCCAGGAACCCCATCCAGGAGAAAGATATAAATAGAAAGCAGGAGACAACAGCTTCGCTTCACTTGGAGGTTACCACTGATGATGTTACCTAGCCAGGTAATGAAACGTCTGGATATCAAACCTACAGCTCAGCGAGCAAACCTACACCCTAAAGTAACATATACAACAATTTCCATAATTAATATAAAACTGACCTATTCATTTTCATGGTTTTCCCTGTGCTTACTTGCAGATGTTTTTGCCTGACCCTGTGTACTTATGCAGTGCTACTTGTTTAGTATAGCTGATGGAAGGTGGCTGTATTTCATGGGGGAGATTTCAAATGGCTTTGTAAAATTCCCTCGAGCAATTTGGAGCTTGAAGTTCTACTTCAGGCTGAACCATCGTGGCACTGGTGACATCATCTTGGTTATTTGGTTGAAGGGATGTAGCATGTTTCCTGATTGGAAAATGAATGCTGTCTCTCTGAGAGAGATGAACAGGTTTACACACAATGGAGAAATTGGAATTTCCCATCAGAGATCTACAGTGGATTTCATTCTTTACCCATAGCCAGTTGCAACTCACTCATGCTTGGTGACTCAGCATAACTGATGTTGCATCTATATTACCATTTAACCCTGATATTCAGTGCTAGTATATGAGCGGTGACTGCAGGCAATGGATTAGAAGGTCATGCTTCTTCATTCCTGAAGAAGGGCTTTTGCCCGAAACGTCGATTCTCCTGCTCCTTTGATGCTGCCTGACCTGCTGCGCTTTTCCAGCAACACATTTTTAAGCTCTGATCTCCAGCATCTGCAGTCCTCACTTTCTCCATGCTTCTTCATTGCTTGCTTTGTAAAGCAATAAATTGTTAAATTTATTTTATTTTCCATTATTTCGATTATGGACCAAAATAGGAAATGCTTTAAACCTGTGGAAGGAGTTGCTACATTGTGAGTTTTGTTTGTACAGTTACTGTCTTCAAACAATGGTGAGGAGGTGGTGGTGGATGGGGATGAGACATTTGAGACCCAGTGCCACTATGGGTTTGTGTTCAGGGCAAGCTTCACTCAGAGACAGATTGTTAATTGAGTATTTAAGTTTTGTCACAACTACTGGTGGGTCTTGAACATCAGTGCACAATCATATGGGGGTTGTTGAACTCAGATTGTGAGCTCACCCCAGATTATTTTGATACAGAGACAATAAGAATTTAGGTGTTAATAGCAAGTGATAAAGGATTAAAGGAAGCATCGGGATCTATACAATGAAAAGAAATTGCATGGAAAGCTACCTAGAGGGTTCCTGCAAGATTGTCAATGACAAACATAGAAGAATTATAAAAGCCAAGTTAATGAATTTTCAAGTATGGTAAATTGGGAATAGAAATGCATGCTAGCATTAAGAAACAGACATCATCAAAGGGCGAGCACAGCTTTTGGGTTTAATAGAAATATGGGAGAGACCAGGTATTCAACCAGTAAAACAGAATCAGTTCATATGAAAGTCTGATTGAAGAGTATGAGCATGAGTAAAAATTAAAGGGAGAAAAAATTAAGAGAAGAGCAGAGAAGCATAAGAAGTTACAAAGGATTTTGGAAATGAAAAGGATGGAAGATGAAATATAAGAAGCTAGAAATAGAGATGCAAGAGAGAGAGAGAGAGAAGGAAAAAGAATTTAGGTCTGAAGTGTCAGTTAAAACAAGAGAACTCAGAATTGGAGGAGGCCTCTTTTGAATATAATCCTAGCCATAATCTAAAATCCAGTAAATTTGTATAGACTTTACCACAATTTCAGAAAAGGACGAGGATATTTGTTTCATGCTTTGAGAAAAACTAATTGGCCAAAAGACCACTGGATGTTGTGCATGCAAGGCAAATTGATGAGTAGAAAATAGGAAATTTATGCTTCATTTTCAGAAGAAGCTTCGAGGGATTCTGATACTATAAAAAGAGCTATACCTGGTGCACATCAGCTATTGTCTGAGGCATGGTTTCAGAATTTAAGGAAAGTATCTGGGCAAACCTATCTTGAATTTGCATTGATTGAGCAAAATAATTTTGATTGATGGATAAATGCATTGGAATTTAAAATTGCATATTTAGTCCTTTAGAAGAATTTAAAAACTCACTCCTTTCTTTTGTAAAGTCTCATGTTGAAGATTGAAGGTTTACTACTGCTAGACAAGGAACAACAATGACTGATGATTGTAAGTTAATCCATAAAGCAAAACCTTTCTGCATTGTCCCCTTAAAGAAAGTGGGAGAATGAAAGGAAGGCAAGTGGACAGGTAAAGAGCAGATAGCTGGGAATGCCAAACTTGCTTTGGACGTCAAAAACAAAAGTATTAATGGTGGAGGTGAAAATTGTTGGCATCAGTGTTTCCATTGTAATAAAGTAGACACATTTATTCAGAATGCTGAAAGTTGCGATAGGAACCAATGGGACTTACCGGGTAAAAATTAGTCTGAAAAGGGAACTCAAAGAAAATTCCGTGGATTAATCTACACCTATAAACTTGAATGTAAGTACTACTGTGAGTGCAGAAGAAGTCAATGGGATTGATGAGAAATACTACGTACTTTGTCTAAAGGGAAATAATGTTTTTTTCTACAAATAATGCATCCAAGGCAATTTTAAGGGACATAGGGGCTAATCAAGTTCTTTTGCCAAAAGAAATTTAGTTTTCCCTCCATAGAGTTCAGCGAAAACCAAAATGTTATTAAACAGAAGTAGCAAAAGTATCGCGGTTCCATTTTACAAAGTCCAATTGAGTGTTACTTGTTGGCTTGATCAGTGGTAGTCAGGGTAGTGAAGAAATTCCCATGGACAGAGTGATTTATTTCTCGGAAATAATTTAGCAGGAATGAAATTACAACTTTTTGTGTATAATCACAGAAAATCTGACTGAGGCTGAAGAGACAAAATAGCTACAAGAAGAAGTTCCAGATATTTTTCCAGCATGTATTGTGACTACCTCAATGGCAAAACAAAGACCATCTCCAGAGATCAATGAAATTCTACAAGCAGATGTTATGATAGCTCTCTTAAAAAATGGGAATAATTAATTAGAGAATTTTGGCATGACTTCTTTAATTGACGCGCAGAAAGCAGGATGAAAATCAAGTTGAGAACTAGCACAAGGCAGGAACATCAGATGTGATGGTTCCAGCCACTACTGGATCCATAAAATGGAGTACCTTTCTCTATAAATGGTTCAGAAAATACAGACATGTTTTGTCCAGACTGTTCACTGCTGTTTATGAGAATATGTATCACCTTGCTGCAAAAGTGAAAGAAGGGTGTCACTATGCTTAGCAAAATGTCTGGGTGATGTGCCCTTCATAGCTGAGTAGCTGGTTGGTATGTAGACAGTGTGAGAGCTGGAATTGAGTTGGCAGCATTCACAATTTAAGGTGAAGTCCTTCAATGTTAGATCTGAATCCTGATTGCTGATGTGTGAGTGCTGGGAATCTTGTGAATTGAGTAATGTGATAGTGTGGTAATTTAAGGTGAAGTGATTTATGAAGGGGAAATCATGCTTGACTAATCTTCTTGAATTTTTTGAGGATGTAACTATGAAGTTGGACGAGGGAAATCCAGTAGATGTAGTGTACCTGGACTTTCAGAAAGCTTTTGATAAAGTCCCACACAGGAGGTTAGTGAGTAAAATTAGGATGCATGGTATTGGGGGCAAAGTACTAGATTGGATTGAAAATTGGTTGGCTAATAGGAAGCAAAGGGTAGCGATAAACGGCTCCATTTCGGAATGGCAGGCAGTGACCAGTGGGGTACCGCAGGGATCCGTGCTGGGACCACAGCTTTTTACAATATATGTTAATGATATAGAAGATGGTATCAGCAATAACATTAGCAAATTTGCTGATGATATAAAGCTGGGTGGCAGGGTGAAAAGTGATGAGGATGTTAGGAGATTACAGGGTGACCTGGACAAGTTAGGTGAGTGGGCAGATGCATGGCAGATGCAGTTTAATGTGGATAAATGTATGGTTATCCACTTTGGTAGCAAGAACAGGAAGGCAGACTACTACCTCAATGGAATCAATTTATGTAAAGGGGCAGTACAGAGAGATCTGGGTGTTCTTGTACACCTGTCAATGAAGGCAAGCATGCAGGTACAGCAGGTAGTGAAGAAGGCTAATAGCATGCTGGCCTTCATAACAAGAGGAATTGAGTATAGAAGCAAAGAGGTGCTTCTGCAGCTGTACAGGGCCCTGGTGAGACCACACCTGGAGTACTGTGTGCAGTTCTGGTCTCCAAATTTGAGAAAAGATATTCTGGCTATTGAGGGAGTGCAGTGTAGGTTCACGAGGTCAATTCCTGGAATGGCAGGATTACCTTACACTGAAAGACTGAAGCGACTGGGCTTGTATACCCTTGAGTTTCGAAGATTGAGAGGGGATCTGATTGAGACGTATAAGATTACGAAAGGATTGGACACTCTGGCAGTAGGAAACATATTTCCACTGATGGGTGAGTGCCGAACCAGAGGACACAGCTTAAAAATACGGGGTAGACCATTTAGGACAGAGCTCAGGAGAAACTTCTTCACCCAGAGAGTGGTGGCTATGTGGAATGCTCTGCCCCAGAGGGCAGTGGAGACCCACTCTCTGGATTCATTTAAGAAGGAGTTGGATAGAGCTCTCAAAGATAGTGGAATCAAGGGTTATGGAGATAAGGCAGGAACAGGATACTGATTAGGAATGATCAGCCATGATTATATTGAATGGCGGTGCAGGCTCGAAGGGCTGAATGGCCTACTCCTGCACCTATTGTCTATTGTCTATTGTCTAATTAGGTGATAAGGGGTCAGTTAACTCAGTTGGCTGGTTTGCAATAAAGAGTGATGCCAACAGTGCGGTTTCACTTCCCTGACAGTAGAGGTTACCATAGAAGTCCCAGTTCTCAACCTTGCCTGCTCTGAGGTGACCTTCAGGTTAAACAACCACCAGTCATCACTCTCTCTGATAAGAGGTCCTCTGGCTCTATGGCAGTTTTACTTTACTTCACTTAGTATGGGAGATGCTATTTGGAGACTCATTTCCTGACTTTGACCATCTGGGAGGTCACCAAACTTCCGAGATCTTTGAAGCCAAACTCCAGAATGTTTTCTTTCACCCAGCTGTGGAAACAGAGTACATCTTTTTAAACCCAAGGCCTCCACTGTTGCATATGAAAACCCGGGACCCTTCTTCCTGATCATTTTTCTACTTTACCAGTCTTCTTTTGATCAAAACTTTCTGGAGAAGCTTTACCAACTGTTGAGCCTGTGTGCATCTCCTCTGTTACAAACTTGAATTGCTGCTGTATAATTGAATTGAACTGAATTTATTGTCATGTGCACTGAGACACAGTGAAAAGCTTTGTCTTGTGAGCAATACAGGCAGATCACATAGTTAAATTGCATAGATAAGTAAATGATAGGTAAACAGCGGCAAAAACTAGAACACAGGTACAGGCAAATGGTAAAAGCTTGTGAGTCCATTCAGTATTCTAACAACAGTAGGGAAGAAACAGTTTCAAAACCGGCTGGTGCATGTGTTCAGGCTTCTGAATCTTCTCATTGATGGGAGAGGTTGTAGTAAAGCATTGCCAGGGTGGGATGAATCTTTGAGAATGCTGGTGGCTTTTCCTTGACAGCGGGCCTGGTAGATGGATTCTGTAGGTGGGAGGTTGGCCTTTGTGATTGTCCAGGCTGAGTTCACCACTCTCTATAACTGTCTCCGATCTTGAATGATACATTCAGACAGAATGCTCTTGATAGCGCACTTTTAAAAGTTGGCAAGGGTATTTGCCGTCATGCCAAAATTTCTCAGCTGCCTGAGGAAGAAGAGACGTTGTTGGGCTTTTGTAACCAGTGTGTCCACATGAAGAATCCAAGAAAGCTTGTTGTTGATGACCACTCCTAGGAGCTTGACACTCTCCAATTGTTCCACTTCTGTGTTGTTAATGTGTAGAGGGGGCATGAGTAACACTCTGCTAAAAGCCACTATATGCACTATTTAACCATTAGATAATTCAAGCAGTAGATCATATTTGTATCAAATTGTGTTTTCACATGCAGTAATTTCTGAAGATGAGGTAAGCATTCAAACTTTAACATCTAAGAGAGTGGCAACAGCAAGCAGAAGCATGGTCAATATCCTGTCAGAGATTAACTTAGTAGAAACAACTTTGCCTCTCTTCCTTATTTTTGGTAACCTATGACATCTCATGGGGCATTTCATTTTATTAACTTTGTGGAGATAAATACTATGATTTCTGGATTGGAAATGCAGACGTTCAAATTACAATAAAATAATGGGCGGCACAGTGGCACAGTGGTCAGCACTACTGCCTCACAGCGCCAGAGACCTGGGTTCAATTCCCGACTCAGGCGACCGACTGTGTGGAGTTTGCACGTTCTCCCTGTGTCTGCGTGGGTTTCCTCCGGGTGCTCCGGTTTCCTCCCACAGTCCAAAGATGTGCAGGTCAGGTGAATTGGCCATGCAAAATTGCCCGTAGTGTTAGGTAAAGGGGTAAATGTAGGGGAATGGGTGGGTTACGCTTCGGTGGGTTGGTGTGGACTTGTTGGGCCGAAGGGCCTGTTTCCACACTGTAAGTAATCTAATGAACCTGGGGACTATTGATTACTGAGAAAAATAACCTTAGTAAATAATTTCAAATAACTAATTGACTTTTAAACTACATTTTGTGTCTCAGAAAGTGAAAAGCACAAGAGTCTGCAAGCAAATAATATTTTGGTTACACAACTTAACTTGGTACAAAAGGAATGTGAGGTAATATTAAAAATATGTGAAATTATTGCTTAAGTGGTATTGGCGGTGGATTAAGATAAGCTCACAGGTTCACTAGTTCTCTTCATTATAAGCTGTACTATGTACCATGAGTTTTATGTATTCCGAATTTGTCTTATAGTCATTCTGCAAATAAAACAAGCTACTTTAAACCTACAACCTTCAGATATAATTTTACAGAATTTTCAAAAATTTTACAGAGCAGACAATGGTATCTTCAAGCAATATTTTTGCTGTTTGGATTGTTTTGAAGGAATCCTGTAGTACTCAACCGAGCAAGTCTCAGGATTTAGAGTCATAGAGTCATAGAGATGTATAGCATGGAAACAGACCCTTCGGTCTAATTCATCCATGTGGACGAGGTATCCCAACCCAGTCTCGTCCCACCTGCCAGCACCCGGCCCATATCCCTCCAAACCCTTCCTATTCATAGACCCATCAGATGCCTTTTAAATGTTGCAATTGTACTAGCCTCCACCACTTCCTCTGGCAGCTCATTCCATACACGTACCACCCTCTCAGTGAAAAAGTTGCACCTTGGGTCTCTTCTATATCTTTCCCCTCTCATCTTAAACCTTAAATCTTAAAAGACTTGGTCTGTTTATCCTATCCATGCCCCTCATGATTTTATAAACCTCTATAAGGTTTATAAAATCAGAAACCTCAGTCTCTGATGCTCCAGGGAAAACAGCCCCAGCCTATTCTACCTTTTCCTATAGCTCAAATCCTCCAACCCTGGCAACATCCTTGTAAATCTTTTCTGAACCCTTTCAAGTTTCACGACATCATTCTGATAGGAAGGAGACCAGAATTGCATGCAATGTTCCAAACGTGGCCTAACCGATGTCCTGTACGCCGCAACATGACCATACAACTCCTGTACTCAATACTCTGTCCAATAAAGGAGAGCATACCAAACGCCTTTTCTCCACTTACAAGGAGCTATGAACCTACACTCCAAGAACTCTTTCTTCAGCAACACTCCCTAGGACCTTATCATTAAGTGTATAAGTCCTGCTCAGATTTACTTTCCCAAAATGCAGCACCTCGCATTTATCTAAATTAAACTCCATCTGCCACTTCTCAGCCCATTGACTCGTCTGATCAAGATCCCGTTGTAATCTGCGGTAGTGCACAACCTTGTCATCATGAGGGAATGCATCATGAGGAAATAACCCTTGCCATCAAATGTCAGGATAGAGAAGCACGAGAGGAAGGCAGAAAAGGAAGGGAGGCGGGGCACAAAATCAGTTTTTCTTTTTAGAGGACCTAAGGATTTCTCAAGGGCTAGTTTTTAATTTTCAATGGGCACTTTATTGTTTTAACTTTAATAAAGTATTGTAGTCATAGAATCCTTACAGTGTGGCAAGAACTTATTCAGTCCATTTGAGTCTGCACCGACCTTTCTGAAAAGCATTTCACCCAGGTCTATCCCCGATCCTATTCCTGTAAACCTGCACTTACCATGGCTGATCCACCTAAACTACACATCCCTGGATATTACCAGACAATTTATCATGGCCAATTATTGAACCTGTGCATCTTTGGACTGTGAGAGGAAACACACACAGGCATGGGGAGAACATGCAAACTTCACGCAGTCACCCGAAGCTGGAATTGAGCACAGGCCCCGGTGCTGTGAGGTAGCAATGCTAACCACTGAGCCACCATGCCACCATCATGTCACAACACTTCAGCCTCCCTGTCACACCACCCCCTGCAACCATCCCTGTGGTCTCTCTGATGTCCCCCTCCCCACCCCCTTCAGACACCAAAGGCAAATAAGTGGATTTATCCCCTCCCAGCTTCAACGTGGCTGCAGTCTGTTGGTCCTGGGCTTTTGCCCTTCCACCTCTTTCTCTTGACCTCCCCCTCCCCAGTTCTTGACCTCCCTTTTCTGCTTTTGTTCCTGCCCCTGATCCCAGGCTGTGGTAAGATGTTTATCTTTAAAGGAATGTTGTTTCTCTGATTACCATTCCTGATGGAGGGCTTTTACCCAAAATGCCAATTCTCCTACTCCTTGGATGCTACCGGACCTGCTGTGCTTTTCCAGCACCACACTCTCGACTCTAATCACCAACATCTGCAGTCCTCACTTTTGCCTCTCTGATTACTTTCCCAGTGATTGACTTTTCCAGGAGATTTAGGCATTTTTTTTGTTAGATTAGATTAGATTAGATTACTTACAATGTAGAAACAGGCCCTTCAGCCCAACAAGTCCACAATGACCCGCCGAAGCGCAACCCACCCACACCCATTCCCTTACATTTACCCCTTTGCCTAACACTACGGGCAATTTGGCATGGCCAATTCACCTAACCTGCACATTTTTGGACTGTGGGAGGAAACCGGAGCACCCGGAGGAAACCCACGCAAATACGGGGAGAATGTGCCGCCTGAGTCGGGAATTGAACCCAGGTCTCTGGCGCTGTGAGGCAGCAGTGCTAATCACTGTGCCACCGTGCCGCATTTCAGGGGTGATTTCTCCCACTACAGCCATGAATTTCGAGCATCAAAGGGAGACAGTTTCTATGTGAAGAAATGGTGCTCGTAATCTCAACCCCAATTCATTAACAGTCCCAGAGTCCAAACTTGTCCTGTCACTGACCATCAAACATTTTCCACAATACCAAAGCAAATACAAATCTTATACTTTCCAGCTCAAATTTAGAACTTGTATCATGGCACAAAAAACCCCTAGTGAATTTGCTTAGTCCCTGTGCCTGTCTTATTTCTCCCGAAGGTGCTCCCCTGTCGGCATCGGCATGGTTGGTGGAACACTGCTCACCTTGAGGTGTGTCCGAAAAGCCACCTGATTTGTAACTCTGAACTTAGCCTGGCAGCACCTAAAGCATCTCTGCCTTAATGTTCATTAGTTTGAACTGACTGTCAACATTCTGGTTATTGGCTGAGTGATAGGATGGAAGCACAAAGGCTGTCAAACTGCAAGAAGACAGAAAGTTCTGACTCCATTAAGCAACTGCCTGATTCACAATGGGGTATTTCAGCATTTCAGGTGTTCTTTTGGAGAAAATATTAATGTAGTCTTAGTAAGGAGGAACAATTCTAAGAAAGAGACAACTATAGCTAACCAAAGAAGAATATTAAGTTGAAAGAAAAAGCATAAGAGGCCAAAGTCAGTGATAGCCCTAAAGATAGGGATAAATTCAGAATTCAGCAAAGGTAGACTAAAAAGATAAAAAAAGACAGACAAACTAAACTACAAGGGCAAACTGGCAAGAAGTATGCTTTCTTTTATTAAAGGTAAAAACAATGACTGCAGATGCTGGAAACCAGATTCTGGATTAGTGGTGCTGGAAGAGCACAGCAGTTCAGGCAGCATCCGAGGAGCAGTAAAATCGACGTTTCGGGCTAAATCCCTTCATCAGGAATACAGGCAGAGAGCCTGAAGGGTGGAGAGATAAGCTAGAGGAGGGTGGGGATGGGGAGAAAGTAGCATAGAGTACGATAGGTGAGTGGGGAAGGGGATGAAGGTGATAGGTCAGGGAGGAGGGTGGAGTGGATAGGTGGAAAAGAAGATAGGCAGGTAGGACAAGTCATGGGGACAGTGCTGAGCTGGAAGTTTGGAACTAGGGTGAGGTGGGGGCAAGGGAAATGAGGAAACTGTTGAAGTCCACATTGATGTCCTGGGGTTGAAGTGTTCCGAGGTAGAAGATGAGGTGTTCCCACTCCACCCACCTCCCTGACCTATCACCTTCATCCCCTCCCCCACTCACCTATCGTACTCTATGCTACTTTCTCCCCAGCCCCACCCTCCTCTCGCTTATCTCTCCACCCTTCATGCTCTCTGCCTGTATTCCTGATGAAGGGCTTTTGCCCGAAACGTCAATTCTACTGCTCCTCGGATGCTGCCTGAACTGCTGTGCTCTTCCAGCACCACTAATCCAGAATTTCTTTTATTAATGTTCTACCATCAGCTGTGGTACGATTCAATCCCGTGTACCCAGAACATTATCTGGGTCACTGAATTACTAGTGCAGTGACAATACCACAATGGCATCACCCCCATTCTGATATGGTGTATATCATTGTACTTTTAGTGCTGCTGGAACTCCCTTCTTAACAGCATTATGGGGGTACCTAAACTTAAATGGACTGCAATGATTCAAGAAGAACCACCTCACCAATGCCTTTTCAAGGACATCTAAGGATTAAATGCTGGGATGGACAATGAATGTTGGATGCACAGATGTAAAATGGAGGTGTTCACCTGTTCCAAGGTGAAAAAAATTGGGCTTCAAGCTGGAAGTTGAAACCTGTGCCAAGTTTGTGCTCCATGTCTTTTGATGCTAATGTAGGCTTTCTAGTAGATTTCGTGGTACACCAAGCAATTGGACAGTGGAACACTCATCTGCCTTCTGTAGGTTGTCCTTTAAAAGTCCACATCTGACTTCTCTGCAGCAGAATGAGTATCCAATCACATCATCTGCTGACTTGGCACTTACACTATCCTTTTTCCTAACTCTGGTGCCTGCATAATTGTGCTTCACATCTCAAATATGCAAATCCCGCTACTAACCTATTCTATATATCACATGCAGTGTCATTATCTGAGCTGGCAGTTATTACTGTAAAATTAAGTGAAAGAATGAACAATAATGCCTTTCACCTTTTATTTTCATTAACTGTGTGCATTATGGAAATTATGATAAACTGGATCAGGATACTAACAAGGTCTTTATTAAGATGGGAAGAACAGAATAGATTTTTAAGGCAAATTACATTCTGCAAATTTATATTTATCTTAGGAAAAAATATGCTTTATTTTTGATTGTACAGATTTATCAAAAATGGTATTTTAATAGCAATTCTTTAATAGTCAGATGTAATTGTGTGATTTCTCATCACAAAATTAGGACTTTTAATTTTTTTAGGCAGCTGAAGATAATGTTCCAATGGAATTCTGTGCAAACCAGGAGAAGTCTCTGTCAAACATTGCTGCTTCAACTTCAAAAGATGTTTCTATAGTAAGGCAATAAACCATTATAACTTCCTGATTTAGTTTGTTTAAAATCTTATTTTTGACTGAATTAACATTTCAATAATCTTTAGAGTATGAAGCTAATTTTTAACAGTCAGTGGGTCAAAAAGAGAAAAAGAATCTGCTGAGAGATAATATAAAGATGATACCTAAATAAGACTTTGCTGTGATGCCTCAAGCCAATAGAGTGAAAAGAAGATTGGTGTTTTAAAGTTTCATGTGATTTAAGATTTAATTTTAAATCCTACACCAATGGAGGGTATTCATGTCACCATGTCTTTGCTGGTTCTTTCAATAGACCCACTGGCCCTCTCTTTCTCCACAACGCCATGACCTTTTATTTTTGAAGTATTTATTTGTTCCCTTAGAAAATGCTGGGTCATAATAAATTGTATAAAAATATCTCATTTCCCCGATGGTTCTTTGTTAGTGGTCTTAAATCAGTTGTTTTTAGTTGCTGACCCTCTTTTCAGTGGATCTCATAAAACATTTTCCTATTAGATAGCCTGCAAATGAAATTATTTGCATATCCATAAAAAATGCAAAAATTTCAAAATATTTCCGTGTTCCTCAGATTATTACGAAGAACTTTCAACCAATGTTCCTGTTGAATTATGTGCGTACACAGCCATGCGGTAATTTAAAAGATGCCATACATGCTTTGTTTTTTGAGAAATAGGATGTCTGCATGGGCATTTTTAAACAACCCCACACTGAATTAGAAGGATTTAGCACATCAAGGAAACATTGCTTTGAACTTGGAAATCTGGCATGAAAGCGACTTCACAAATTGTCTATCTCAATTTTTTCTAGTCCAGGCTAAACCTGTTAAAGTAATTCAAACATTTTTATATGAATATACAAATTACAAATAGAAGTGGCCATTTGGCCCCTTGACCCTTCTCTGGTATTTGATAAGATCAGGTAGGTAAAAACAATGACCGCAGATGCTGGAAACCAGAGTCTAGATTAGAGTGGTGCTGGAAAAGCACAGCAGTTCAGGCAGCATCCGAGGAGCAGTAAAATCGACGTTTCAGGCAAAAGCCCTTCATCAGGAATACAGGCAGAGAGCCTGAAGGGTGGAGAGATAGGTGAGAGGAGGGTGGGTGTGGGGAGAAAGTAGCATAGAGTACAATAGGTGAGTGGGGGAGGGGATGAAGGTGATAGGTCGGGGGGGAGGGTGGAGTGGATAGGTGGAAAAGAAGATAGGCAGGTAGGACAAGTCATGGGGACAGTGCTGAGCTGGAAGTTTGGAACTGGGGTGAGATGGGGGAAGGGGAAATGAGGAAACTGTTGAAGTCCACATTGATGTCCTGGGGTTGAAGTGTTCTGAGGCGGAAGATGAGGCATTCTTCCTCCAGGCGTCTGGTGGTGAGGGAGCGGCGGTGAAGGAGGCCCAGGACCTCCATGTCCTCGGCAGAGTGGGAGGGGTAGTTGAAATGTTGGGCTACAGGGCAGTGTGGTTGATTGGTGCAGGTGTCCCAGAGATGTTCCCTAAAGCGCTCTGCTAGGAGGTGTCTAGTCTCCCCAATGTAGAGGAGACTGTATCGGGAGCAACGGATACAATAAATGATATTGGTGGATGTGCAGGTAAAACTTTGATGGATGTGGAAGGCTCCTTTAGGGCCTTGGATGGAGGTGAGGGAGGAGGTGTGGGCGCAGGTTTTGCAATTCCTGCGGTGGCAGGGGAAGGTGCCAGGATGGGAGGGTGGGTTGTCGGGGGGGGGGGGGCGTGTACCTGACCAGGTAGTCACGGAGGGAACGGTCTTTGCGGAAGGCAGAGAGGGGTGGGGAGGGAAATATATCCCTAG
Organism: Chiloscyllium plagiosum; assembly: GCF_037043375.1. Classification (NCBI taxonomy): domain Eukaryota; kingdom Metazoa; phylum Chordata; class Chondrichthyes; order Orectolobiformes; family Hemiscylliidae; genus Chiloscyllium; species Chiloscyllium plagiosum. The sequence goes on from NW_028270146.1 coordinate 37,779,839, forward strand.
TGGTGGGGTCTGTTTGGAGGTGGCGGAAATGTCGGCGGATGATTTGTTTTATGCGAAGGTTGGTAGGGTGGAAGGTGAGCACCAGGAGTGTTCTGTCCTTGTTACGGTTGGAGGAGTGGGGTCTGAGGGCGGAAGTGCGGGATGTGGACGAGATGCGTTGGAGGGCATCTTTTACCACTTGGGAAGGAAAATTGCGGTCTCTAAAGAAGGAGGCCATCTGGTGTGTTCTGTGGTGGAACTGGTCCTCCTGGGAGGTCCTCCTGGGAGCAGATACAGCAGAGGCGGAGGAATTGGGAATACGGGATGGCATTTTTGCAGGAGATAGGGTGGGAAGAGGTGTAATCCAGGTAGCTGTGGGAGTCGGGTTTGTAAAAGATGTCGGTGTCAAGTCGGTCATCATTAATGGAAATGGAGAGGTCCAGGAAGGGGAGGGAGGTGTCAGAGATGGTCCAGGTAAATTTAAGGTCGGGGTAGAATGTGTTGGTGAAGTTGATGAATTGCTCAACCTCCTCGCGGGAGCACGAGGTGGCGCCAATGCAGTCATCAATGTAGCGGAGGAAGAGGTGGGGAGTGGTGCGGTGTAGTTACGGAAGATTGACTGTTCTACGTGGCCAACAAAGAGACAGGCATAGCTATGGCCCATACGGGTGTCCATGGCTATGATAAGATCATAGTTGATCTGATTGAAGTCACTTTGGAGAGTGGAAGAAATGTTTGACCAAAGAAAAGTAACAAATACTGCAATTCAGCTATTTTCTTTTACTTGTAATGTTCTGCCTCCTTTCCTGTTTGTATCATCAGTCAATGGTCTCCACCTCTAGCCTGCTAAAATTTCTTCAGTACCTGGCTGTGTATGTTGACTTTGTTCTGAGGGTGCACTTGGAATTTATCCAGCAGCATTGCTTTATCTCTGGTCACTTGCACTAGGTCCATGTCAGGATAATCATCAGATGATTATTCTGTAAGGTTCACTTCATTTGTAAGGTTGGAGCTTCTTATTTTTCTCAATGGGTCAAAGGCCTATTATTGGTGACAGTAGTTGATAACCTGCTTCTCATTTTAGATGAAGCCATCGGGTGGATACTATTCCTCAAAGTGAGCTTGGAAGTGGAGGTTAGAGGATGCAGGTTATGGGCCTCACTTTCCACCCTCTGCCCCAATCAAGTCCAGAATGGGAAGGTGAATGCAAAGAGTTATAAATGGCCTTTCCATCCTGATGCCAATGTCTTAAGAAGCCAATTAATGCCTACTTAAAGGCCTCATCCAGCTGGTGCTGGTAGTCAGGGGAATCACCATTCTGGAAATCTTGAAAAGCAAAATCTGGTCAAAATCTGCCTTAGCCTGCAAACAAATGAGTAGCCTCATCACTCCCTACCTGATTGAAGGACAGAACACTTGGGAGGAAGAAGGTGCACTTGAGAGCCACTGTTTATCCTTTTAATCTGACCTCCTTGTCCTTCCAATCAGTGGCTCCATCCTCATTACATGCATTCTGCCCTCACTCATCTGCAGCTTGGGTCCTTACTGATCTTGGTCCTCTGGTTGATGCAGTAGTCCTACCTCCAGAGGAGAAATGCTGGTCTCTCCTTGTTTGACAGCTTGAGGTTTCTGCCATCAAAGTCCTTGATCCAGGAAGATTCTGTCAGTGACCAATTTAGTGTCTGATTCGTCCAACAAATCAGTTGCCAATCTCAAAGAAGGCAATGCTGGCTTTTTGCAGCTCTAAAACAATGTTTGAGACACCTGTCATCTATATTAAATTTCACACATTATTTTCCATTCCCCTCCAAACTCCATTTCCTTGCTACCAACTCTGTCCCTGTTCGTAGCATCTGTATGATAACTAAACCATCCAGTTCCCAATTTTGACATAATAATTAACCCCATAAGCTTCTGATCACAAATCGCCATTAATTTCTACTATCATAATATTACTTGACTTTGTTCACCTCAGCTCAGCTACTGTTGAATCCTCAGTTATGCCTTTGATACTTCTTGAGTTTACTATTCCACTTTACTCCTGACTGCTTTCCCACCTTGTAAACAATCCAAACCTCTACTCTCCACGTCCTTACTCAGTTACCACCCCTTAGTTGGTGTAGTACATTGGCTCCCAGCTAAACTGTTCTTCAACTTTCGAATTATTTATCTGTTTTCAATGGCCTTACTTTCTCTCTCTCTAATTTTCTGCAGGCTCAAAAAGTTTTAAAGTACATCCCTAACTTTCATTCTTGCATCTTTGATGGTTCTGCCTTCAGATGCTTAGCCCTACATTCTGAACTCCATCCCTAAACTGTTCACCTCTCTACCTTGCTTGCTTCCTTTAAGTTCCCCTTGAAACCCAGTCTACTGGACAAACTTCTTTTCATCAGCTGGCCAAATATCAGTCATATATCTCAGTATCTAACTTTGCTGTATAATCGTCCTGTGATGTGTTTCATTTCATAGAAGCACTATGCTGTTCTGTAGGGACAGGAGTGGGGAGAGATCCTGTGATGGGAGGGAATGGTGTCCTCCCATTATACCTTACCATTCTCTCTGCGACTCTCTTGTCAGGTCCACACTCCCCCACCAACCCACTCTCTCATCCCAGCACCTTCCCCTGCCTCCGCAAGAATTGCAAAACCTGAGCCCAACCCTCCCCACTAACCTCTGTCCAAGGCCCCAAAGGAGCCTTCCGCATCCATCAGAGATTTACCTGCACTTCCACACACATCATTTACTGTATTCATTGCTCCTGATGCAGTCTCCTGTATACTGGGGAGACAGGACACCTACTTGTGGAATGCTTCAGAGAACATCTCCGGGACACATGCACAAAGCAACACCACTCTGCCAAGGACATACAGATCCTGGGCCTCATCCATCGCCAAACCCTTGCCACCCGCTGCCTGGAGGAAGAACACCTCATCTTCCACCTTGGGACCCTCCAACCACATGGGATCAATGTGGATTTCACCAATTTCCTCATTTTCCCTCCCCCACCTTATCCCACTGCCCTCTTGACCTGTCCTACCTGTCCATCTTCCTTCCCACTAATCCACTCCACCCTCCTCTCTGACATATCACCTTCATACCCGCCTTCATCTACCTATCGCATTCCCAGTTACGTACCCCCAGCCCCATCCCCCCTCCAATTTATCTCTCAGCCTCATACATGATGAAAAGCTTATGCCCAAAACGTCGATTCCCCTGCTCCTCGGATGCTGCCTGACTGGCTATGCTTTTCCAGCATCACTCCTGACTCCAATCTCCAGCATCTGCTGTCCTCACTTCCTCCTATTTGACATCCAGCAACTGTTTTTGGATATACATACATTGTTGCAGGACCCAATATAGAGATAGTCTGCTGTTTGTCATATTGATTGTTATAAAACTAGCATCAGGCTCATTGCTTATGCCCACCACCCACCTTAGATAGATCATAGGATCCCAACTGCACTCCAGCTGGCTGGATTCACTCCCATCATCATTCTGACTGACCGCAGAAAATTATTACTTAAAATATAATCTGTTTCAATAATTAAAAAAATTATTTTGTAGAGAGATGAATCAAGTGGAATCCAACAACTGAAAAAGTTTCAGATGTCATTAACAACTAAGAACCCAGGACAACCTCAATATTGGTAACAAATGTTCAAGTTTCTACCTATTTTATCCAAAGTTTTGCCAAACTGATTTTGAATATTTTACATCTTTGTATCATTTGTTTCTCATGTAGACACATATTAAACAAGAAAAGATGTTTTTCAGACTGGAGGCCTGTGACCAGTAATGTGCAGCAAGGATTGGTACTGGGTCCACTGCTTTTTGTAATTTACATAAATGAATTGGATGTAAACATAGAAGTAATGGTTAGTACGTTTGCAGATGACACCAAAATTGGTGGTGTAGTGGACAGTGAAGAAGGATATCTCAGACTACAACGGGACCCTGATCAAATGGAGTTTAGATAAATGTAAGGTGTTACATTTTGGTCAGGCATATCAGGGCAGGACTTAATACACTTAATGTAGGTTCCTGGGGTATGTAGCTGAACAAAGAGACCTTGGGGTGCAGGTTCATTGCTCCTTGAAGGTTGTGTCACAGGTAGACAGGGTAGTGAAGAAGGCGTTTAGTAGTTAGCCTTAGTCATTGAGTATAGGAGTTGGGAGGTCATGTTGCAGCTGTACAAGACATTGGTTAGGCTACTTTTGGAATACTGCATTCAGTTCTGGTCTCCCTGCTAATAGGAAAGATGTTGAACTTGAAAGATTGCAGAAAAGATTTAGAAGGAATGTTGCTGGGAATGCAAGGTTTGAGTTATAGAGAGAGATTGAACAGACTGGGCTCTTTTCCCGGCAGTGTCAAAGGTTGAAGGGTGACCTTTTACAGGTTTATAAAATCATGAGGCGCATGGATAGTGTGAATATCCAAGATCTTTTTCCCAAGGCAGGGGGAGTCCAAAACTAGAGGGAATGGGTTTAAGGTGAAAGGGGAAGGATTTCAAAGGGGCCTAAGGGGCACCTTTTTCTGGTAGAGCATGTATGGAATGAGCATCTAGAAGAAGTGGTGGAGGCTGGTACAATTACAACTTAAAAGGCATCTGGATGGATGCACAAATAGGAAAGGTTTAGAGGGATATGGGCCAAGTGTTGGCAAATGGGACTAGATTAACTTGGGATATCTCGTCGGCATGGACAAGTTGGACTGAAGGGCTTGTTTCAGTTCTGTACAACTCTATGACTCTATGTATCAATTATAGGTTACACAAATGAAAAGTGATAACTTTCAAAATATAGTACCAATATTCCAGATTATACTTGGGCATAACCCCATTTTTATTTGCACTTGGTCTTTTGTAATGAGTTAATGTCTGCATATTTTGTAACATATCTGCAGCGTAAGTGTTCTGCAAAACCTGGAATGTTTCTAATTGTTTCACCTTACATTATTACATTAGCCCATTTGTTTCCAATGACCAGGAAGATGGTGTACAGTGGTTAGAGAATAATCACACTATTTCAGGTAAATTTGTTTTATCAGTATAGTCGATTCTGATATCCTACAATAGTTCCTATCTTGTGTGATCTTGCGTTACAAGAAAGTCATACAATACCCGCGCCCTTTAAACTAATGGGGCAGAAAACACCTTATAGCCAATACATGTAAGGAAAGTTCACATTCTAAAAATAACAGTCTAAATTCTTCAATCGTATTAAAGCCAATTGGCATTGAAGAAACACATGTTATAGCAGAACTGACTATACTGAGTTATGATTTAGTTAGGTAACTCTTTATATAATCCGTTGGCATTAAATTTAAATATGTGCAATTTTAAAATTTCTAATTGCAAACTTTGGTTCTGGTTTAGGCATATTTGCCATTTTATTCTCAAATTGGCATTTGTATTGTTTCTACTCAATTCTTGTGCATGCTTGTGCTAAATGACATCGTAATGAGAACATTACTGTAGATGATATGAATGTAAGGCAGAAGTATGCAGATCAGGCAAATTGACTCTCAGTCAGCATCCAACATTGACTTGATGCCAACACTGCCATGTTAGACCTTACCACTCCAGTTAAGATCCTCTCTTAAATATATTCAGCTAAATATGCAACATGAAAGAGCGTCCATCAAAACCATTTAAAAAGATCATCAATAATCTACATAAAAGTAAGGAGCAGGAATATGCCACTTGGCCTCACAAGGCTTTGAGTACTGTTTTGTAATTGATCTGATTACTCTGTATTTCCACCTACCCCCATAACGTTTCACTCCTTTGCTGACAAGAATCTGTTTATTTCAGTTTTGAAAATACTAAAAGACAACACTTTAACCCTTGAAGAATTTTCAAAAGACTCATGGCCCTCTGTGAGACAAACATTCTTACCTTTGTCTTAAATGCATGACTTCTGATCTATAACAGTGAACCATATTTCTAGATTCTCCCACAAATGGAAACATCTTCTCAGTGTCTGACCTGCGAAGGCTCCTCTGACTGAACAATGCTTTCAGGCAGCAAGTTCCAGACTTTCACCACCCTCTGGGTTATAAAAAAAAACATAGCCTTCTAACTCATTTGAAATCTATCCTCCTGGGTTACTGACCTCTGTACTAGTGGAATAGGTGCCTTTCCATTCACTCTATCTATACCCTTCATATACACTTCTATCCAGTTTCCTGTTAACCTTTTATGCTCCAAGGAATGCAATCGGAATCTATCCAATCTTTCGTCATAAATCAGACATTATAGCCCAGGCAGCATCTTCTACACTTTCTCAAGTGCAATAATACCCTTCCTAAAAGATGGTGACCAAAACTATTTGCAATACTCCAGTTGTGGCCTAACCTGCATTTTATATGCTGTCAGCATAACCATTCTGCTCAAATTCTATACCTCGATTTAATACAGGTAAGCATGTCAAGTGCCTCTAAACTAGTATATTCAAATGTCTTTATACCTTCACAAATCTGTAGATATGCACACCAAGGTCCCTCTGATCTTCAGTAATTTCCAGGGTCATGAATGGTGGAGGACAATTAAACAACTCACTGGAAGACAAAGCTTCACAGATCCCTCATCCTCAATGATGGGAGATCTAGAATATGTGTGTAAAATATAAGACTGCACATTAACAACAATGTGAAGTGATAAAAGCTGAATGGATTGTCCACATTGCCCTCCTCCAGAAGTCCTGAGTATCACAAATGCCAGTCTGCAGCCAATTTGTTTCACACCACCTGATATCAAAAGTCACTTGCTACTGTAAAGGCTATTGGGCCCTGACAGCATACTGCCAATTGTACTGAAGTGTGCTCCAGAACCTGCTGCGTTGCTGTTCAGCTATTTTAGTACAGCTGTATCGTTAGTATGTACAACAATTTGGAAAATTGTCCAGGTATGTTCTGTGCACAAAAAAAGGAAGTTCCTGTAGCCACATGGACTTGGTGCAGATGTGTTTGCCATGGATTATGCCAGCATCCAGAAGTTCCCACATTCTGCATTTGCAGCACAGCATCTGCCCTGCCATCGTTAATGTGTTATTTAGTAAATGTTAATTAGTTTGTAATTCATACAGCCTGTAACATCCAAATATATTTTAGCACTATCAGTAAACTTTACAATACTTACTAACTAATATAATACATTTACACTTATAGTTTGTAACAAATCTAGAGAGTACTCTCTTCTTTTGTAGTATAAATTGCTCATTTTGTGATTCTGTCTTAATGAGTGTTGACAAACTTTGACAATATCTCAGTTTTCACCAGTCCTCACATTTTGTACTACCACGCAACATGCGATTGTTAAGCCCTGTTGAGTACTTACATACTGATATGGCCGAAGTAAGGAACAGCAAGAAAAACAAGTCATGGGTGGGAGGCTATAGGCTCCCAATTTTTTACATTTGTGAAAAATGGAAGCAAGTAAACTGATGAGCATAGTCTATGTTGGGCCTATAACAAAATACTTTTGCTTGCAAAAATTCAAAACAAAACATTCATATCCAATATGAATAAGTGATTAGTTAGCAATTGCTAAATAATCTTGATTATGTTAATAGCCACATTGACAACCATTTTAAGATAATCAATCAATCAAGTCCATAACTGAAATAACTCCATAGAGGCCGGTATCCTGTCACCAGGTCACCCTTTATTTACAAGTGCGTAGTACTCGATACTGGTCCAGCTACCTCTGTCAACTCTCAGTCAACAGAACCTTTCATACTTCTGTTTATTTTTTAAAAATTTTTTTCCTTTACCCTCACACTTCCGCCTAACTGTGGTAGTGCTTATTTTTCCCCGGTACCCATGTTGTGTGTGTGCAGGTGTGAGACACAGTGAAAGACACAAGTTGCACAAATCTTTATTCAATTTCCACGACTAGGAAGAAAAGAAAACACCCAAGTGGCCAGTGACAAGCAGTGCCCTTCACATCAAAGGGCAATGCTATGTGATCAAACAGTGAAGGGGAGGGCAAGGATTAAATCAAAATAGAGTTGGAGGGGGAAATAATGCACTCCACTCCCTGCGGCACCCACCTCTCCCTGAACAGCTCAAGGGATTTGGTGGACATAGCGTGCTCCCTCGCCAGGGACACCCGGGCTCCAACATAACTGTGGAAGAGGGGAAGACAATCAGCCCGAACGACCCACTCCATGGCCCACTGCCTTGACCTGTTTATGGCCAGTTTGGCCAGGCCCAGGAACAGACCCATGAGGAGGTCCTCAGACCTGCTCTCCCTGCTCCGTGCAGGGTGCCCGAAATTCAGGAACGTGGGACTGAAGTGCAACCAAAACCAGAGAAGGAGATTTTTAAGAAAATCAAAAAGGGAGTGCAAATGCCCACATCCAATATATACATGGTCCATGGACTCCACAGCACCGCAGAACAAGCAGTAGGGCTGGGAGTCCATGAACCACCGCAATCTGCGGTTGCAGGGGACCGCTGTGTGCAGCACCCTCCACCCCAGATCCCAAGAGGAGGGGCAGGACTCCCGCGTAGAAAGCCCTCCACTGGGGATCCCCATGACCTGGTGGCAAATGGGCATGCCGAGGCGTGTCCAGATGGTGGGTGAGGGAGAAGAGGTGGACGGTGTACAGCAGCAGTCGATACAGGGCCCTCCTTTTTCCATCCTTAAAAGGGACAAAACTAAAATTCCGGATGCGGCTCAGGTTGTGGGGCACAGGTTCCCGCGGTAAGTACGGGACCTTGGGCCCAATGTGAAATTCTGTCCGGGCAGGGGTAAGCACGGACGAAATTCCAACACACAACTGAGCATCCTTCAACTGGTGCACTACGTCGGGTCCAGGCACCGCCATTTTAAGGCGTCGAATGGCAGTGGTCACGTACCGGATGTCTACCGCTGCCCTGCTCATACTCCTGTTTTTTTTTAATGCCCACACTACTGCCTAATTGCAGTAGTGCTTATTTTTCCCCAGCACCCATGTGTGTGTGCAGGTGTGAGACACAGTGAAAGACACAAAGTGCACCAATCTTTATTCAATTTCCACCACCAGGAAGATAGGAAAACACCCGAGTGGCCAGTGACAAGCAGTTCCCTTCACATTGAAGGGCAATGCTGTGTGATCAAAACAGTGCAGGGGAGGGTAGGGACTAAATCAAAATAGAGTTGGAGGGGGAAATAATGCACTCCACTCCCCGCGGCGCCCACCTCTCCCTGAACAACTCCAGGGTGTTGGTGGACACCGCGTGCTCCTTCTCCAAGGACACCCGGGCCCTAACGTAACCGCGGAAGAGGGGCAGGCAGTCGGCCCTAACGACCCCCTCCACGGCCAGCTGCCTGGACCTGTTGATGGCCAGTTTGGCCAGGCCCAGGAGCAGACCCACGAGGAGGTCTTCAGACCTGCCCTCCCTCCTCCGTACCAGGCATACTCCTGTTTATTTTTAAAAAATTTTTTTTTGTAGCACCAGGCAGCACAGAGTCAGTCTCCTAAATTGAGAACATCTCTGAATTTCCTGGTTATAATATTTTATTAAACAAATTACAAAACATTTTACAAAAAACAGTTAATATTTACAGCTGTATACAACAGCAATTTTACAAGGGAGAGGAGCAGCAAAGCTAGGCCCCAAACCCTACCATTCAACCTGTTTACAGGGAGATGAGGACAAACCTCAAATCCCATACTCCTAGTTTTTTTTTCCTGTTTATATTTTATTAAACAAATTACAAAAACAGTTTACAACAAACAGTTACATTTACAGCTGCATACAAGAGACAGCAATTTTACAACGGAGTGGAGCAGCAAAGCCAGTCCCCAAACCCTACCATTCAAACAGTTTACAGGGACATGAGGACAAACCTCAAATTCCATATTCTTGTTTTTTTTTTCTTTTTTCTTTTTTTTTAAAACACCTGAGTGGCCAGTGACAAACACTGCCCTTCACATCAAAGGGCAATGCTGTGTGTAGGTATAAGTTTTACTCTCTTTTTTTTAGCACCCATGGTGTGTGTGTATATGTGTGAGACACAGTGAAAGACACAAAGTGCACGAATCTTTATTCAATTTCCACCACCAGGAAGATAGGAAAACACCCGAGTGGCCAGTGACAAGCACTGCCCTTCACATCAAAGGGCAATGCAACCATACCCCTTTTTTTTTTCTTTTTTTTTCTTTTTTTTCTCTTTCTTTTTCTTTCCTTTCCCCACACTACCACCTAAGTGCGGTAGTGCTTATTTTTTCCCCAGCACCCATGGTGTGTGTGTATACGTGTGAGACACAGTGAAAGACACAAAGTGCACGAATCTTTATTCAATTTCCACCACCAGGAAGATAGGAAAACACCCGAGTGGCCAGTGACAAGCAGTTCCCTTCACATTGAAGGGCAATGCTGTGTGATCAAAACAGTGAAGGGGAGGGTAGGGACTAAATCAAAATAGAGTTGGAGGGGGAAATAATGCACTCCACTCCCCGTGGCGTCCACCTCTCCCTGAACAACTCCAGGGTGTTGGTGGACACCGCGTGCTCCTTCTCCAAGGACACCCGGGCCCTAACGTAACCGCGGAAGAGGGGCAGGCAGTCGGCCCTAACGACCCCCTCCACGGCCAGCTGCCAGGACCTGTTGATGGCCAGTTTGGCCAGGCCCAGGAGCAGACCCACGAGGAGGTCTTCAGACCTGCCCTCCCTCCTCCGTACCGGGCATACTCCTGTTTATATATTTTTTTTTGTAGCACCAGGCAGCACAGAGTCAGTCTCCTAAATTGAGAAGGCCTCTGAATTTCCTGGTTATAATATTTTATTAAACAAATTACAAAACATTTTACAAAAAACAGTTAATATTTACAGCTGTATACAACAGCAATTTTACAAGGGAGAGGAGCAGCAAAGCTAGGCCCCAAACCCTACCGTTCAACCTGTTTACAGGGAGATGAGGACAAACCTCAAATCCCATACTCCTGTTTATTTTTTTTTCCTGTTTATATTTTATTAAACAAATTACAAAAACAGTTTACAACAAACAGTTACATTTACAGCTGCATACAAGAGACAGCAATTTTACAACGGAGTGGAGCAGCAAAGCCAGTCCCCAAACCCTACCGTTCAAACAGTTTACAGGGACATGAGGTAATAAAATATTATAACCAGGAAATTCAGAGGCCTTCTCAATTTAGGAGACTGACTCTGTGCTGCCTGGTGCTACAAAAAAAATTTTTTAAAAAATAAACAGGAGTATGCCCGATACGGAGGAGGGAGGGCAGGTCTGAAGACCTCCTCGTGGGACTGCTCCTGGGCCTGGCCAAACTGGCCATAAACAGGTCCAGGCAGCTGGCCATGGAGGGGGTCAATCACTACAACCCTCCTCCTCGAAGTCATGGCATATAGGCCTTTTGCTGTTCTTGTAACCTCTCCGGGGTGGTTTTCGCACCAGGTCCACCTCCTCTGACTCAACCTTGGATAGGGGTGGGGTGCACTGGACTGTAGCCTGCAGCTTTGCACCTGGAGCATCAAAGAAATTCATCCTCTACTTCAGGTGATAAGGGTCTCGAGGCTGTGACATCTGCCATCCATCTCAGACTCCAAGGTTTCTTCAGTGCTCAGCAGAGGGGGAAGAACCCATGGGTTCGGGCAGTCTTTCTGTGTGTTCTGAGGGGCCGACTATTTTGCTCCTGTCCCATTTGTGAGCTTGCAGCTTTCACGTGGCCCATGTGCTTGTTCAGGACCTCCATGCCTAGCTGAACATTGTACGTCACAGGACCTGACCTTGAGTCAACCTTGTCTGTTACCCATGCAGGGTCATTTTTGTTGTTTTGACACCAAAGTTCAACTCTTGCAGTAAACCATGTGTTTCCCTTAGAGGAGCCTTGTGCCCTGCATTGGCATTAGTGATGTTGTTTCACCCTGCAACCACCACCACCACCGCGCCCCTCCCCCCCCACCCCGGCCACCTCCACCAGTTCCTGGAAGGTCAGATTTAATCTGATGTGGAGTCTTGTCACCATTAGCAACTCTGTTGAAGCTATCTCTGTAGTAGTAGAAGGTGTGGTCTTATAACCAAATAGGAACTGAGATAGCTTGGTATTGAGTGGAGCTGTAGGCTTTCTTTCAGCCTGCCTTGAAAGTTTAATCCACTCAACCTTAAGGGTTGGGTTCCAGAATTTTGTTCTGTTATCACTCGGTGTCCATTTAACTTGACATTTATTCTGATTGGTTCTGATTTGGATGTTGCTCAGCAATTTAACTGTTCCAAGTCAGATGTAGGTGAGTTTTCCATGGTGTGCACTCTCTGGGATACCACCCTATGAGTTCTCCTACTCAAATCAGGCCTCGTGGATCTCCTCTTGTCTAGACTCTGCATCCCAGCAGCAACTACAATGGCTTGCTGGCCGAAACCCTGAAGAAAATGTTAACCATTTAGCTGAGGCTTGGCTTTGCTTTGTGGTTTTGCCATGGGATGACTTAGAGGCCCTCTGTCAGGATATGTCCTGATTGAGGCTGTGCAATTGCCTCCACTCAAGTGATGTCCACCAAGCTCAGTTAGCCTGGCCAGGGTGTGAACTTCCATCAGCATGCCCTGTAACTCATTTTCCTCTTGTCGCATTTCCTAATGGGAAAGCCAGTTGTAGTGCCTATTTGAAGTCTGGTTGGGTTTCAGCTGGCAGGTGCTTTTGCATATTTACATCATTAATCCCATTTACCAGTCTCTCAGCATCTCATAAAGAATTAAGCCAAAGTCACATGCCTCTGCCAATGATCTTAATCTCCTCAAAAACCACAACATGGATTTCTCTCGTTCTCGAATTGCCAAGTAAAACCAATTGTGTCTCAGAATTAGAGGAGGCTTGGGGTTGTAATATTCCTTAACTAAATTCATCAACTCTTGAAAGGTTTTATTACCTGGTTCCTCAGAAAACGTTAGATTCCTAATAACTGAAAAAGCTACAGGTCCACAAGCTGTTAGGAGAATAACTGTTTGCTTTTAATCTGCTCACTGTCATTTGCCTGGAAAATAATAACATTTTTTCCATATACCATGGACCCAGTCTTCACGTGCAGGATTGATTGAGTCACACTTCCCAAATAAAGGCAGGATGCCAGAAATGCTCACCCCAACTCAAAAAATACTGTTACGAGCAAATTTCTTCCGGAATTTTCTTTTCTTTCATTGCCAATAAATAACTCCACAAAGGCCAGTATTCTGTCACCAAAGCACCTTTTATTTACAAGTGCATTGTTCTCAATACTGGTCCGGCTTCCTCAGAGCCAACTCTCAGAATCAACAGGACTTCGGACACTCCTAATTATATCTGTCAGCCAGGGCTCCCTGATTGGGGCTGTTAACCAGGTCCAATCAGGGAACTCATATTCTATGAGGTCCACCTGGCTGACCTCGTTACATTCACTATAATAACATGGGTCAGTTATCTTTACCAGAACTGAAATAAATCCTTTATTGCAATCAAAGTTGACTGGTCAACCAATCAGCACCCTTTTTTCCTGTAGTAGAATTTATTACGATTCTTTAAAACTTGTATCAGTATTTATAAAAAGGTCAGCTACTTTGAGGAAACAAGTCAGAAGTGAGAGCATTGCACATTAAATTTGGCAGAGTGGAGATGTTGAAAAAAACCTGGGATTCTTTTGAAAGATAATTCTGGTGCAGCTTTAGTCTAGTTTTTTAAAGGTAGTATGACTGCATCATGTCTACGACATGTACTATTTCCAAACTACCAGAAAATGGGTGGTAATTCGAATGGAAATTCCAATGAATTACATTTTAATCTTGTGCAGTATATAATTTTACATAGCAAAACATTCATATACATTTTTTATGTTTATTAAATATTACAGTGAATTCAGATGATGTAACAGTGAGGAAAATAGATGCAAGTCCATCCAATGCATGTGTTTTCACTGATTCACTTTATAAATCTCAGGTAAGTCAAACGGTTTGAAAATTAATATAATTCATATCAAAATGAGAGTTTATTGAGTACATCATTGAGTTGATGCAACATCTCTCTATTAGTATTAAAAAGCAAATATCCTGCTCACGCATTTATTCATTCCCATATATAGATTCTTCATTCACCCAGATCATTTAATCTGGGAGAAGCTAAAGGTATAAAAACCCATGCCAATTACATAGAAAAAAAAACTGGAATACTCCCCTAGACTTATAAATGTTAAAATTAGTTAAGAAATCACACTGAATTAAAAGATTGCATAACATCCAGTCTAAACATAACATTCTGTTGTTACTTCAAAGCATGACCCTGGTCATTGCTGTCCAGTCATTTGAAAGAATTTGACTAACTAAATACAATCCTGGTCACTTTGTTATTTTATAATTTCATTCAATTCAGCCTCCATTCTAAATTCCTTGCAAGTATGTAGATCTAGCTGTTTTCCTGTCTGAGTAACTATGATGTTTTAAATTAAAAATTTGCATTGGTCGAGCTGAACAGCTCTTCCTATGGACCACATTTGGTTGTCCAAATTTGGTTGCCATCTCGCTTCCCCACCCTCTCAATCACCAAAACCAAGCAGTGGACACTGAACAGTAATTCAGAGCCCAATGAGCAAAAAGCTTCCCAAACACAGTCCTTAGGCAGCAATCTTGGCTGTGGCCATGTGATATCAAGAAAGAGTTTGAGGCATTGGATACTGCAAAGGCTATGGGCTGTGACAACAATCTGGCAATAGTACTGAAGATTCGTACTCCAGAACTTGCCAGTCCCCTGGCTAAGCTGTTCCAGTGCAGCTGCAACTTTGGCATCTACCCGACAATGTGGAAAATTGCCTGGGTTTGCCCTGTGTATAAAATGTACAACAAATCCAACCTGGTCAATTACTGAGTCTAATCTAGATCATCAGCAAAGTGATGGAAGGTGTTATCAACAATGCTATCAAACAGCTAATACTCAGCAAAAACCTGCTTAGTAATGCCAGATTTGGGTTCCGCCAGGAGTACTCATTACAGCCTTTGTTCACACATGGACAAAAAGTGAATTCCAGAGATGAGGTGAGAGTGACAGCCCTTAACATCAAGGTTGCATTCAACAGAGTGCAGCATCAAGGATTCCTAGCAAAACTGGAATTAATAGAAATCAGGGAGCAAACTGTCAGATTCATACATGGCACATAGAAAGGTGGTTGTGGTTATTGGAAGTCAGTTACCTGAGTTCCAGGATATCTCTGCAGGAGTTCCTTAGAGCCGTGTCCTAGGCCCAACCATTTTCAGCTGCTTCATCAATGACACTCCCTCCATCGTAAGGTCAGAAGTGGAGATGTATGATGATTGCACAATGTTTGGACCATTTGTGACTCCTCAGACACAAGCAGTCCATGTTCAAATGCAGGAAGATCTGGTCAATATCCCAGCTTGGGCTGACAAGTAGTATATAACATTTGTGCCACACAAATGCCAGGTAATGAACATCTCCAATAAGAAACAATTTAACCACTGCCCCTTGACATTCAATGATATTAGTATCACTGAATCTCCCACTATCATCATCCTTGGGGTGACCATTGACCAGAAACTCAAAGGGACTCACCACATGAACAGTGGTTACAAGAGCAGGTCAAAGGTGGGAATACTGCAGCGAGTAGCTCACCTTCTAAATCTACAAAGCCTGTGCACAATTGATAAGGTACAAGTCAGATGAGTGATGGAATACTCCCCACTTGCCTGGATGAGTGCAACTCTAACTACACTTAAGGATCTTAATGTCATCAAAGTCAAAGCAGCCTGCTAGATTGGCACCACATCCACAAACATCCACTCCCTCCACCACCAATGCTCAGTAGTAGCTGTGTATACTACCTACAAAATGCACTGTAGAAATTCACCAAAAATCCTTAATCAACACCTTCCAAACCCACAACTGCTTCCAACTAGAAGGACAAGGGTAGCAAGTACATGAGAATCACCTACAAGTTTCCTTCCAGGCCACTCACCATCCTTATTTGGAAACATATTGCAATTACTTCACTGTCAATGGGTTAATTCCTGTAACTCCCTCCCTAAGAGCATTATGTGTGAACCTACAGCACATGGATTGCTGCAATTCAAGAAGGCAGCTCACCACGACCTTCTCAAGGGCATCCAAGGCAGACAATAAATGCTGGCCAGCCTGTGACACCTACATCCGCAAAAGAAATTTGAAGGGAAGTTTGAAAAATTAAAAAAAAAAAAAAGAATCAATGTACTGGGTATTGAAGATGTGAGTTATAACCAAACTGTGACAAAATCATAGAATCATACAACATGGATACAGGCTATCCAGACCAACTTGTCCATGCTAATCAGGTTGGCTGACTGAACCAGTCCATTTGCCTATGTTTGGCCCATATCCCTTTTAGAGCTTTCTTATCTATGTATTTTAGATGTTGCAATTGTACCCCCTTGTAACACTTCATCTGACAGCTCGTTCCACATACGTACCACCCTCTATGTGGGAAAATTGCCCCTCAGGTCCCTTTTAAATCTTTTCACTCTCACCTTAAACCTGTGCTCTCTAGTTCTAGACTCTCCTATCCTAGGGAAAAGACCTTGGTGATTCACCTTAACAATACTCCTTCTGATTTTATAAATCTCTATATGGTCACCCTTCATCCTCCTACATTCTATGAAAAAGAGTCCCAGTCTACCCAACTTCTCCTTATAACTCATACTTTCAAGTCTCTGCAACATCCTTGTAAATCTTTTTTGCATGCTTTCCTTCGTTTATCCTTCATTCAGCAGTGCAACCAGAATTGTATGCATTACATTAAATGTGGCCTTACCAATATCTTGTTCATAGGATATAGAACCGTACAGCACAGGAATGGGTCCTTTGGCCCATGATGTTGTGATGAACATGATGCCAAATTAAACTAATCCCTTCTGCGTGCCCTTGGTATACCTCTATTCCTTGCATTTTCAAGTGCTTATTTAAAAGCCTCTTAAACATCCCTATCGTATCTGCCTTCACCACCAACCCTGGCAGTGTATTCCACACTGCTACCACTTTCTGTGTAGAGAAACCTGCCCCTCACCTCTCCTTTGAACTCCCCCACCCCCTCATCTTAAATGTATGCCCCCTAGTTTTAGACATTTCAACTCTAGGAAAAAGATTCTGGCCATCAAACCTATCTATGCATCTCATAATTTTATAAACTTCATTCAAGTCTCCCCTCAGCCTCCCCAGCTCCAGAAAAACAACTTGAGTTTTTCCAGCCTCTCCTTATAGCTCATGCCCTCTAATCCAGGCAGCATCCTGGTAAACCTCTTCTACACCCGGTCCAAAGCCGTCACATCCTTCCTGTAATGTGGCGACCAGAATTGAATGCAGTATTTTAAGCGTGCCCTAACAAAAGTCTGATAAAGCTGCAACATGATATCCTGACTCGTGCAGTTCAAAAGTGTGGCACTGGAAAAGCACAGCAGGTCAGGCAGCATCCGAGGAGCAGGAGAATTGACGTTTTAGGCATAAACCCTTCATCAGGATTGACTCGTGTACTCAATTCCCTGATCAGTAAGGGCAAGCATGCCATATGCATTCATCACCACCCTATCTACTTGCTTGGCCATTTTCAGGGAGCTACAGACTTGAACTACAAGATCCCTCTGTACATCAATGCTGTTCAGGGTTCTGCCATTATCTGCATACTTTTCCTTCACATTTGGTCTCCCAAACTGCAGCACCTGACACAAACATGGATTAAAGTCTATCTGCAATTTCTCTGCCCATGTCTACAACTGATCTATATCCTTCTGTATCCTTTGACAACTTTCTACACTAGCAGGTTTGATTAAAAAAAATGCAGAAATGAGCAGCAGAAATTAAATGGTTTATATGGATTTCGGTGAGGCATTTGGTAAAATTCCACATGGGAGGCTGCTCTGGAAGGTTAGATTGCATGGAATCCAGGGGGAGCTGACAAATTGGATACATAATTGACTTGATGGTGGGAAGTAGAGCGTAATGGTGAAAGATGCTTGTCGGGTTAGAGGCCTGTGACTAGTGGCGTATCTAAAGGGTTGGTGCTGGGCCCATTGCTGTTTGTTATCTATATCAGTGATTTGGATGAGAATGTACAAGGCATGATTAGTAAGTTTGTCGGTGACACTGAAATAGGTGGTCTCATAGACAGTGTGGAAAGTAATCAGAAATTGCAGCAGGACCTTGAGCAGCTGGGGATGTGGGCTGAGAAATGACAAATGGATTTAATAATAGATAAGTATGAGGTGTTGCATTTTATAAAATCAAGTCAAAGTAAGAGTTTCCTGGTGACTGGAGGGCCTTAAGGAGTGTAGTGGAACAGAGGGACCTTGGAGTTCAGATGCACGGTTCTCTGAAAGTGGAGTCACAGGCAGACAGGGCAGTGAAGAAGGCTTTTGGCATACTGGCCTTTATCAGTCCAGGCATTGAGTATAGAAGTTGATAAGTTATGTTTTAGTTGTAAGGACATTGGTGAGGCCACAATTGGAGTATTGTGTTCAGTTTTAGTTACCTTGCTACAGGAAAGATGTTAGAGTCATAGAGTCCTACAGCACAGAGACAGGCCCTTTGGCCCAAACTGGTCAATGCCAACTGAAATGTACATCTATGCTAACCCCATTTCCCTGCTGTGATGATTCTGCTCCTTTAACAATGGAAGGTTGTCCTTGGTTTTCTTTCAGAGGGGTTGTAAATGTGTAGATTCCAATGTGTCTGATGTGGATGGGTTTTAGGGCCAATTTGATTATCGCCAACCGATACCACCTCATGCACAAAAGTTTTCAAGTTTAAAAAAAAAACACTTGTACAATAAAAAGAGAGTGGCCAGTTCTCCGAGCTCAGTTTTACTCTGGTTTTGGTTTGGTTTTAGCAAGCAGCCAGTTTTTTTGAGGCTGCTGGTCAAAGAGACAGCTCCATGCTGAACCTCTCTCTCTCTTTGGCATCTCTCCTGTAAGAACCTGTGTTTGATTTTATATTTTTTTGCCAAGGGGGTGTTTATGGGGACGTTGCAAGTATTTTGAACAGCTTCATTGAGTTTTGACAGAGTTGATTGAGTTTTTAAATAGTTAAGTTATTCTATATTCTGTTCCCTTTTGTGTTTCATTCGGTAATCTTGCAAATAAATTCTGTTTTGTTTAAAACTAAGTGGTTGGGCCAGCTGTATTACTCCTGGAATATCTACTGTGCACCTGCTTAAAGAAAAACTAGAAAAGTTAGGGTCTGGGATACCTTCCTGAAATGTTTTGAAGGCGTTTGGCCTGGTCCATAAGACAGCACCTGCCCCATATCCTTTTATATCAAAAAGTGTGATGCTGGAAAAGCAGAGCCATCCGAGGAGCAGGGGAGTTAACATTTTGAACATAAGCTCATCATCAGAGATGGGGTGGGTGGGGGATGGGACTGAGGGAAGGTAGCTAGGAATGTGAAAGGTAGATGAAGGTGGGGTGATGGTGATAGGTCAGAGGTCCATCCAACCGAAACAAGGATAGAACCTTCCTGGTTCTCACCTTCCACTCCACCAATCTCTGGATACAACACATCATCCTCTGCCATTTCTGCCACCTACAGTCATACCCCAACACCAGAGATATATTTCCCTCCCCAGCCCTTTCAGTACCCTCCAACTGCAACAAGGATAGAACCCCCATGGTCCTCACCTTCCAGCCCACCGATATCTAGATACAACGCATTATCCTCTGCCATTTCTGTCACCCACAGTCAGACCCTACCACCAGAGAAATATGCATCTGGAGAATTCCCCTACGCTCTAAAGAATAAAAGGCCCTAACTTGTCCAATATCTCCTTATAACTTAGATCATTGAGTCCAGGCAACATCCTTGTAAATTTCTTCTGCACTGGATGTAAGTTTGCTCGCTGAGTTGCAAGGTTCATTTTCACATGTTTCATCACCATACTAGGTAACATCTGTGAGCCCCACTGAAGCACAGGTGTTATGACCTACTTTCTGTTGATGTGTTTAGGTTTCATTGGGCTGATAATGTCATTTCCGGCAGTGAAGTCATTTCCTGTACTTTTCCTCAAAGGGTGGTAAATTGGGTCCAAGTCGACATGTTTGTTGATAGAGTTCCAGTTGGAATGCCATGCTTCTAGGAATTCTCATGCATGTCTCTGTTTGGCTTGTCTAGGATACCCTCAACAACTTCTCTTTCTCTTTCGAATCCTCCCACTTTCTCCAGATGAAAGGGGTAGCCACGGGCACCTGCATGGGCCCCAGCTATGCCTGTCTCTTTGTTGGCTACGTAGAACAGTCCATCTTCTGTAGTTACACCGGTACCACTCTCCATCTTTTCCTCCACTACATTGATGACTGCATCGGCGCCACATCGTGCTCCCACGAGGAGGTAGATCAGTTCTTCAATTTCACCAACACATTCCACCCCGACCTTAAATTCACATGGACCATCTCTGACACCTCCCTCCCCTTCCTGGACCTCTCCATTTCCATCAATGACAACTGACTCAACGCCAACATTTTCTACAAACCCACTGACTCCATAGCTACCTGGATTACACCTCATCCCACCCTACCTCCTGCAAAAATGCTATCCCGTATTCCCAATTCCTCCGCTTCTACCGTATCTGCTCCCAGGAGGACCAGTTCCACCACAGAATACACCAGATGGCCTCCTTCTTTAAAGACTGTAATTTCCCCTCCCACGTGGTTGAAGATGCCTTCCAATGCATCTCATCCATGTCCCGCACCTCCGCCTCAAACTCCACCCCTCCAACCGCAACAAGGACAGAAGCCCCTGGTCCTCACCTTCCACCCCACCAACCTCCGTATAAACCGTATCATCTGCCAACATTTCTGCCACCTACAAACGGACCCCATCACCAGGGATATTTTTCCCTCCCCACGCCTTCCGCGAAGACCATTCCCTCCTGACTACCTGCACAGGTTTCCCCCGCCCCACAACAACCTACCCTTGCCTCCTGGCACCTTCCCCTGCCACCGCAGGAATTGCAAAGCCTGCACCCACACCTCTCCCCTCACTTCCGCAAATGTCATTTATTGCATCCATTGCTCCTGGATGCCTCCTCGCTGAGCGCTTCAGGAATGTTTCTGGGCCACCCGCACAATCAACCCCACTGCCCCGTGGCCGAACATTTCAACTCCCCCTCCGACTGTGCAGAGGACATGCAGGTCCTGTGCCTCTTCCACCGCCACTCCCTCACCACCTGACGACTGGAGGAAGAATGTCTCATCATCAAGTCGGAACCGTTCAATCCTAGGGCATCAATGTGGACTTCACCAGTTTCCTCATTTCCCCTCCCCCCTCCTTGCCCCAGTTCCAAACTTCCAGCTCAGCACCATTCTCATGACGTGTCCCACCTGTCAATCTTCCTTCCCACTTACCTGCTCCACCCTCCTCTCTGACCTATCAGAGTGTGGAGGCTGAAGAGATTGGGGAGACACTGAATGAATACTTTTCGTCAGTATTCAATCAGGAACAGGACATTGTTGTCAATGTGAATACTGAGTCACAATTAAGTAGAATGAATGGCTTTGAGGTATGTAGGGAAGAGGTGTTGGAAATGCTGGAAAGGGTGAAAATAGATAAGTCCCCTGGGCCTGATGGCATTTATCCTAGGATTCTCTGGGAAGCAAGGGAGGAGATTGCAGAGCCATTGGCCTTGATTTTTATGTCCTCGTTGTCTACAGGAGTAGTGCCGGAAGATTGGAGGCTAGCAAATGTGGTTCCCTTGTTCAAGAAGGGGAGTAGGGATAACCCTAGTAACTATAGGCCGGTGAGTCTCACTTCTGTTGTGGGTAAAATCTTAGAGAGAATTGTAAGGGATAGGATTTATGAACATCTGGATAGGAATAATGTGATCAAGGATAGTCAGCATGGTTTTGTAAAGGGCAGGTCGTGCCTCACAAACCTTATTGAATTCTTTGAGAAGGTGACGAAGGAGGTGGACGAGGGGAAAGCGGTAGATGTGGTGTATATGGATTTTAGTAAGGCATTTGATAAGGTTCCCCATGGTAGACTACTGCAAAAAATACGGAGGTATGGCATTGAGGGTGAGTTGGAGGTTTGGATTAGGAGTTGGCTGGCTGGAAGAAGACAGAGGGTAGTAGTTGATGGCAAAGGTTCATCTTGGAGTGCCGTCACTAGCGGTGTTCCGCAAGGATCTGTTTTGGGACCATTGCTGTTTGTCATTTTTATAAATGACCTGGAGGAGGGGTTAGAAGGTTGGGTGAGCAAGTTTGCGGATGATACGAAAGTCAGAGGAGTTGTAGACAGTGAGGAAGGATGTGGCAGGTTACAGCGGGATATAGATAAGCTGCAGAACTGGGCAGAAAGGTGGCAAATGGAGTTCAATGTAGCTAAGTGTAAGGTGATTCACTTTGGTAAGAGTAACAAAAAGATGGGGTACTGGGCTAATGGTAGGATACTTGGTAGTGTGGATGAGCAGAGGGATCTTGGTGTCCATGTACACAGATCTTTGAAAGTTGCCACCCAGGTAAATAGTGCGGTGAAGAAGGCATATGGTGTACTGGCTTTTATTGGTAGAGGAATTGAGTTCCGGAATACTGAGGTCATGTTGCAGTTGTTTAAGACTCTGGTGCGGCCGCATCTGGAGTATTGTGTGCAGTTTTGGTCGCCATACTATAGGAAGGATGTGGAGGCACTGGAACGGGTGCAGAGGAGGTTTACCAGGATGTTGCCTGGTATGGTAGAAAGATCGTATGAGGAAAGGCTGAGGCACTTGGGGTTGTTTTCATTGGAGAAAAGAAGGTTTAGGGGTGACTTGATAGAGGTGTACAAGATGATTAGGGGTTTAGATAGGGTCGACAGTGAGAATCTTTTTCCACGTATGGAGTCAGCTATTACAAGGGGGCATAGCTTTAAATTAAGGGGGGGTAGGTATAGGACAGATGTTAGGGGTAGGTTCTTTACTCAGCTAGTCGTGAGTTCATGGAATGCCCTGCTAGTAGCAGTGGTGGACTCTCCCTCATTATGGGCATTTAAGCGGGCATTGGATAGGCATATGGAGGATAGTGGGCTAGTGTAGGTTAGGTGGGCTTGGATCGGCGCAACATCGAGGGCCGAAGGGCCTGTACTGCGCTGTATTCTTCTATGTTCTATGTTCTATGTTCTATCACCTTTACCCCTTCCTCCATTCGCCTACTGCACTCCCAGCTACCTTCTCCCCAGCCCCACCCCTCCCATTTGTCTATTCCCTAGGCTTCCAGTCTCATTCCTGATTGAAGGGCTTTTGCCCGAAACATCGATTTTCCTGCTCCTCAGATGCTGCCTGACCTACTGTGCATTTCCAGCACCACTCTAGTCTTGACTCTCATCTCCAGCATGTGCAGTCCTCACTTTTGCCTGGGATGGATGTGTTGTCCCAGTTGAAGTGCTGTCCTTCCTTATCTGTTTGTAAGGATACAAGTGATAGTGGGTCATGTCTTTTTGATGTTCATAAATCTTGGTGGTGGGTTTTCTGCCTATTTCTCCAATGTAGTGTTTGTTACAGTTATTGCAAGGTATTGACACTTGTTTTGCTTGTTGACCGTGTAGGGTCTTTTAAGTTCATTAGCTGCTGTTTAAGTGTGTTGGTGGGTTTGTGAGCTACCATGATACCAGGAGGTCCGAGTAGTCTGGCGGTCATTTTTGAGATGTCTTCGATGTAGGCGAGAGTGGCTAGGCATTTTGACTGTTTGTTTGGGTTTGTTGCTGAGAAATTGGTGGACTGTTGTTCCTCTGTGCTGCAGTGTGTGGTGGCTCAGTGAAATAATGTTCTAAACCAGGTTCATTTGTGGGTATTGGGATGATTGCTTCTATAGTTCAGTATTTGGTCCGTATATGTTGTTTACCTGTAGACACTGCCTTGAAGTTCCCCATTGGCTGTTTGCTCTACTGTGACATCTAAGAATGTCAGTTTGTTGTTGTTTTCCTCTTCTTTTGTGAATTTTATGCCACTAGGGATATTATTAGTGGTCCTGAAAGTTTCCTCTAATCTGTTTTGTTTAGTGGTGACAAAGGTGTCGTCCACATAGCGGACCCAAAGTTTGGGCTGGATGGTTGGCAGAGCTGTTTGTTCTAGTCTCTGCATTACTGTCTCTGCTAAGAACCCTGACCCATGGATGTTCCATTCATTTGCCTGTAGATTTTGTTATTGAAAGTGAAGTGGGTGGTAAGGCATAGGTCCACTAGCTTGATGATGTTGTCTTTTCTGATGAAATTGGTGGTGTTTGGTGTATGTATCTTTGGTTTTTCTAAAAGTGTTGTCAGTGTTTCTTTGGCCAGGTTGATGTTGATGGATGTGAAAAGTGTTGTTACCTCAAAGGAGACCATTATTTCATCCCCTTCGATCTTGGTGCCTTTGATGGTGTTCAGGAATTTTTGGGTGGAGTGAATGGAATGCCTTGAATCTTCTACTAAGTTTATTAGTCTTTGGTGTAGTTCCTTGGCTAACCTGTACGTTGGTGTTCCAGGTAACAAGACTATGGGTCTGAGGGGAGCTCCTGGTTTGTGAAGTTTGGGTAATCCGTAGAAGCGTGGTGTGTTGGATCTGTCTGGTTTCATTTTTTGGAAGTCTGTCTTATTTAATTCTCCAGATTTCTGAAAGTTTTTGAGCGGGACTGTGATTCAGTTCTCTATTCGTGGTTTGAGTCTGTCGCCACCTGTTGCTAAGTGTTGGTATCTGCAAGCAGTGTGTTCATTTTCTCAATGTTGTCTATTTGATTTAAAATGGCTGTCAAGTGTCCTCTGTCTGCAGGTAGGATAACAATGTTTTTTTTGAGTCCTTCTAATGCTTTCCTTTCTTGTGTATTGAGTGTGTTTCCTTCCTTTTCCCTGATTAATGTTGGTGTGACTTTCTTATGGTTTGCTGAGTTTCTTCTGTGAGTTTGTTGTCCTTCAGTGTTGTTTCTAATGCTGCTAAGAAATCTTTCTTGTCTGCATCCTGGAAGTTGTAATTTAATTCTCTTATTAAGACAGCTTTTTCAGTATCTGTTAAGGGTTGGTCAGATAAGTTTTTTTTATCCATGGTTCTAGGTTGTCTGTGTTGTTATTTTGTGTGAGTTTGTCGAGATTTTTCTGCAGATCTAGTTTTGTTCATTTTCTGCATTTGTCATTGTCTAATGTCTATGGCTCTTTCTACTGTGTTTGTCCATTTATGGTCTGTCGCGTTAGTAGAGGCAGTAATGCAGTGAATCAAACAAACAGTTCTGCCAACCATCCAACCCAAACTTTAGATCTGCTACCTGAATGACACATTTGTCATAATTAAACAAAACAAATTAGAGGAAACCTTCAAGACCATCAATAATACCCTTACTAGCATAAAATTCACAAAAGAGGAGAAAACAACAACAAACTGGCATTCCTAGATGTCACAGTAGAGCGAACACTCAATGGAGAACTTCAAACCAGTGTCTACAGGAAAACAACACACACGGACCAAATATTGAACTATAGAAGCAATTATCCCAACACCCACAAACAAAGCTGCATTAGAACATTATTTCAATGAGACAGCACACACTACAGCACAGAGGAACTACACAAAGCAGAGGAAAATCACTTATACAGCGTATTCAAAAAGAACAGGTGCCCAATGAACAGAATCCACTGATTGGTCAGCAACAAACCCAAACAAACAGACAAAATGCATCTAGAAATCCTGGCCGCTCTCCCATACATCAAACGCCAGACTACTCAGACCTCTTGGCATCATGGTAGTCCACAAACCCACCAACACACTAAAACAGCAGCTAATGATCTTAAAAGACCCTATACAGACAACAAGAAAGATGAATGTCATTTTCAAAATACCTTGCAAGAACTGTAACAAACACTACATTAGACAAATAGGCAGAAAACTAGCCACCAAGATACATGAACATCAACTAGCCACAAAAACACATGACGCACTATCACTAGTATTCTGACATAGAATTTCAAACTAAGTTTGAGAGAAAGCAACTCAGTTTAGAATTGCTCAAATCATCTTCCTCTTCTAAACAAAAATAAGGTTCTGTGTGCCGATTCAGTAAGGTTACTAGTTTTTTTCAATCATCTCTTTGGGAATTCAGAACTGGGGGAATGAATGTTACAGCAGTTGCATGCCCCTCTTGTAGGATGTGGGAGGTAAGGGTCACCACTAGTGTCCCCACTGACCTCATCTGCAGGAAGTGCACCCAACTCCGGCTCCTTGGAAACTGTGTTAGGGAATTGGAGCTGGAGCTGGATGAACTTTGGGTCATTCGGGAGGCAGAGGGGTAATAGAGAGGAGTTACAGGGATGTAGCCTCATTTCAGGTAAAGATAGATGGATTACAATCAGGGGACAGAAAGAGAACAGGCAGAGAGTACAGGAATCCCCTAGGGCCTTTCCTCTCAATAACAAATATACTATTTTGGATACTGTTAGGGGGCGACCTCCCAGGGGAAAGTCATAATGGCCAGGTTTCTGGCACTGAGCCTGGCTCTGTGGCTTAGAAAGGAAAAGGGAGAATAGAAAAGCGTTAGTTGTAGGAGACTCAAGAGTTAGAGGAATGGACAGGTGATTCTGTGGTTGCGAATGGGACTCCCAGAAGTTGTGTTCCCTGCCAAGTGCCAGGGTCCGGGATGTCTCTGATCAAATCTACAGGATTCAAAAGGGGGAGGATGAGCAGCCAGAAGTTGTGGTGCACATTGGCACAAATGACATATCTAGGAAAAGGGATGAGGATCTAAGGGAGTTAGGTTGGAGAGCATTTCATTGGGGGAGGGGAAATTACACTGCTATTAGACAGGGGCTGTGGAGTATAAATTGGGAACAATTGTTCTACAGGAAATACGCAACAGAAATGTGGAGGCTGTTTATGGAGCACTTGTTATGAGTATTGAATAACTTTTTCCCACTGACGCTGGCAAGGAATGGTAAGGTGAAGGAGCCTTGTATGACGAGAGAAGAGGATGTTCTCGTTAAGAGGAAGAAGGAAGCTTACTTAAGCCTGCTTGGCACACCCTCCTCATTCCTGAAGAAGGGCTTATGCCCGAAACGTCGATTCTCCTCCTTTGATGCTGCCTGACCTGCTGCACTTTTCCAGCAACACATTTTTAAGCTTAACGTTGAGGAAGCAAGGATCTGGCATAGCTTTAGAAGATTACAAGGTAGCTAGGAAAGAACTCAAAAATGGACTGAGGAGAGTATAGAAAATAAAGAGCATGAAAGCAAGGGAAGGGTTAAAGCGTGGAGTCCACTGCCGATCTGTTGCAAGGGGTCTGTGGAATGCAGGATGGGATAAGAATAGTGGAATGCTTTTACACCAATTAGCAGAGTAAGGTTGAGGCTGAAAGGTCACTATGGTGAGATGAGATAACACAGTTAGTAAAGTTAGCCTCCCTGTTAAGTATCATTATGACAAGATTGAGACCATAAATATTTGGGACATGACATTAAATATCTAATTAATAGTTAAGTAGAGTCAACCTGCTTGAGACTATTGACAATAAATATCTAATCATGACATTAGGAAAATATTAAGTCGGGTCTGGAATGAAAGATCATTGTTGCAAAATCTGACACTAAATATCTAACATTAGAATGACATTAGGTAGAATGTACAGCTGAAAAAATAATGGGAATTAACATCACTGGTTTATTGTGTAGCAAGAGTAAGGTACTTTGATTAATATAGTTGGACATGCTGATAGGCTAACAAAACATGATTAAAAAAATATAAAAAGCCATGGACCCTGAGGTTCGTGGGCATTCGAGAATCTGCTTTCTCAGTGTCACAGTTTTTTGTTTGCAAATAAAAGATCTACTTCTTGAAGAACTCTCTGCATCTCCTGGTGATTCTCTACATTTTCTCCATGACAAGAGCAAGGAGATATCATGAGAAAGCCTTGGCAGAAAGGCAGAAAACCCAAATGCATTCTACACTTAATGTGAGGGATAAGAGAATGATCAGAGAGAGGGTAGGGCCAATCAGGGATAGTGGAGGGAACTTGTGCCTTGAGTCTGAAAAGGTAGGGGAGGCTATAAATGAGTTTTTTGCTTCAGTATTCAATAGAGAGAGGGACCTTGTTGATAGTGAGAACACCATGGACTAGTTAATAGGCTTGAACAGATTGATATTAATAAAATGGATGTGCTGGAAACTCTAGGAAGCAATAAGATAGCTAAGTCCCCGGGACCAGGCCAGATATATCCAAGATTACTACAGGAAGCGAGGAATGAGATTATTGTGGTGTATATGGATTTCAGTAAGCCATTTGATAAGGTTCCCCAATGTAGGCTCATTCAGAAAGGTAGGTGATATGGGATACAGGGAAATTTGACTGACAGGGTACAGAATTGGCTGGCCAAAAGAAGATAGGAAGTGGTAATGGATGGAAAGTATTCCATCTGGAGGTCGGTGTCCCACAGGGATCTGTTCTTGGGCCTCTGCTCTTTTTAGTTTTTATAAATGAGTTGGATGAAGAAGTGGAAGTGTGGGTTAGTAAGTTTGCTGATGACACAAAAGTCAATGGTGTTGTAGATAGTGTTGAAGGCTGTTGCAGTCTACGACAAGACATTGATAGGATGCAGAGCTGGGCTGAGAAGTGGCAGATGGAGTTCAACCTGGATAAACATAGAATGATTCATTTTGGAAGGTTGAATTTCAATGCTGAATACAGGTTTAAAGGCAGGATTCTTGGCTGTGATGAGGAACAGTGGGATCTTGGGGTCCACGTACATTGATCCCTCACAGTTGCCACCCAAATTGATAGGGTGGTTAAGAAGGCATATGGTGTTTTGACTTTGAGTTTAAGAGCCACAAGGTTTTGCTACAGCTCTATAAAACCGTGGTTAGACTACACTTGCAATATTGTATCCAGTCCTAGTAACCTTATTATAGGAAGGATGGATATGCTTTGGAGTGGGTGCAGAGGAGATTTACCAGGATGCTGCATGGATTGGAGGGCATGTCTTATGAAGAGAGGTTGAGTGAGCTAGGGCTTTTCACAGTAGAAAGAAGAAGGAAGAGAGGTGACTTGATAGAGGTATACAAGGTAATGAGAGGCATAGATAGAGTAGATAGTAAGAGACCTTTCCTCAGGGTAGAAATGGCTGTTATGAGGGGTCATAATTTTAAGGTGATTGGAGGAAGGTATGGGGAGATGTCAGAGGTAGGTTCTTTATGCAGAAAGTAGTGGGTGTGTGGAATACACTGCCAGCGGTGGTATTGGAGTCAGAGGCATGACAGACATTTAAGCACTGCTGGACAAGCACATGGACAACAGTAAATTGAGGGGTGTATAGGTTAGGTTGATCTTAGATTTAAGTTAAATGCTTGGCATAACATCGCGGACTGAAGGCCCTGTACTGTGCTGTACTGTTCTATGTTCTATATTCTAATATCTTAACCATAAAAAGGCAGTTACAAAGAAAGAGAAATAGCTGTCTATTTCTGGGAATGTGGAAAGTCATGGATGAGCAGTGGATATTGAAACTCATATGATCTGAGGGAGCTTGACAAGGGATGTTGAGGAGTTGTTTCTGCTAATGGAGGAATGTCAAACTAGGGGACACATTTACAGAATACGGACACACACTTATAAAATTGAGATGCAAAAGAATACCTTCTCCTAGAGGGTAGTAAATGACTGGAATTCTCTACCTCATAGAGTTGTGAAGACTGGATCACTGAAAGATTTAATGAAGTGCTAAGTGAAATTTTGAAATGTCAGGGAGTTGTGGGCTCTAATGAGCTGGCACAAAAGAGGAGCTTGTTAAAGTTAAAAATCACACAACACCAGGTTGATTTCGAAGTACAAGCTTTCAGAGCACTGCCTCTTCATCAGGTAGCTAATGGGGCAGGATTATAGGGCACAGAATTTACAGTAAAAGATCAAAGTGTCATACCACTGATGCAATGTACTGACCAAGCAGACGCTACAACAATGTATGAATGGACACTGCGAAATAATCGCCAGACAGAGATGTTCCCTCCCAGTCAGGGAATACTTCAGCGGTTAAGGGCATTTGGCTTTGGATCTTCGGGTGACCATCCTCAAGGCAGACTTTGGGATACGCAACAACACAGAGCAGAAGCTGATAGTCAAGTTCGGTACCCATGAGGATGGCCTCAACTAGGATCTTGGGTTCATGTCACATTGCAGGTGACCCCACTACACTATACACTTCACAAATACACTCACACACAGGCATGCATACATACATACACGCACTCTTACACACACACAGTCCCAAAGACCCTCTCTCATAACACACGCTGTCTCAGTCATACACATAAGCATATTCACAGTTATGCGCATACATTTTCACAGGCATATACTCTGTAACACTTGCGCACACATTCTATCAAGCACGCCCACGTAAGCACACACACATACACACACTCGCTCTGTCTTCCACATGCACATGCACACACATACACTCTCTCTCTCTCTCTTCCCCTTACCCACACACATACACGTGCACACTCATATAAGTCTATGGGGTGAATTTGCATTTGCAGATTTGTATTTGCAGATACATTATACTTTGTTCAAAAAGCACACAATCTGTAGGCAGTCAGTCCATTTGACATTTTATCAATTCCTACTTTGGAAATAAAACCAGTCTGACGCAAGTTTGGGATACAGACAGACTCTAACCTCACACCTTTAATGCATTGTCTGAGCTGAGATGTCACTTTTTAAAATAAAATCTTAAGTTACCTTGGAAATATGACTTGAAAGAAGTTATGGGATTTACATATTAATGAATCAAAACCTGCAACCCCAATCTAAGTGATTAAAGAATTAATAGTAATATAGGTTTTGTTCAATGCATTGTGTCATGTATATGACACTTTGATCTTTTGCTATAAATTCTGTGTTCTATGATTCTGCCCCACTAGCTACCAGAGGAAGGAGCAGTGCTCCGAAAGCTTGTACTTACAAATAAACTTGTTGCACTATAACCTTGTGTTGTATGATATTTTTAACTTTATCCATCCCAGTCCAACACTGGCATCTTCACATCACAAAAGAGTAGTTAAGTTCTAAGTGCAAATGAGCCATGGTCTTGTTGAATGGCAGGACAGATTTAACAGGTTGCTTCAGTTTCCTATGTTTTTACTGAGGTTGCTGTAGCATTAGATACATTCATGCCTGTGCTGAAATGTAGTCTAGTGTTGTACATTGGGAACAGACACAAATCCATTTGCAGCGGACTCTGCAGGAATTGCCCAAGAAGTCAAAAGTTATGGAGCACAATTACTCAGCATCTGGAACCCCTCCTCCTGAGATTTAATCCCTGAGTAGTTCCCAAACTTTTTGAATGCCTAATGCTTCCAACCAATTCTCCCAACACCCCCAGCTACCCCACTAACCACATCAGAGACAGATATTCCTTGAATTACCTCTAAAGACTCAGTCAAACCTCAACACTGCCTTGCTGAGATACGTGGTCTGGAACATTTGAAACTCAGTAAATCTGTAATAATACTAAACCTTGGGAAATACAATAAATTGTATCTTTTGAAATTGAAAAACCAAATGGCTTTTGTTTCTAATTCACACAAGCTATCTGGTTAATTAAAGAATCCAGGAACACCGGGAAGTTGTATTTTCTCAGTGTGAAAACAATTTAGGCTCCTTCATCTTCAATTTTCCGCTTAAAGGGACTTCTGATCCATAATACCTAGAGCAGTGAAAGAAGTCAGTTCCTGAGTCCATCTCAGTTGGAACCGAGGTCACACCCCATAATGTTGGCACCAATCTGATCCAGACTAGCAGTCCAGCCAATTTTCCCCCAAAGAATTCCAAGTGGCTGTAGCAAGATACAAATTTACATGTAGTCCAAACCTCTGGATCGTGATGATAGTGACTTCAATTTTATTTCATCACATGACTGATCAGGAATTTCTCCTGCTCTTATCAGTTGCCATTCTAATATGTTGGATGAATCTCTTTTTCCATGTTATGAATACACATTTCTTGGCCACCAAGTCATGGAGTGGGACTTGAACCCAGAACTTCTGGCTTAGAGACAAAGAGACTTCCTCCTGTGCAGCAGGCCCTTCCCATATTTAGGATACTTAGGTTATTAAGCTAGGGAGTATGGTGGTCCATTCTTCTGATTTTAATACGGAAGAGCGCTCTGGTCAACTGTCAAATCACTGTAGTAAAACATATCTAATTTACAATCTAATTAATTCAGTCTAACCACTGAAATTGAAACAAAAAACTTTTATTTGTATTTTGTTTTTATACAATGAATCAATTTCAGTAGCATTTCTTTTGTGATGTGTTGACTCCCATGTCTCACACCTCCTTTGAGAGATTGTCAAACCCATCTACTTACTAAAAGGGCCTGACTACCCTAAAACTTTGGAGAGGTTTAAACTGTCCAAATCATCAACGAAGTTGGAATGGCAAGAATGCTCCATGTGGACTGTCTATATGCCCATTTACCCCCATGCAATGAAAATTGTTGATAAAGGGAATTGCGGGGGAGGAGTGGTGGAGGGTGGAATCATGGCATTCTAATAATTGTTAATTAACTGTTCCAATATAGTAACGTCCCATCAACACACTCTTGGCAAAAGGAGAAAGTGACGAATGGAGATGCTAGAGATCAGAGTTGAAAGGTGTGGCAATGGAAAAGCATAGCTGGTCTGATAGCATCTGAGGAGCAAGAGAATTGATGCCTCGTGCATAAGCACTTCATCAGGAATGAGGGGATGAAAAGCCTGTGCCTGAAATGTCAATTCTCTTGCTCCTTGGATGCTGCCTGACCTGCTGTGCTTTTCCAGCGCCACACTTTTCAACCCTTGGCAAAAGCCAAGTTCAAAAAACCAATTGTCTCACATCCAACTCCAATAGCCCAGGAGGAAAAGAACATCAAGAGAAAATTCTGAGAGAGTGTAGCAGTTGGGGAAAGGTTTACCTCAGCTTCCAACCCTGCTGAGACCCCAACAATGACTGCTTCTACTGAACTAAAAATCCTGGTTCTGTGAGAGTGTGACCATGTATATTCAGGCTGCTTCTGTTGTTTCAACTTTAAAGACCCAAAACCTCACATACTGTTTACTGTAGTGACTCTGGTAGATTGCATTGCACCTCAGCCTTAAAACCTTTCTTCAAAAAAATGCCAGGAGAATATCGACCTCTTACTGCCACATTATTGTCACAGTCCCAACTCAGCAAAAATATTTGTTTAATGTCTGCCATTTCCTAATTCCTCATGATAATTTCTATTGTCTCTACCTTTAGCGAAGCAATAATTATTTAAATTACTCTCCATTGCATATATTTTTAAAAGCTCTAATCCATGTTTGTATTTCTGTCCAGTTTAATTGCATACCTAGTCTTTTTCCACTTTTAGGGTTAGTGGCTCTTAGCTAGCTTCTGAAAGACATGCAATATTCTGGCTTATTACTTTTCTTCACCATATTAAAAACCTTTCTTAATCTAACATCTTCCTTATTCCCCACATACAGAGGAACCTCGATTATCCAAAGGACACGTGTGGGCAATATTTTGTTCGGTTAATCGAATTCTGGATAATCGAATGCCAGATAACATAGTTTAGCCGAGCATTAGGATCTTGCAATCTTGCCAGATAATCCGATATTCGAATAATCAAATGCTGGATAATTGAGGTTCCTCTGTATACCATGGATAAGTTTTATATGGTGCTTTCTCCTTTCTCATGGTATAAATTGTTTGTTAAAACAGTTTGAGTAGAATCTTATAAGACTCTGAACAGTATGGGCTATGCCAAGATGAGTTCATCGAGACCATCTTTTTGTAACTTCCTCCCTTTACTCAAGTGGCATGGTGAGATTCTTGTCTGGGATCTGAGTTCCCAACTGGCACTCTTTATTGCTCATTAAATGGTTGGTTAACAGCCCATTTTGCTACCGATTGTGATCTTACTGACTACACCTGAAAATACAAGCTGTCAGAAAAATTTGACATGGAAACCAGAACACGTTTGTAGGCGGTTTAACTTGCTGCTTGTTCTAGGGGATTGATGTTGGCCAGGGACAAAATGGAATGCAGGGCAGGATCCACCAGCGTAAACCACATGAAACCTTCCGCCCACAGACATTGGCAGTCCACTTTCAAGAGGAATGCCACCACTTTGGCATTGGCTTAAACACTGACACCATGCCTTGCAAGGGCAGACTGAGCTATGAAGGCACGCAGGCAATCAGCAGTATATGGCTGCATTGGGTACACATACTGCACAGGGTAAATATCTATTACATGGCTTTTAACAGTCTATCTGTTAGGGCTTAATCATTGCTGTCTCAGTATGCATTCACCTGTGCCTACTGGCATATCTTCAGCATCATAAGTTGCTTTTTGCTGATTTGTCCTGCTTTGCCTTTAACTGGTAACTGTCACGGTCAGGCAACCAGCCAGGTGGCCACTCTGTGCAACAGTCCTCAGTCAAAGATCAAGAGGCATGTACAGCTTGTCATATGTCTGTGAGCCATGTCACTCCAGACCGTGCACAACGTGGCTTCCATGTTCGCACCGAATGACACCTGTCATTCAAGGGAGCCGAGCATGATCAGTCAGGGGCTGCCTCCCATGTCAGTCTGTGATTTAGACATAGATAAGTAGCTGGTTGTTGTGGCTTTGCACAGTGACCATACCACTGTACTGTAAGAAGTGGGTCACGATCAGTTATTTTTCTGCACAAGGGCCTGTCCTGGGGAGAACTGTTACAGTCAGGGATAAATGTATACACCAGCAGTTGAGGGCAGTTCAGGTCGCTTGAAATTAAGGGGGTTGGGGGGAGGTGGGGTGCAAGGGCAATGGAGACTGGGGGAAGGACAAGCAGGTAGGCAGTTATAACCACAGATATACAGCCTGGTTAGTGGCCTGGGGGAGCGTGAGCCTGTGGGGTTAACAGAATGGAAATCTGGAAGCAAGAGCCTGAGGTTGGGGGGTCTCAGTGGCACATTAACACTTAGGGAGAAAGCCTTACAGAAGCCGATTTGCTGTCATGCCAGTTGTGAAGCCCAAATAGTGTTCAATAGAATGACTGTGGAGAAACTCACAATTGGTGTGGAAACTGAGTCAATTTCTGAGGAAGTGGGCAGTATCTGCAACTATTTGTTGGGCATTTGCAGGGAACAGTATTGTCCTCCAACACGTGATAGGTTGGCCATGCATGTCGCCTACCGTATGGCCAGCCTGTAGCATTGACTGTCTCAGTGGTTGTACCACCCCAGCATCTCAGCAAGGAGGGTCAGTGGGTCCTGAATACCTATCTACCACTGCTGCTCCTCCTTGCACACCTACATGGAGTCCTTCATGGCTGAGACCCCAGGGCCAACACTTGGCAGGGCTCAGAATGTGTCTGGTCTCCAGCAGTCCTCTGAATGCTAGTGATCTGGGCCATTTCCCCCTCACCCAAGTGGGAGATACAGGTGTGTGTAATTTAGCAATCTCATTGGTGATCTGGGAGAGACCGACAATATGTTGTCATTCATGCTTCTGGGAATCCAGGAGTCAGTGCAGACTATTATAACTCTAATGCTTTCATACAATTATCTGGGAATGTCAAGGAACTCTCTTGTGTGGGAGATGGTCTGGTGTTTTGGAAGATGGGTCTTCTTGCAAGACGTAAGAGTCAAAGGCTTTACATTGTGGGTTAGTAGTTGAGAGTGTGGTGCTGGAAAAGCACAGCAGGTCAGGCAGCATCCAAGGGATGCTGGTCTTATGAAGGAGCCCTGCTGAGAGGCAAGCTCCTTTGTGAACCTTTGTGAACCTTACACAGTAAAAAGGGGGTGAAATAAAGCATTATTCTTGCCATGTGGGGTCAAAGAAAGACTAAAGTGGTGAGTTTGGTAATATACGGTGAAAAATTATCCAACTTCATAGCAAGAATCATTTCAGCAAACTGAATGTGACTGGTGCCAAAAACGGTAATTTTGTACCCTTTGAATCACTTCCTTAAATGTTTTCCATTCTTTGCTTGCCATCAGACGTTTTGATCTAGTTGCACAATCAGCCTCAGAGTTCAATAGACTTAACAGTCAACCTCGCTTTCACCAAATTAATTTGCTTTGTTTAGTTTTAAGATTTTTGTTTTGGACTTTTGGCTAGCTCTCTACTTTTGGAATTTTGATTGTCATTAGCACAACATACATTTTCTTACCATGCCTTGCTTTTTTTTCTCTATTTTTGAAAGCAAAGTGATGAAAATTGTTCAGTGTGCTAATTGGATTATCACATAATGTGATTTTCAATTTATTACATTATGATAGATTTAACCATGCCACATACGTTCCAATGTCTTTGGACTGTTGAAAACAATAATCATTTTCATACACTTCTTCCCCCTTTTTTAGGCACTGATTGGACTAAAATCTATGAATAGCGACCTCGAAAAGACCATTAATGACACACCTGTTTTTCCACGAACACCTGAACAGGTTGAGCTAGGACAAAAGGAATTTGGAATGTAAATATATGATTACTGAGACAAGTTGTTATGGATTAGAAATTATGTTTATCTTAGAAAAGAGTAAATTTAAAACATTTAAGTGTCTTTTTTAAAGTGGCAGACATTATTTGCCCAATTGTTCTGCATATTTGAAAACTAGGTGTAAACCTGCCCTGAAGAGAAACAGTCTCTGGACAAATTTTCACTTTGAAAAGGTCCCCCAATGGACATGCTATTTCTTTAAGGAATAATAGTCCAGGAAAATTAATATTCCATGTATTGGCCTAATATGTATGTGGATCGATATTTAATTTTGCTGAGTGATACTCCTGTGAAGAGTCTTGGGATTTTTTTTGCATGAAGTCAGTATATAAAGTTATTTTCTCCACAACTGTTGATTATTGCCCTATTTTGAAGCAGATTTCAGCTCAGTTCTTTCAGATGCTGGCAGAATATCAATTCTATTCACTCTGACTCCTTTAGGATGGTTCATTGCATTATTCTTTTGTTGTTATTCATCTTAAATTGGTGTGATGCAGCACAGCTGTTGGTCCTTGCTAAAATGATAGGCTTTCCCTCTACTATCTGACTAGTGGCTCTTACTTATGATTTCACAACTGAATTATCATCACAGTACTCAGCAGAATAAATTACAAGCTTCTATTCCCATTATCCATTTTGGCCAGGTTTGTAGCATCTTGTCATGCCTATGTTGTTTCTATGAAGGAAATGCTACAATTTAAATTTTATCTTTGCATTAGGAATTCTAACTTATCCATTGGGAAAACAGCATCAAAGTCACCTGGGTTTTGTTTCTTGAATACTTCCACGCCCAAATCCACTGAATTTAATTTATTTGGAAAAACAGCATTCGACTTAAGCAACACCCCAGAGCAGGTAAAAGTTTATTTTTAACATTGTCATAGCACTTTGATATTTACCAATTTGGCAGAAGAGACTTTGGCATAATTTATGCTTTTTCATACTTAGGATGTGGCATCACTGGTTAGGCCAGCATTTGTTCCCCATTCCTAATTGCCCTTGAGAAGGTGATGTTGAGCTGCTTTCGTGAACTGGTGTAGCCTACCTGATGATATAAATGTTTTTGATAGAGTTCAAGCATGTACTTTTTACTCTGAGTTTTATTTCAACTATTCACTGACTGAAAGTTTTCCAACTTTCTGACTGACTAATTTTTATACACTTTTTAAAAGTTAACTAATTAGTTTACAATATCTGTTGCCTTATTACCTTTAACTCCGAGATATTTAGCATCCCATTAACAAATCAGATATGAACAACAGGTGCACCCACAATGCTGTTAAGTAGAGAGTTCAAAGATGTTGACTCAGTGAAAGAGTAGTGATACAGTTCCAAGACAGGCTGATGTGTGGCTGGGAGGGGAACTTGCATCAGTGTTCCAATGTATATCCTGTCATTGTCCTATTAAGTAGTAGAAAGCACAGATTTAAAATGCAGTGCATCTTGCAGATGGTACACACTGCTGCCACTATGCATCAGTGGTAGAAGGACTGAATGTTAAAATAATAATTTGGGTGCTAATTAATTATGCTGTTTTGTGTCGAGCTTAGGGTGCTGTCGAACTTCTTGAATGTCATTTTAGCTCAACTCATACAGCAAGTGGAGAATATTCCAATACTTCCTGACTTGTGCTTCATAGATGATGGAGTAGTTTTGAGGAGTAAAGATGCTAGTTAGGATTCTGGGTAATCCAAAATGGAGGATGGAAAAGTTTTTGGCTGTAACAGCTGCTCTTTTTTTTGAGGTATTTTAGGTGTTGGAAGTGATTTCTTCGAATTCCAGGAGCAGCAATTACTGTTTTATATGCTGTTGCATTGTTTTGGAACTTTGGAAAAAAAGTCAAACAACAGCAGTTTTGAAAGGGAGAAGTACAGACAAAGGAAGCACATGGTGAGGTCAGTGCAGGAGAGAGAGAGAGAGAGAGAAACTGACACCACAGTGTACCCTGCACAGTTACTGCCTTTGCTGTTTGAATTCATATATCACTGGCCATCGGAGAGCGTCTGGAAAAATTCTCAAACAGTGAAATTCGCAACTGATCATGGAGGAACTGTTTGGGTGAAGTTCACAGCATAGAAACAGATAAGCGAATTGTTTTAAGTGTGGGCTACAGAGAGTCTGCAGTCGTGAGTAGAGTGGGTTCTTTCTTGATAATATTTTTCTTGAGATTTGTCTCTTGATTAAACTTAAAATATAAGCCATAACTATTGATTTAACCTGGGTAGTGTTTTGTAGAGGAATAAGACGGTGTTATTTTCTGGGTCTGTAGATTGTGAAGGAGCAAAAATGGCCTTTAGTAGAGTGATATGCACTTCTTATCAGATGTGGGAGTTTAAAGGGAGTTTAAGGGTTACTGTGGATTATGTCTGCAATAAATGTTGTTGGCTGTGAATCCTATCAGATCAAATGGATTGGATAGACAGTTAGAGGCAATGAGGAATTTGCAACAGCAACAGCATAATTATGTCAGTTATAGGAAGGGGGCAAGTCTCAAATACAGTCACACTCCAGGAAAGGTAAGAGAGGTAGGCAGCTAGTGCAGGAGTCTTCTGTGGCTATCCCCATTTCAAACAAGTATGCTGTTTTGGAAAATGTAGGGTGTGATCGATTCACAGGGGAATGTAGCACAAACAGCCAAGTTTCTGGTACTGAGACTGGCTCTGACGCAATGAGGGGTACATCGGGTTCCAAGAAGTCAATTGTGTTAGGGGACTCTCTAATCTGAGGTACAGGCAAACGTTTGTGTGACCAGCAGTGAAAAGTCAGAATGGTGTGTTGCTTCCTTGGTGCCAGGATCAAGGATGTCTCAGAGAGTGTGCAGAATGTTCTCAAGGGGAGAGGGGCGAGCAGGAGGTCACTGTCCACATTGAAACCAACAACATAGGAAGGGAAAAGGTTAAGATTCTGAAGAGACATTACAGAGAGTTAGGTAGGAATTTAAAAAGGAGGTCCTCGAGAGTAGTATTATCTGGATTCCTCCCGGTGCTACGAGCTAGTGAGGGCAGGAATAGGAGGACAGAGCAGATGAATGCATGGCTGAGGAGCTGGTGTATGGGTGAAGGATTCACATTTTTAGATCATTGGAAGCTCTTTTGGGGTAGAGGTGACCTGTACAAGAAGGACGGATTGCACCAAAATTGGAAGGGGACTAATATACTGGCAGGGAGATTTGCTAGAGCTGCTCAGTAGGATTTAACCTAGTAAGGTGGGGGGGGTTGGGACCCAGGGACATAGTGAGGAAAGAGATCAATCTGAGACAGGTACAATTGAGAACAGAAGCGAATCAGTCAGGGCAAGCAGGGATAAGATAGGACTAATAAATTAAACTTAATTTTTTTCAATGTAAGGGGACTAACGGGGAAGGCAGATGAACTCAGGGCATGGTTAGGAACATGGGATTGGGATATCATAGCAATTACATAAACATGGCTCAGGGATGGACCAGACTGGCAACTTAATGTTCCAGGTTACAAATGCTTCAGGAAGGATAGAAAGCGTGGCAAGAGAGGAGGGGGAGTGGTGTTTTTGATAAGGAATAGCATTACAGCTGTACTGAGGGAGGATATTCCTGGAAATACATCCAAGGAAGTTATTTGGGTGGAACTGAGAAATAAGAAAGGGATGATCACCTCATTGGGATTGTATTATAGACCCCCTAATAGTCAGAGGGAAATTGAGAAACAAACTTGTAAGGAGATCTCAACTATCTGTAAGAATAATAGGTAGTTATGGTAGGGAATTTTAACTTTCCAAACATAGACTGGGACTGCCATAGTATTAAGGGTTTAGATGGAGAGGAATTTGTTAAGTGTGTACAAGAAAATGTTCTGATTCAGTATGTGTATGTACCTACTAGAGAAGGTGCTAAACTTCTTGGGAAATAAGGCAGGACAGGTGACTGAGGTGTCAGTGAGGGAGCACTTTGGGGTCAGCAACCATAATTCTACTAGATTTAAAATAGTGATGGAAAAGAATAGACTAGATCTAAAAGTTGAAGTTCTAAATTGGACAAAGGCCAATTTTGACGGTATTAGGCAAGAACTTTCAAAAGCTGACTGGGGGCAGATGTTCGCAGGTAAAGGGATGACTGAAAAATGGGAAGCCTTCAGAAATAAGATAACAAGAAACCAGAGAAAGTATATTCCTGTCAGGGTGAAAGGAAAGGCTGTTAGGTGTAGGTAATGCTGATGACTAAAGAAATTGAGGGTTTGGTTAAGAAAAAGAAGGTATAGACAGGATAGATCGAGTGAATCCTTAAAGTATAAAGGCAGTAGGAGTATACTTAAGAGGGAAATCAGGAGGGCAAAAAGGGGACATGAGATAGCTTTGGCAAATAGAATTAAGAAGAATCCAAAGGGCTTTTACAAATACATGAAGGACAAAAGGGTAACAAGGGAGAGAATAGGGCCCTTCAAAGATCAGCAAGGTGGCCTTTGTGTGGAGCCGCAGAAAAGGGAGAGGTATTAAACGAGTATTTTGCATCAGTATTTACTGTGGAAAAGGATCTGGAAAATATAGACTGTAGGGAAATAGATGGTGACACTTGAAAAATGTCCATATTTCAGAGGAGGAAGTGCTGGATGTCTTGAAACACGTAAAGGTGGATACATCCCCAGAACCTGATCAGGTGTACTCTAGAACTCTGTGGGAAGCTAGTGAAGTGATCACTGGGCCTCTTGCTGAGAT
Source organism: Chiloscyllium plagiosum (assembly GCF_037043375.1). Taxonomy (NCBI): domain Eukaryota; kingdom Metazoa; phylum Chordata; class Chondrichthyes; order Orectolobiformes; family Hemiscylliidae; genus Chiloscyllium; species Chiloscyllium plagiosum. The sequence goes on from NW_028270146.1 coordinate 37,820,931, forward strand.
ATTTGTATCATCGATAGTCACAGGTGAGGTGCCGGAAGACTGGAGGTTGGCTAATGTGGTGTCACTGTTTAAGAAGGATGGTAAGGATAAGCGAGGGAACTATAGACCAGTAAGCCTGATGTCGCTGGTGGGCAAGTTGTTGGATGGAATCCTGAGGGACAGGATATACATGTATTTGAAAAGGCTAGGACTGATTAGATATGGTCAACATTGCTTTGTGCGTGGGAAATCATGTCTCACAAACTTGATTGAGTTTTTTGAAAAAGTAACAAAGAGGATTGATAAGGGCAGAGCGGTAGATGTGATCTATATGGACTTCAGTAAAGCGTTTGACAAGGTTCCCCATGAGAGACTGATTAACAAGGTTAGATCTCACTGAATACAAGGAGAACTAGCCATTTGGATGCAGAACTGGCTCAAAGGTAGAAGACAGAGGGTGGTGGTGGAGGGTTGTTTTTCAGACTGGAGGCTTGTGACCAATGGAGTGCCACCAGGATCGGTGCTGGGTCCTCTACTTTTTGTCATTTATATAAATGATTTGGATGTGAGTGTAAGAGGTATAGTTATGCAAATGACACCAAAATTGAGGTGTAGTGACAATGAAGAAGGTTACCTCAGACTACAACAGGATCTTGACCACATGGACTAATGGACTAAGAAGTGGCAGATGGAGTTGAATTCAGATAAATGAGAGGTGCTGCATTTTGGGAAAGCAAATCTTAGCAGGACTTATACACTTAATGGTAAGGTCCTAGGGAATGTTGATGAACAAAGAGACCTTGGAGTGCGGGTTCATAACTCCTTGAAAGTGGAGTCGCAGGTAGATAGGATAGTGAAGAAGGCGTTTGGTATGCTTTCCTTTATTGGTCAGAGTATTGATTACAGGAGTTGGGAAGTCATGTTGCAGCTGAACAGGACATTGGTTAGGCCACTGTTGGAATATTGCGTGCAATTCTGGTCTCCTTCCTATTGGAAAGATGTTGTGAAACTTGAAAGGGTTCAGAAAAGATTTACAAGGATGTTGCCAGGGTTGGAGAGGCTGAACAGGCTGGGGCTGTTTTCCTTGGAGCGCCGGAGACTGAAGGGTGTCCTTATAGAGGTTTACAAGATTGAGGGGAATGGATCGGATAAATAGCCAAAGTATTTTCCGTGGGTCGGTGAGTCCAGAACTAGAGGGTGTAGGTTTAGGGTGAAAGGGGAAAGATATAAGGACAACATTTTCACACAGAGAGTGGTGATGTACGGAATGAACTGCCATAGGAAGTGGTGAGGGCTGGTACAATTGCAACATTTAAAAGGCATTTGGATAGGTATATGAGTAAGAAGGGTTTGGAGGGATATGGGCTGGTTACTGGCAGGTGGGACTAGATTGGGTTGGGATATCTGGTTGGCATGGACGGGTTGGACCGAAGGGTCTGTTTCCATGCTGTAGATCTCTACGACTCTATGACTTGCTGTAGAATTCCCAGTTTCTGACTTGCTTTTCTGGTCATGGAAGTATATAGTTGGTCCATTCCAGTTTCCAGTCAGGATGTTATGATGTGGGGATGCCAGTGTTGCACTGGGATAAACAAAGTCAGAAGTCACACAACATCAGGTTATAGTCCAAAAGGTGTATTTGAAATCACAACCACTCAAAGTGCTGCTCCTTAATCAGGTGAAGCCACCTGAGTAGATTTCACCTGATGAAGGAGAAGCAGTCTGAAAGCTTGTGATTTCAAATAAACCTGTTGGACTATAACCTGGTATCATGTATTTTCTGACTTTTCCCACTAGGGTATTGATAGTGGGGATTCAACGATAATAATTCCATTGAATGTCCAGGGGCTATGGTTGGATTCTGTCTTGTTGGAGACGATTGTTACATAGTACATGTACAAGTATGTTGCGAGGGCCCATAGTCTTTGCAGTATCCACTGCCTACAGCTGTCTCTTGACATCATATGGAATGATTCCAACTGGCCAAAAATATTTGATGCTGGGATCTCAGAAACAGATCACAATGGATCATCCACATGGCATATTTAGCTAAGGATGCCAGTGCTTCAGCACTGTCTTTGTACTAATGTGCTGATGTCCCCCATCATTGAGTATTGCCCATCACCGTTCATGGTTGATTAGTTTATTGTCACGTGTACAGAGGTGCAGTAAAAGCTTTATTTACAAGCAGATCTTAGTAAACAAGGATGTACAGATCAACAAGACTTAGACAGAGGCATGCAGGTTACATTGCACAGGGTGCATGCTAGACGAGATCAATGTTAGCGAGATCAGCATTATTTGAGGCTAGAGAGTCCATTCATCAGTCTGAACAGGTTATGGGAATTGCTTGGATTTGTCTTTTCCATGCTGCTTGAAATTTATTTAGTATTTGTTATAGCTTTCACCAGGTCATCATCTGAGTTCTAGATATATCTGGCACTGGTATAGGCTATTTATTGAGCTATTTATTGAACCAGGATTGATACCTGGCTTGGTGGTAGTATTAGAGTGAAGGATATGTTGGGCACTGAGTTTACAGGTTGTAGTTGATATTCCATCTCACTGGGATGTTGCACTGGAAATCAAGCCCCACTATTCACAGAATTGTCACAAATGTTAATGCTTTTAAAATGTATACAAAGATTCCCCAATTCACTGGACTTTCAGACCCAGGTTGACAGAAAGCATGGACTATGTTCCTGTGCTTAATAAAATTACTATTTATTACAAATAATTGAATACTAGCTATGGGCAAACAATTATGAACCATAGGCAAATAACTGCATTAAGTTAAAACTCTAATCCCCTTATAAATTCTGTCACAGACACAGTCAGGACAAAATGGATATTATGGATGGAAAGACTTGGAAGATAGTTCAGGAGTTTCTGTTCACACAGTTTGCTGAGATGATTGTCGTGATTCTTCTGCTATTCTCAGTCATCCTTCTCCAGATGCTTCTATTGGTTTGCAAGAGTGAGGAGGTGATTGGTTCTCTTATAAAAGGTCTGTGGGTTATCAAATAAAAGTCATAGCTTGCAGCAACTGCTAAAGGAAAACAATCTGTTTCCCTTCAGACTTAAAGTGGATTTTAGTGCAGAGAATTGAGAGGACTACCGAACTGGTGGAGTTCCGATAGCTCCTGTGTATCTTGATTATGGCCTCAAGCTGTTTGGCTGCCCAAGAACCAATTATATAGTTGTTGGAAGGCAATAGGCCTTTGTCAACAATAACTAGTCACTAGTCCACAGAGTAACCAACTACTTCCAACTGTGCACAAACATTCAGTTCCAGTTCATCTGCAATCACATTTCAACACTGCTCAATTAAGCAGTTGTGTAAATGGTGCTTATAAACATGCAGCAAGCCTACTGTTGTTATTTCAGTCCACAATTTAAAAATATAAAAAAATAAAAGGGCATGGAATTTACATTGAATATAGCTTGCCACTCCTGATGGCTACAGTGCTTTGTGGATGCCTAGTTTTGAGCTGTCTGTTTGAAATCTATCCCATTTAGCAGGTTGTAATGCCACACAACATGTTTTGAGGATTGCCTGCCACAGGCCCAGTTTATCAGCTATGTCCTTTAGGAGTTGGCCAGATCAGCCAGTAGCAGTGCTAATTAGCCATCCTTGATAATGGACATTGTGGTTTCTTCCATCCACATCACATTTTGGACTCTTAAGACCTTCAGTATGTCCTCAAATTGGTGTTCAACATGGAGCAGAACTGATTTATCAGTTGAGGCGGGACAGTAGGTAATAACAGGAGGAAGGTTCCTTGCCCATACTTCATCTGATGGCAAGAGATTTCATGGGATCTAGAATTAATGTTGAGGATTCCCTGAGCAATTTCTTCCAACTGCAATCTTCTTTGGGTCTATTCTGCTGATGGAACAGGAGATTTTGATTTATTATTGTTGCATGTACCTAGGTTACAAAGTGCAATAAAGTAATAGAACAGAGCAAAGAACACAATGTCAGGGCTGCAGATAACGTGCTCGGAGAATGAAATCATCATTAAATTTAAAATTTGGGTGGTTCATTCAGAAGTCTATTAAAACCAGGTGCACAGCAATCTCTCAATTTTCTTTGGAAGGTAAGTCTAACTTTTAAGGTCATCCATCTTGTTTTCCATGGCTTGGACATTTGCAAGGAATATGCTGGGGAGGGAGACTTGAAACCCTGCAGTTTCAGTCTGACCTGCAGTCCAGCATATCTCCCATGTTTCCTGGGTAGTCGATCTTGTGTGTCAGTGAGGAAAGTTTGCTCCTCCAGAAGGTAAGTGTATGCTCTTGATGGTGTCCTGGGCACCAGTCTCAGCCTTAAATGTTCTGGGGTGTCTTGTGGCTAGTTCAGTTGGGCCTTCTCAATATTGGGTCAACATTTTCCTTGTTCCAGCACTGATCAAGCCTTAGTTCCGGGTTTCCCTGAGGTTGGGCCTGCGAGAGGCAAGAAGGCCTCTTAGCTTGTAGTTTCCAGCCACTATCAGTTCTGAAGAAGTCATTGGACTCAAAATGTTAACTTTGCTTTCTGTCCCCAGATGCTGTCAGATCTGCTGAGTTTATTGAGCAATTTATGTAGTAATCCGGAGACTCGGGCAAATGCTCCGGTTTCAAATGCCACCTTGGTTTTTGGAAATCTGGAATAAAAAGCTAGCTTAGTAGCAACCATGTAACCGTTGTTAATTGTTGTAAAAGCCCAACTGATTCACTTGCCTTTAGGGAAGGATGTTTTGCTTGTCATCCTTCTCTGGTCTTCCTTACATGTGACTCCAGTCCCACAGGTTGACTCTTAACTGTCCTCTCGAATGGTCTTAACAAGCTAGTCAGTTCAAGTGACAATTAAAGTTGGGCAATAAATGCTGGCCAACCAGTGATGCCCACATCCCATGAACAAATGTAGGGAAAAAAATACAAGTTATCTAGAAATCAGTACAGAAGAAGCTGGAAAACATTCAGCACGCCAGGTGATATCACTGACTAGCTTTTCAAAGACACCTGGTTCACAACCACTCAAAGATGTCATGCACCATGGTTTGATTGGGAAATCAAGTGTACCATGACTTAAAAATGTAATTTCCATTCCCCCATACCAGCTCACAACCTTACCTTTCCCCAATACTCTCTCATACCTTCCATGCCAACCCATGTTTCCACTGATACATAAATGGTCTCCATGCCAATCCATGTTCTCTACTCAACCCCAACTCCACTTGTATCCACCATGCAAGCTCATAGCATTTCCGTACTCTTGTCCTGAGCCAATTAGCTCAATATTAACAAAGATGTGTATGAAAATACTTAAAAACCTCTTTCATAATTTTTTGAAAGTAATTACAGATCCAACAATCCTATAAGAGTATTAATGAGCTAGACATTTTTCTGTATCAATAACAAAAACTATAGAAATGAATATTGAGGTAGTGTCAAAATAGATCACAGAATAAATGTACCAAAACAATCCTATAAAAGTATTAATGAGCTAGACAATTTTATGTATCAATACAAAATTTGGCTGATGGAATTTAACGTGAGCAAGTGCGAGGTCTTGCACTTTGGCAAAAAGAATAAAAGCATAGACTACTTTCTAAATGGTGAGAAAATTAATAAAGCCAAAGCACAAAGGGATCTGGGAGTGCTAGTCGAGGATTCTCTAAAGGTAAACATGCAGGTTGAGTCCGTGATTAAGAAAGCGAATGCAATGTTGTCTCTTATCTCAAGAGGGTTGGAATATAAAAGCAGAGATGTACTACTAAGACTTTATAAAGCTCTGGTTAGGCCCCATTTGGAGTACTGTGTCCAGTTTTGGTCCCCACACCTCAGGAAGGACATACTGGCACTGGAACGTGTCCAGCGGAGATTCACACGGATGATCCCTGGAATGACAGGTCTCACATATGAGGAACGGCTGAGGATACTGGGATTGTATTCGTTGGAGTTTAGAAGATTAAGGGGAGACTTAATAGAGACGTACAAAATAATACATGGCTTGGAAAAGGTGGATGCTAGGAAATTGTTTCAGTTAAACGAGGAGACTAGGACCCGTGGACACAGCCTTAGAATTAGAAGGGGTCATTTCAGAACAGAAATGCGGAGACATTTCTTCAGCCAGAGAGTGGTGGGCCTGTGGAATTCATTGCCACGGAGTGCAGTGGAAGCCGGGACGCTAAATGTCTTCAAGGCCGAGATTGATAGATTCTTGTTGTCTCGAGGAATTAAGGGCTACGGGGAGAACGCTGGTAAGTGGAGCTGAAATGCGCATCAGCCATGATTGAATGGCGGAGTGGACTCGATGGGCCGAATGGCCTTACTTCCACTCCTATGTCTTATGGTCTTATGGTCTTAATATCAAAAACTATAAGAAAATTACACCTCTTTACCTTGTGTAAGTAATCAGTGAGCCAGTGTAAAAATAGATCACAGAATAAAAAAGCTTGTTAAATTGTCAGTAAAATAATGTGAGCCTACTTTAATAAAGCAAAGTTTTTATGGAAATCTAGACTCTCAACCAAACCCCACTATGTATGCTTGTGAGAATGCCATTTTGAAGTCCGTATGTACAATAGTAACAATATTATCTTTATCTACCTTCTCTGCTACATCTTCAAAAAACCCGAGCAAGTTAGTTAAATGCAGTTTGTTCTTAATAAATCCATGCTAGCTTTCCTTCATTGCCCAAGAGACTGTTAATTGTATCATGCATGCCTTTAGTTATCACAAAGTGCTTTCCAGGCAGTGAAGCACTTTTCCAAAGTAATAATGTAGGAAATACACGGCAATATCCTTAGCAGATCATCTAGTGTTTAGATGTTGGTTGGGACATAAATACTGACTAGGACACCTGAGATAATAATACTGCTCTCTTTTGAAAACTGCTGAGATATTTTGCTGTTACTCAGAGGGAAGTTGAAGCCATATTTAAGCATTACATTTAAAACTTAAAAGTAATAGTCCTTGACTAAACAACACAACATATACAAGGGTTGAGAATCTGTTTAACTGAGCCATGACAGATGCATTCTGCTACCATACTACCCCGTAAATAAGGAGGAAGATTGTGATGATGCACCGGATCTATTAAAAGATTTCTAATGAAATTAGGTATGACATGAGTTACATAGTTTTGCAGGCTGCAGCAAAAATAAGAACAGAAAGGAGATCTGAGAAGCTGCTGCCAGATTTCTTACTGTTATCTGGAAGTCCTGCTACAGAATGTGAGGGACTACAGTGTGGCGATCATACCAAGGATAGGAAGTGGATGACATTCAATTATGTGGGTGGAAGTGACCAAGTAGGTTGGCAATGAAAGTATGATTTCTCCAACTGTGAGACAGGGCCCCAAGTTGGCCCAAGATCTTTGATAGAGCAGAAAGGTAAATAGTATATCAATTCCCTAATACTTGTATCATCCTTTTGCCTTTCACACTCATGCCATAGTCACCATGAATAAACATCGTTTTATTCCTTCTCTCTGCATTTGTCACTATAACATGGAGGTGCTGGTGTTGGACTGGGGTGGACAAAGTTAGAAATCACATGGTGGGGGATCCAACATGGTGGTGATCTAGGAAGATCGCGTTGCCGAGCTCCACACCACATCGCAAGTGGGATAAAGTCCTGACCCGCCCTACCCGGACCACCACAATAAGGTCGTGGAGTCCCAGGAAACTGCCAGAGAGCAACTTACCTTGGTCATCCAAGGATGCCGAAGAGGGAGGAGGTATGTCTGAGGCTGAGCCTGTGGCCCAGCCTGCAGGATCCTCAGACTCAATTTCTTACCAGGTCCTGATGAAGGAGTTTGCGAGATGTTGGGCAAGTAGATAGAGAAGCTGGGCCCGATCTCTATCATGCTGTAGAAACGCAAACAGCAACTGGGAGACCTGAAGAAAAGGACGGATGAGGTAGAACACAGAGTTGCAATGGTGGAAGCTGATACCGGTTCCTCTAAGGATAGGATCCAGGCCCTGGAGACGAAGGTCCGTAATTTGCTTGACCAGGTTGATAACCTCAAAAACAGGGACAGGAGAAAAAATATTTGCATTGTCTGTCTGCCGGAGGATAAGAAAGGTGAGCGGCCAGTGGAATTTATTGAGGACTGGTTGCCGAAATTCCTTAACTTGGAGGCTGGAATGAGAAGCTTGAAGATTGAGAGGGCTCACCGGGTCACAATGCAGAGGTTAGGTCTGAACTAGCATCCTTGTCATATCTTGGTGCGGTTTCATCTCTATAGAGATAAGGAGAGAATCGTGGAAGCTTCCAGAATCCAGGGGAAGGATTCGAAGGCCTTACTTTACGAGGGCTCTAAGATCATGTTCTTCAAGGACTTCTTGGTAGCGGTGATCTCGAAAAAAAAACATCCTATGACACTGTCAAGAGAAGATTGAGGGAGCCCGGGATCCAGTACTCTCTGAAGTATCTGGCAGTGCTCCGGTTCACCTTAGATGGATCTGTACATCTCTTTGATACATCGGAGAAGGCAAGACACTTTGTGGACAAATTAACTTAATCTGAACAATTTAGTATGTACAAATTTAGTGTTGTTTGGGTATGTCTCTACTTTACTTTTTAAAAAAAGAGAGCAAGTTCGGTCGAGGCTTTCTTTTCCTATTTCTTTTATTGCTAATAATCTGGTCTAACCATGCTCGGAGGCAGTTGGGATGTGTACTTTCAATTTCTAAGTTAAGTTATACCAAAGGATGGATGAGGTACTTGCCTTTTTTGTTCAAAGTTTCTTTATTAACATTGTTATTTTATGGTGTATTTTCTTTCTTTTCTGATTGTGTTTGAGGTGCGGCTCTAGCTAGGAGGAGAGAAATGGTTGGGATGGCTAGATGCCTACTTACAGGCAGTTTATGCCTGGTTCAGGTATTTAAATGACCTGGCTGCAGTACTGGCAGCGGGATGGGAAGTAGGGCTTTGAGATATGTAGCTGCCCCCTTTGGGCAGGAGGTGAGTTCCCCTATTCAGAGCCTTTGGCACTTTATATGTTGGTTTGCTTTTTGGTTTTTGTTGTATATAATCTTTGATAGTTTTGGTGGTTGTTAGCTGTAGTGGTTTTAGTTTATGTAGTTTTTATGTTTGATGGATCTTGCAACACTAAGCCTCGACAATTTGTAATTTGAGGTTCTCCTCTTTGGAATCTAAATGTTACTGCAGAAGGTTATGGCTAATGACTTGATTAGATGGTGTAGATGGAATATCAAGGGGAGTCACTCACCAATTAAGAGGAAAAAGGTACTCTGGAGTCTGAGAAAGGAAAAAGTGGATATTGCTTTATTACAAGAGACACACTTGAATGATGGGGAATCTTTGAAACTACAACAGAATAGCTTCAATTGGGTTGATTTTTCATCATTTAATACCAGAAGTAGGGGAGTGGCTATATTGGTTAGGAGGAATTTCCCATTTAAGTTACTAGAGTTTGTTAAAGACACACATGAGAAGTTTGTAATCCTCAAAATCCTGAAAAATGGACAAGAATATGGTGTTTTAAATGTTTATTGCCCTCCGGCCCATCCCCTCAAATTTCTGGTAGATGCATTCTCTAAATTGATCAGTCTCAAGTCCTGACATATTATTATAGGAGGAGATTTTATTGTCTTAAGGATACCACGGTTGACAAGTTGCCCAAAGCCCCCCCCCCCCCGATATCTTCTGTACAAACTAAACAATTAGTGGATCTGTGTGTGGAGTTAGGGTTGGTGGACGTTGAGAGGCATCTCCACCTACAGGCAGGAATTTTACGTTTTTTTCCAATCCACACTGATGTCAAACTAGGATTGATTTTTCTGACTCCCCCCGGCAACCCTAGACTTGGTGGCATCTTGTACGATTGCTAAAATTACCATCTCTGATCATGCTCCAGTGTACGTGTTAGTTAAGATTAAGGATGCTATAGTGGGCCTGAGGCACTGACGAATGGATCCCTTTATCCTTAAGGATGTGGAGTTTGTGGAGTACTTCTCAGGAATTTAGAGCGTTCCTAGACATTTAATTCAGGCTCGTTTAGTAGCCCATCCATCCTTTGGGAAACTGCCAAAGCCTATACCAGAGGGTTAGTTGTTTCCTACTCTGCCAGTAGGAAGTGACAGAAGGGCGAGCAGCAGCGTCTCTTCAAAATACAGTTGAAGGCAGCCAAGAAGGCTTACTTTGATAGGCCCTTGTTGGCCAAGTAACAGAGGATTACGATGCTGTGGTCTGAATTGAATTCCGTGCTCATGCAGACAGCAAAGAAGGAGCTTACTTTCGCAAAACAAAGGTTATATGAGCATGATGACAAGCTGGGCAAGTACCTAGCATATCTCACCAGGAAAAGGAGTGCCTCTCAAGCCATTACATTGATTAGGGAAGGGTCTGGGAACCTAACATGGGATTCCAAAAAGATTAATGTGGCATTCCAGAGATTTTATTCTGAATTATACAGATCTGAGGATTGTGAGGAGGGGAGGGCCAAATTGGAACACTTTTTCGAGGACCTGGAGCTCTCAGGTGTGACCCCCGAGCAAGAGTCTTTTCTTAATGCCTGCTTATTAGAGCAAGAGGTGCAGGAGGCTGTAAAGCAGCTTCAGAATGGAAAGGCACGCGGTCCTGATGGACTTCCTAGTGAATTCGATAAGGAATTTATAAGCATATTGTCAGGCTCGATGCTCAATATGCTTAATGACTCGTACAGTCATGATCTTCTCCCGCCATCTCTAAAAGAGGCCAATAGTTTGCTTATTCTTACAAAAAGGAAGGTCCCAGAGGACTATGCTTCTTTCAGGCCCATTTCATTCATAAATGATGACTTTAAAATCCTCTCCAAGACTCTCGGCTTTAAGGCTGGAAACTGTGTTATTTTTTATTTGTTATAGAGGACGAGATGGGCTTCATAAAGGGCCGCAGATCCTCTGATATTGTTAGGAGGCTGCTTAATGTAATCCAAGCATGTCATCAACAGTCAATACAGGGATTGGTGATTTCTCTAGATGCAGAGAATGCATTTAACCGAGTTGAGTGGCCTTTTTTATACTCTAGAGCAGTTTGACTTGGGCAAAGCCTTTATAAGATGGGTAAAGGTTCTCTACAGTGAATCTCTCGCTGTGGTCATCACCAATGGGGTACGATTCAGCAATTTTAGCATTTTTAGGGGCAGCTGACAGGGCTGTCCCCTTTCGCCATTGCTTTTTACATTGGTGATTGAACTATTGGCAAAGGCTATTCGTAGGATCCCAATATATTGGCTCCTGAAGTGGGGTCAAAATTACATAAGATTTCATTGTACACAGACGATGTCCTTGTTTCTTTATCAAACCCAGCAGTTTTGGTGCCTCGTCTGATACAATGCATCAGCTTGTTTGACACCTTTTCAGGGTACAAGATTAATTTTGCAATATCAGAGGCTATGCCTATGGATGGCTTTACAAAGGTGCCAAATCTTGAGAGCAAATCTCGATTCCCCCTTGAGTGGTCATAGAGGGGGTTTATGTATTTGGGCATATTCATCACTCCGGTTCTTGACTGGTTGTTTAAAGCTAAGATTTACAAGGATGTTGCCAGGGTTGGAGGATTTGAGCTACAGGGAGAGGCTGAACAGGCTGGGACTGTTTTCCCTGGAGCGTCAAGGCTGAGAGGTGACCTTATAGAGGTTTGCAAAATTATGAGGGGCATGGATAGAGTAAATAGACAAAGTCTTTTCCCTGGGGTTGAGGAGTCCAGAACTAGAGGGCATGGGTTTAGGGTGAGAGGGGAAAGATATAAAAGAGACCTCCGAGGCAACTTTTTCATGCAAAGGATGGTACGTGTATGGAATGAGCTGCCAGAGGATGTGGTGGAGGCTGGTACAATTGCAACATTTAAGAGGCATTTGGATGGGTATATGAATAGGAGGGGTTTGGAGGGATATAGGCCAGGTGCTAGCAGGTGGGACTAGATTGGGTTGGGATACCTGGTCGGCATGGACAGGTTGGACCGAAGGGTCTGTTTCCATGCTGTACATCTCTATGACTCTAAGACCTTCAAAGATGGGAGGTGCTTCTGATTTCATGGTTAGGTCGGATAGGGCTTATTAAGATGAATATTCTCCCTCGTTTGTACTCTGTATGGATGCTCCCCCTAATTTTCGATAAGCAAATGTTCAGGAGACTGAATGGCTGGTTCAGCTCTTTTAGTTGGCCTGTTAATATTTTATCCTAACAATTGTCAAGACTTCATTCAGTTAAAAGTCAACCTCATTGCTGTGGGTCCAGAGTTACTTGTAGGGTAGGCCAGGTAAGAATATCATATTTCCTTCCCCAAAGAACTTTAGTAAACCGGATGTGCATTTATAACAATGGTTACATCAGACTACTTTTAATTCCAGAATTTTGTTGATTTTAATTTTCACTATCTGTACAGTAAGCTTCAAACTCATACCCCCAGAATATGAGTCTTGATGTCTAGACTACTAGCCCATTGACATTACCACTACATTAATACCTCCCTCCGTCAGTTTGTGGCCTGTTAATACTTTCTCTTAACAACTGTCAAGACTTCATAAATTTCATCTGTGCTCTATCTTGAAATTTAGATATATGTTTTCAGCTCTTTGAATTTTACAATCGTAAAACGTACTTCAATTTATATAGGCAGCATCTTTGACATTTGGATTAATCAAACTATTTGTCTTAAACTACATAAATAATGACATTTGCAAATATTCCAAAATGTCTGTGTAAACAGTCAAAGAACTACTTTCTTTATGCTTTTTTGGAAAGTTTAGAAAAGAAGGTCAGATGGATTCCTGACAGAAAGTTGCATTATAAGACAGAATGTTTACTTCCAATTTTCCAGTTTGTTTGGCTGCAATATACTTATTATATTTATTAATATTATATTTGAGATTTTTATATGCTTAATAATTATTTATCAACATTTCAGATGACTGACAATCAAATGTCTGCTAATCAGTTTGAGTTTTCAAGTTTGTTCTTCAAGAAAACGGTAAAAATTAATGCTGTTAAAAAGTTTAATAACAAGTTGGCTGATGCTCAAGCACTTGTTTATAGCATTTATGGACATTGACGTTTCCTGCTAATGATTTGGTGTAGGTAAAAATAGTTTTGCAGGTTATGTGCAGGGTTTTAAGAAAATATTAGTAATATGGATAATAACTATTTCATTAGCTATAGGTGGATTCAAATCCAGGCTCCAGAAGTGGAAGAACTAGGCTACTTAGTCCCTGTAAGAGACATTTTCAAAATAAATTTTATAGAAAAAAAATGTAATTGCAATTGGTGCAATCTACCACTGGTTGATTTTGACCTAAAACAGTAGATTTTCAGAAGTCTTTAATGAAGTCCCCCATAGGAGGTTAGTAGGCACAGTTATAGCTCATAGGGTAGGGGATAGTATATTGGCATGAATCAAGAATTGTTTGCAGACAGGAAACAGTGAGAGCAAATAAATAGATCTATTTCTGAGTGGCAGGCAGTGACTATTGTGGTACCACAAGTATGGTTTGTCCATTCTATGTGTATATTCAAGTCACCCATGATTACAGTTGTGCCCTTATTGCATGTTTGTTTCTTGTTTAGTGCCTTCCCTTACTACAATTTGGGGGATCTATAGATAACCTCCAACAACATTTTCTGCACTTTTGTGTTTCTTATCTCCACACATACAGATTCCACATCACAATTCTTCAAGCTGATATCCTTCTTCACTATTGCATTGATTTACTCTTCTACTAATAATGCTGCTCCATTCCTTTCATAACTGACTATCCTTTCTAAATAGTGAATACCCCTGAAAGTTCAGTACCCATTCTTAGATACCCTGAAACCAGTTCTCTGTAAACACAACTATATCATAACAGTTTATATCTGCGTATACTGAAGGAGGTACAAAGCCTAATGTTTTGACGGGAAGGATAAAAACTGTTACTTAGCCAAAATATCGTAAGTTCAGCTTGAACATTTAGACATCAAGGGATAGATTTTCTCACAGGCTTTGGATCCCCAATGTTGGGACCAAGTGGTTGTCCCGAGCCAGCATTTGTCAACAGGAAACGTGATGTCACATTCCTCAAGGTGGTGGCCTCCTATATGTCCACCTCGACTATCTGGTTGAGGACAGTGGGAAGACTCTTGATGCTGTCAAACCAATCAGAGGGTCTTTATATTAGTTATGTTCTTATTGGAACAGAGAAGATTTTCTTGTAGTGCTTACTGTTTGAAAGGATCAAAAGTAGGGAATAGAAATAAATTAATTCCAGTAACCATGGACTCTAGATTGAGGGAAGGTAAGAATAAGCATAGAACTTTAAGAATTAAGAGCAGAAAGTAATTTTTAAAACTAAGGACCATGGTGCCATAGAGTGCATTCTCAGAGTTAGTGAGGTAGGATAATTTCAATTTTTAAGAATAGATTGAAAGCAAATAAAATAACTGAAGAAATTTGTACAAAGAACATAGAAGTAAAACTAAGACGATTGTTTTCCTGGAAAATAAAAACTAACATTGGCAGATATGGTCAAACAGCATGTTTTGTATGAATGCTATGTAATTTTACTATATATTACTAAGTCTATGTAAAAATATAATCTTGCCTTTCTGTTTATTTTTAGCCTGAAAAGGGTAATTCAGCTAACATAACAAGCAATCTTCTGTCATCACAAAAAGATATTGGCAAGTATTCTGAGCTCTGAAAATTCCAGTTTACAATCTTAGTCATCTGTAAAAGATTCTTACTTGTACACAAAAATCACATGCCTGCCCCATTATTTCACAGCTGAAGTCAGGACCTTTCCTGATCTAAGGTAGCTTCTTTCTCGAAATCAAGATGTTCCCACATACCCCTTCTTATTGTTTCTATCCTGGCCAGCAGTATTTTACTGTGTAAAATTATGCTGCACCTGCTGGCGATCTGTCTCTTCCCATCTATTTTGAATGGACAATCTTTATTTCTTTTGATTGAATTTATCTTGTAACTCACATTATAATAAAATATATATCAGAAAATTATCATTTGATCACTGAAAGTGGAGTTGCAGGTAGATAGGATAGTGAAGAAGGTGTTTGGTATACTTCCCTGTTTTGGTCAGTGCTTTGAGTATAGGAGTTGGGAGGTCATGTTTCAGCTGTACAGGACATTGATTGCACCACTTTCAGAATACTGTATGCAGTTCTGGTCTCTCAGCTATGGTAAAGATGTTGTGAAACAACAGAAAAGATTTTCAAGGATCTTGCCGGGTTTGTAGGGTTTGAGCTATAGGGAAAGGTTGAATAGACTGGAGCTATTTTCCCTGGAGCGTCGGAGGCTGAGGGGTGACTTTATAGAGATTTATAAAATCATGAGTGGCATGGATAAGCTAAATAGACAAGGTCTTTTTCCTGCAGTGGGGGAGTCCAAAACTAGAGAACATAGGTTTAAGGTAGAGGGGAAAGATTTAAAAGGGACCTAAGGGGCAACATTTTCATACAGGGTGCTGCATGTATGGAATGAGTTGCCAAAGGAAGTGGTGGAGGCCGGTATAGTTACAATATTTAAAAGGCATCTGGATGGGTATATGAATAGGAATGGTTGGGAGGGATATGGGCCAAATGCTGGCAAATGGGACTAGGTTTATTTACCATATGTAGTGGGCATGGACGAGTTGGACTGAAGGGTCTGTTTCTGTGCTGTATATCTCTCTCAATATATGAATTGGATTTTAAAATAGAGGCGGATGGACTTTGATTTACTCTGTGGAAGTGACTTTTTTTTTAAAAGCTCAGAAGGTTGTATGGAACAGTGACCTAATTACATCATTTTGAAGAAAACATACAACTTCAGTCAAGTGCCTGTGGTGTTAATAGATGGAGTACATCTACTCCTGAGTTTACAAATGGACCAGAGGCCATTTGACTTCAGAAGGGAGAACAGTTTCCTCCAAGTATGAGAATCAGGTTTTAGTCTAGTGGAACTAGTCACCATAACTGAAGTGTTTTTATTTCATGAAGCTTCTGAGCCAGGAGAGTTTGTTAGAACTGAAAAAGTTTAGGTCATCAAAATTATGAAACATTCATGCCAGCTGGCTTGAAAAATAACTAATATTGTTTCCGCAGTCCAAAGAAAAGAAACTGAGAGATGTCAGTTGGTTAAGAATTAAAGAGTTGAGATCAGAGTAATATTTCTCTGGAATTGACTATCTGTAAAGGGATAGTGTGAGGAAACAGGTTGAAACTTTGTTTTGTTGTTTGTTTTAAGTTGTATTTTAAATGTACTTTTTTTCTGTTGTCTAATAAATTTATGTTCTGTTAAAGAACATTGCAATCTCATATGAATATAATTCTGTGACTAACCATCATGACAATCCTATAATCTGTCAAGTCAAGTCAGGCTTTGTTCTGGAATCCAACTTATCCAGTACTATTATCTGTTGGATCATAGCAATGTGCCAAAATATTGATATACTTTAGTAAAATATATGTGGAACCACAGAAGGTGGTATTTTGGGTCAGTATATCCCATGGAGAAAGACGTGGAAGGTAGGGAATTCGGACCAAACAAATAGCGATGTCTTGAAAAGAGTCCACATTAAAAAAGAGCAGGTGCTGAAGGTCTTAAACACATAAACTGGATAAATCCCTGGGAGCTGATCAAGTGTACTCTAAGACATTGTAGGAAGCTAGGGAAGAAATCATGTGGTCCTTAGCAGAGATATTTGTATAACCGAAAGCCATGGATGAGATGCAGAAGACTAGGGGATGGCTAATGCTGTGTCATTATTTAAGAAAGGCTGCAAAGAAAAGGCAGGGAACTACAGACTGGTGAACCTAACGTCAATGGTGGGTAAGTTGTTGGAGGGGATTCTGAGAGAGAGGAAATACCTGCTTTTGAAAGGCAAAGACTCCATTAGGGATAGTCAGCATGGCTTTGTGCATGGGAAATCGTGTCTCACAAATTTGATTGAGCTATTTGCAGATATGAACAAGAAGATAGATGAAGGCAGAGCAGTAGACCAGCAGTCAACCTGTACTTTAGCAAGGCCTTCAGCAACATTCTGTATGGCAGACTGGTTAGTAAGGTTAGATCACATAGTATTAGGTGAGCTAGCCAATTGGATACAAAATTGGCTTGTAGGAGACAGTGACCAGTGGTGTGCTGCAATGATCTGTGCCATGTCCACTGCTGTTCATCATTTATATAAACAATTTGGATGACAATATAGGAAGCATGGTTAGTAAGTTTGAAGGTGAACTGAAATTGGTTGTAATGTGGACAATGAAGAAGGTTATCTGTGAGTGCATCGGGATCTCGATCAACTGGACAAGTGGACTGAGGAATGGCAAATGGAGTTTAATTCAGATAAACGCGAAGTGTTGTGTTTAGTAAGACAAACCAGGGGCAGGACCTACACAGTTAATGGTAAGGCTCTGGGCATGTTTCTCAAACAGAGAGATATGGGAGTGCGGGTACATAGTTCTTTAGAAGTAAACTCATAGGTAGTCAGGGTGGTGATAAAAACATTTAGCACACCTGCGTTCATTGGTCAGAGCATTGAGTACAGAAGTTGTGACATCATATTACAGCTGTCCAAGACACTGATGTGGTCACGTTGGACTACTGCATATAGTTCTGGTCATCCTGCTATAGGAAGGATATTATGAAACTGGAAAGGGTGCAAAAAAGATTTACAAGGATGTTACTGGGACTGGAAGGTTTGAGTTGTAAGTAGAGGCTAGATAGGCTAGGACTTTCTTCTCTGGAGCATTGGAGGCTGAAGGGTGGCCTTACAGAAATTAATAAAATCATGAGAGGCATGAATAAAGTATATAGCCAAGGGAAGGAGAGACCAAAACTAAAGGGCATAGATTTAAGGTGAGAGGGGAAAAACTTAAAAGGGGCCTGAAGAGCAACTTTTGCACACAGAAATTGGTGTGTATATGGAATGAGCTGCCAGAGGAAGTTGTAGAGGCGAGTATAATTACGACATTTAAAAGACATTTGGATTGGTACACGGATAGGACAGATTTAGAGGGAAATGGGCCAAATGCAGGCAAATGGGGCTACTTCAGTTTTGGCCTGGATGATTTGGGTGGAAGAGTCTGTTTTCATGCTGTATGTCTCCAAGACTATGACATTATAAAGTTTTATTTTGGTTTTTACAGGTATGGACAGTCCATCAAATGGTCAGCCATTCACATTTTCCTTCCAATCTGATATGTCTTCAAATAATTTTGGAAACAGCAAAGATGAATTCAGTTTTGGTTTCTCATTTGGACAGGATCAGAAATCATCTCAACCAGGTCTTTTCAAATTCTTTTAAGTGCAGATGTCCTTTGTCTTTTGAATCCAATTAGCAATAACAAATGGAAGATCAAAAATATTTATTTTCTTGATTTGGAGACTGAATTATAATATTTTTCTGGTTAGTCTGAATAAAATAATAGTAATGTGATTTTATATTAGTTTTTCATTTTAAAAATGGGTTGCAAATGCAAAGGTTATTTCAACAGTCAATGTTGTATCACCTGAAATACCTCTTAATGTTAGATCAGAAATGTGTGGCTACTGAACTGAAGATCCCGAACATAAGTTAACTAGTAGACATTTAGAGTTGTCTCAGTTTAAAGTATTGTTATTTCACCAGTTGTATTTAATGCATATCCAGCTGGCATAAACTGTTCTGTTATTTTACATAAATATAAAAAAAGCTATTGTACAGCAAAATTACTTGTTTTTTTTTCCAGTTTAATACTAGTCTGTGGAAGTGCAATACAGCTGACATTTCTGCTAATTGTTAGCTTAAAGGCAGAATTGACTGATAATGTAGAAACTCTGTAAGCACATTTTTTTCAGTTATTGCGTAAGTGTATTAAATTATATGATGCTGTTGCTTGATATGATCTTGAAGCCACTTGGTATTCTAAAATATTGAGTGTGTTAATAGTGATATAAAATGAATTCTGCATTGTTCTTTTTTATTTGAGAGATTATAATAATTTAGCACTAAATTGCAAAAATCTTGTTATAGAAATTTAGGTTTCTTCATTCAATTCACTAAATTCTTTGAATATTATAAAGCATCATGATTGACATGCAAATTGATTAAAAAGAAAAACTAAACATAATATAAACGTCAAACATAAAATGTAATCTGGGAGAATTTTCATAGTCCGTGAACAATATCAGCCATGGATAGGCAGTTAGGAAAATTTGGCAAGAATGGAGAAATTAGATTCTCAATTCGAAGAAAAAGTGTTCAATTTTCCGCATAAAGTTTCAATGACTAAATGAGAATCTCACTACAGAACAACCTCGATTATGCCAACATCAATTATCCGAATTTCAGATTATCAGAACAAGATCTGAACAACCTGTAAAAACACTATCCATTATCTGAATAATCCATTATCCGAACTCTCAGTTATCCAAATAAAATACTCCCCACCCATCTCATTTGGATAATCGAGGTTGTTCTGTAATGAGTTACATGGGGCCTATTTGTACACATGCAAATCCCATTATTACCTAATCTCACTTCATTGATGTGCAGGTTGCTATTTTTCAAGGCAATGTAGAGAAACTAGGTGGATCGATTTCTGACATAGAAGTCTGAGCAATTCCCTGGCAGCTGCTTCTCACTGGTGCCTTCTCCAGGCATTCATTTTAGCCAGTATTCTCCAACCTCTGGTGGGGCACCACGTGGGCAGTGACCACCTGCACCCTTCATTCATGGAGGTTTGTATCTGCCAATCATCCGTCTTATTGCATAATCATGGCACATCTTGCACTCATATATAATACAGTTTGTCACATCAATACTGCATATTGAAGCTCATTGACAGTTATGTTGTCATGCTGCTGCCAGGCCACTTTGCACACAGTGTGGAAGTTTGACTCTTAACTCCGGATGGCACAAGTTTCAGTTCAAAAATAGATGCTTTATTTTTGGATAGCCAACAAGAGATTATGGGTGACACCAAAGGGGTTATGTAGCCTTCTTGTGCTGCCACCCTTCGATGAATCCCTGCTCTACACACGAAAGCAGTATGTTTTATAGGAATAATACAGAGGTCTACAAGTCACTTGGCTGATTGCTGTTACATTGTCTAAGGCAGGTAATTACAATTTTACGATGCCCGGTGATTGCTGACTTCCTGTAACAAATAGCGAATGGTTTACAGAAACTGGTTATTGTATTCTTCACAGTCAAATGTTGATGGATAAAGATTTATACAGAAGGACTTAGTTCTGTTCTTATTGTTGGTTTCACATGCCCTTGTTAATAGGTAGGGGAAGGATGATAATGGAAACAGGAGGCAGTTAATAAGGTTATGACCAAGGCTATCAGTCTTGTCCAGGGAGGATAAACACCTTTGCCTGAGATTGGAAGTGAAATCCACATGTATGGCTCCAGAGGAGTCTGTCCTCTTGGAGTCGGCAAGCCCCCCTACTGTGATGTCCATCTCATTCTGTAAGAGGGCAGGCATGCAATTGATACTGCAGTGAGTCAGAGAGTCACAGAATCATAGAGATGTAGAGCACGGAAACAGACCCTTCTGTCCAACCCATCCATGCTGACTAGATATCCCAACCCAATCTAGTCCGACTTGCCTGCACCCGGCTCACATCCCTTCCAAACCCATCCAAATGCCCTTTAAATGTTGCAATTGTACTAGCCTCCACCACTTCCTCTGGCAGCTCATTCCACACACGTACCACCCTCTGCGTGAAAACGTTGCCTCTTAGGTCTCTTTTATATCTTTCCCCTCTCACCTAAACCTATGCCCTCCAGTTCTGGACTCCCCCACCCCAGGGAAAATACTTTGTCTATTTATCCTATCCATGCTCCTCCTAATTTTGTAAACCTCAATAAGGTCACCCCTCAGCCTCCGATGCTCCAGGGAAAACAACCCCAGTCTGTTCAACCTCTCCCTATAGCTCAATATCGCCAACCCTGGCAAGATCCTTGTGAATCTTTTCTGAACTCTTTCAAGTTCCACAACATCTTTCTGATAGGAAGGAGACCAGAATTGCACACAATATTCCAACAGTGGTCTAACCAATGCCCTATACAGCCGCAACATGACCTCCCAACTCCTGTACTCAATACTCTGACCAATAAAGGAAAGCGTACCAAACACCTTCTTCACTATCCTATCCACCTGCGACTTCACTATCAAGGAGCTATAAACCTGCACTCCAAGGTCTCTTTGTTCCACAACAAACCCCCAGGGCCTTATCATTAAGTATATGAGCTCTGCTAAGATTTGCTTTCCCAAAATGCAGCACCTCACATTTATCTGAATTCATCTGCCACTTCTCAGCCCATTGACCCATCTGATCAAGATCCTGTTGTAATCTGAGGTAACCTTCTTCGTTGTCCACTACACCTCCAATTTTGGCGTCATCTGCAAACTTACTAACCATACCACTTATGCTCACATCCAAATCGTTTATATAAATGACAAAAAGTAGTGGATCCAGCACCGATCCTTGTGGCACTCCACTGGTCACAGGCCTCCAGTCTGAAAAACAACCCTCCACCACCACCCACTGTCTTTTACCTTCGAGCCAAATGGCTATTCTCCCTGTATTCCGTGAGATATAACCTTGCTAACCAGTCTCACATGGGGAACCTTGTCGAATGCCTTACTGAAATCCATATAGATCACATCTACTGCTCTGCCCTCATCAATCCTCTTTGTTACTTCCTCAAAAAACTCAATCAAGTTTGTGAGACATGATTTCCCAAACACAAAGCCAGATTGACTATCCCTAAACAGTCCTTGCCTTTCCAAATACTTGTACATCCTGTCCCTCAGGATTCCAACCAACAACTTGCCCACCACCGATGTCAGGCTCACTGGTCTATGATTCCCTGGCTTGTCCTTACCACCTTTCTTAAGCAGTGGCACCACGTTAGCCAATCTCCAGTCTTCCAGCACCTCGCCTGTGACTATTGACGACACAAATATCTCAGCAAGAGGCCCAGCAATCACTTCCCTAGCTTCCCACCGTGTTCTAGGGTACCCCTGATCATATCCTGGGGATTTATACAATTTGATGCGTTTCAAGACATCCAGCACTTCCTCTTCTGGAATATGGACATTTTTCAAGATGTCACCATCTAATTCCCTACATTCTATATCTTCCAAGACCTTTTACACAGGATATACTGATGCAAAATACTCGTTTAGTATCTCCCCCATTTTCTGCGGCTCTATACAAAAGCCGCCATGCTGATCTTTGAGGGGCCCTATTATCTCCCTGGTTACCCTTTTGTCCTCAATGTATTTGTAAAAACCCTTTGGATTTTCCTTAAGTTTATCTGCCAAAGCTATCTCATGTCCCCTTTTTGCCCTCCTGATTTACCTCTTAAGTATACTCCGACTGCCTTCTAAAGATTCACTCTATCTATCCTGTCAATACGTGACACTTGCTTCCTTCTTTTTCTTGACCAAACCCTCAATTTCTTTAGTTATCCAGCACTCCCTATACTTAGCAGCCTTTCCTTTCACCGTAACAGGAATATATTTTCTCTGGACTCATGAATTCCCAATATATCACGATAAGCAAGTAAAAATGGAACTTATTCTTTTGTGGCTCTCTAACTTCCTCAACAGGAGCATATATTCATCTTTGTGTATGGAAACATGATGTATCTTTGGGCTCATGGCTTGCTTTCTTAGTGCTACTAATTTTTCACACACAATACTTAGATGCTCACTGAATCTGTGCCCTGCCTTGCCTTTTTACATTTATTACTTCATTCAGAACTTTCAAGCTCTTGGTAATTATCTATTTGTCTTGTTTTTAGGTGCAAGCAGAAAACTAGCAAGTTTGTCATAATTCCCACTAATGATTAAGTAAGGAGTAGAAATGTTGCTGTATGGGACCATTCTATGTCAAAGTCACACCTACACCATGAGTCAGTAGCTTACACAGCACAGTGTCAGCGGTTCCATAGCATTGTGGTTTGGGAATGAGGACGTGGCCAGGAGGCCGCGGTCAGTCCTGCAGGTCGAGTTCAACCAATCAGGAACTACACACAAACCAGCCGCATATTTGATCTATCATACATTTGGATTCGTTAATCCACGTTGACCAGGGATTGGGCCATGGTATATCATGGAAGTCTGTTCCCTGAAAGTCAAGTGAGTTATCAGGGATGATTGCTGTGGATTATTGCGATTGAAGACAATCTGCTGGAATTCAGAGTAGACACTAACTGTGAACAGAGCTAACCTAATACCCAAGGATGGGAGACAATAGATCAGTGGAAGGTATGGGGTACCAAGGCAGTGTTGTCATTGAAGGTTACCACCATTTGAAGGGATGAGCATACATAACAAAGTTTGCACTTTAGCAGAATAGTATCAAGATGAGATTCTCATGTTGGACAAATCTGGAGATTCCTTGCTATACACTGTAGATAGAGTGTGCTGCACTATCCTTGCAAACTTTGCTGTTGTCAACAGGAAAAGGCCAAAGAGGGGAAGTGATGGACAATGAGGAGTTGTGAGAGCAGCAACATTCTTCTGATGAGGAAGATGAGGACATGGATCAGGTGGAACATCACCTTCACCATGTTGGAGCACAACAGTGTCAGGCACAACATGTCTGTCAAGACTTATTTGATAATCTCTTCCAATGCAATGGAGTTGGCTGAAATCATCATTCATTGAGAGTATTAATGCTAGAAAGGAAGCAGTCCCTGTTTGTTCCCAAATGAAAATGCACATTATCAGTTTGTTCTTTCTTCACTCTTTCAGTAAAGAGAGGGTGCGAGGTAGCAGAGAGAAGATGATGGCACTGACCCTTGTGGCGTGCAAAATGTCTTTGACCTTCTTCCTGTGTTGTGTAGGTGACACTTTAAAAGTGGACAGACAGGACTTGGTGCTACGGTCACCACGGTTTGTCCATAGGAAAGAGTACAATCCTCCAGTTCACTAGCCAATCCAGTGGATCTCCAGGTTCCTGACAGCAAAGTGAGTGTAATGTATCTCTATTGACCAATACCTGTGTGAGTTTTCACAAACATGAGATGTAAAACGCAGTTCTTTCCTTTCAGCATTTGAAAAAGTGCGCAGCTGTGTTTTTAAGTATGACACTGAAGCATGAGTGCAGGAGACAGAGGATTAATAGTAGAGGGTTGCTTTTCAGACTGGAGGCCCGTGACTAGTGGTGTGCCACAAGTATCGGTGCTGGGACTGCTACTTTTCAGAATTCATATAAAAGATTTCATATAAATATAGGAGTCTTGGTTAGTACGTTTGCTTGGGGGTGTTTGGAACACACATTCTTTCCCTTCTAAGGCATATGCCTGCCTGTCAAGTTCTCTCAGTGATCCTTAGTGGTCTTCCCTGCTATTAGCACATCATCTAGATAAATAGACCTTGTAAAATGTTCTTCATCATCTTTTGAAAAATTCCACAGGCAGATGATAGCCCCAGTGGCAGTCTGTTTTATTGGTACAAGCTCTTATGAGTATTAATTGTAGCATACTTCTGGGAATTCTCTTCTAACTGCAATTGCAAGTATATATGGCTCATACCCAGCTTTGAGAAGCTCAGCGTCCCTGTCATTTTTGCATGTATAAATCCTCTATGCGAGGATTTGGGTGTTCATCCAGCTGCAAAAATAGATTTACCATTCGTTTAAAATCCCCCCAAAGGTGAACCGACCCATTGGGCTTCACAGTTGGTACAATTGGTGCTACCCATTCTGCAAACTGGACTGGTTTGAAGATTCCTTCTGGTTTCTGCCTCTACTTGTGCCCTTAAAACAAATAGTACTGGAAGGACTTTGCAGCATTGTGGAATTGATTCCTGATCAATATGCAAGGTGGCTCCATTGATAGTCCCTAGACTTTCTTGAAATTCTTTTGGGCAGATAATTTGGACTTCACTCAGGCAGCCATTTTATATTTGAAAAATAGCCAAACTAGGTGAATCTTTATCAACCAATTCTGCCCCATCAAGCTTTAGTCCGAGCCTATTACTACAATCATTGGTAACTAAACCAGCTCCTTTTCATAACACACTAGAACCGTAGTTGTGCACTGAATCTGTAAAGGTTCCCTGTAGAAGTTCTCAGTCTAGCTGAGGTCTTGTGCATACTTACGGGTTGGAGTCCAGAGCAAATTTTGTTAAAGACTGGTTTTGCGTTTACTGAAATGGCCTCACTGATACTGACTTCCATTAGAACCAGTTAACCATTTAACCAGATATTTATTTTGATTATATCTGGTTTAGATGTTGCTAAACAATTTAACTGTTTCAATGCAGACGTAAGTGGACTTTCCAGGGTGTGCATTCTCCAGGATGCCAACCTATGAGTTCTCTTACACAATTTAGGTCTAGTGGTACTCTTCTGCTGTCTCAAGGTTGCAGTAACTACAATAGCTCCCTGGCCTGGATCCTAAGAAAATGTTAACCGTTTGGCTGAAGCTTGGCTTTATTTTGGGATTTTACTTTGGACTGACCTAGAGTCCCTCTGTTGCTCTGTGTGATGCCGTGCAATTGCCTTCACTCAAATGGTGTTCCCCAAGCTCAGTCAAACTTGCAAGGGTTTCCACTTCCATCAGAATACCCTGCAACTCATATTCTCCACTTGCCACAATTTTCCAATGATAAAGCCTATTGTGTGCCTGTTTGAAATCCAGTCGGGCTTTGGTTAGTAGGCACATTTGCATGGTTACATCATTAATCCCACATACCAAATAGTCTGTCAGTATCTCATTAAAGGTTAAACTAAATTCCCATGTCTCTGCTAGTCATCTTAACCCAGTCAAAAATCCTGATATGGATTCCCTTTGTTCTCGAATTACTGAGTAAAACCGATTGTACCTCAGAATTAGAGGAGGCTTGGGGTTGTAATATGCCTTAATTAAATCTGTCAATTCTTGAAAGGGAAAGTTAGGCGCCTAATAAAGGAAAAAGCTTTGGTTCCACAAGCTGTCAGGTGAACTACTTGTTGCTTTTCATCTGCCCCAATGTCATTTGCCCAGACAAAATAAAACATACTTTGCACATACTGGGCCCAGTCATTGATGGCAAGATTGAACGAATGAAGCTTCCCAAATTATGCCATGATGCCATAAGTGCTTAGCCTAACTCAAAGACAACTGTTGAGAGCCAATTCCTTCAGGAGCATGCTATTCTCTTGTTGCTCATTAAGTAACTTCATTGAGGCCAGTATCCCATCACTATGTCACCCTTTATTTACATGTGGAGAGTCTTTCACACTAATCCAGCTCTCTCAGAGCCAGCTCTCAGAGTGAACAGGATGTCTGACACTCCTCTTTCTTTATTTCTCTATAAAATCCCCACACTGCCACCTCACTGCGGTAGTGCTTATTTTTCCCCTGCACCCAATTGTGTATGCAGGTGTGAAATTCAGTGACACTTTTCTTTTTATAACCTCTGATACTCCTGTTTATATTTTTTTTCCTTTTTTTATTTTATTTACCCCCGCACTGCCACCTAACTGCGGTAGTGCTTATTTTTCCCCCGCACCCATGTGTGTGTGCAGGTGTGAGACTCAGTGATACTCATCTTTCTTTTTTTTGAGTGAAATAATGGAACAGATGTGCTTGCTGTGTGAAATAACACCACAGAGACCAGCATCCCATCACCAAGTCACCTTTTATTTACATGTGGAAAGCCCTTGACACTGATCTAACTCCCTCAGAGCCAGCTCTCAGAGTGAACAGAACCTCTGACCCTCTTATTTTTTTAATTTTTTTGATTACCCCCACACTACCGCCTAACTGCGGTAGTGCTTATTTTTTCCCCAGCACCCTTGCGTGTGTGCAGGTGTGAGACTCAGTGACACTCCTCTTTCTATCTGTCAGCAAGGGTTCCCTGATTAACAGCCCCAATGAGGGTAAGTATTTTCAATGCTTGTTGTAATTCAAGATTCTGGATATTTTGTGGCATCTACTAATGTGGATAAAATGTTAATAAATTAAATCGTAGTTAATAATTTAATACAGTTAAAGTTCTCTATGAACTATGAAATGTATAAAATAATTTAAAAAGTTTGCATAAGAGTTCTTCAGCAGTAGAATTTTTAAAATATATGTAAAACAACAAATTTTATTGGATATGCTTCTGCCTAAAGCAATCTGTGGAATGATTTTAATAGTACTGAGGACCAATTAATCCTTTTCACCAATCTGTATAAAATGAAGATTAGATTTTTGTTGTACTGCAAATGATTGAATCGTTTAGCTGGGAAATGCACTAATGGGTTTACATAGGTGATTGGATTTTGCTATCTGTTCAATGAAGATCATATTGTGCTATTAAGCCAACCTTTCACAGAGGGGCTGCTAAGAAATAAACTGAAAATGAATTGCTTTTGTTGCATCGACATACTCAATTGTCACGAAAAAGGCGAACTGCACCTTGGGACAAGCATTGTAAGGCAAATTTATAATTAGTTTAAATTGAGGAAAACACATTCTGCTCCAAACCCCAAATAGCTTATTGAATGAGAATGGCAAACTAAAGAATATTGCATCCTGAATTTGTGCATGCAAATGATTGCAAGGCAGAAATCTTCAAACACGATTCAGTTTGATGATGTGCTGTATTAAATTTTGCATAATCTGGAGGTCATCGAAGGTAGATGAGGGACAGGAGATAACTCAACTCAATAATTGAGTCTGGAATGACGGTAGATTTTAATAGTCAAAAAATGTGGTGCTGGAAAAGCAAAGCAGGTCAGGCAGCATCCGGGGAGCAGGAGAGTTGATGTCTCGGGCATAAGCCCTTCATCAGGAATGGGCTTATGCCCAAAACATGACTCTCCTGCTCCTTGGATGCTGCCTGACCTGCTGTACTTTTCCAGCATCACACTTTTTGACTCTGATCTCCAGATCTGCAGGCCTCACTTTCTCCTAGTAGATTTTAATAGATAGGCTAAAGTGGAAATCATTGTTTTGTACAGGATATAAGGTCCTAAACTGATCATAACCAAATGCTGAGATTGCTGTCACTCTGTTCCAACCAGATGGTGACCAGGGAGCTGGATGAAGTCGCAAGGAAATAAAATGTTGTGAAGGTGATGAAGGTCGCATAGTCATGCATTGTTGGAATAAGCTATTGGTCAAATACAGAATTCTTTTTTTCAATAACACCCTTTAAAAAGTTGAAGTCCCAAAGTTCTAAACTTAACCCAAGAAAAGAGAAAAGACTTTGAGCAGACACATTTGATCATAAATATCTCCAGGCTAGTTCCAAGTACCAAATGAAATCATGGCAGTGGTGAGTGTTGGGGAGAGGAGTTGGGGAGGTGGTTGTTTGTGGGGAGTGCAGGATTGATAGGAGGGTGGTTACGAGTTTCCAAAAAAGTGGTCAGGTGGCAATAGCTTGGGAGGATAGAGAAAGTCAATGGGAGGAACAGTGTACCTAGGACTTGGCTATGCAATACCAATAAGTTAAATTATTTCACCAGTGTTCCTATGGTAGGACTCCTAATTCAGATGACGCAGCTTAGGATCACCTATGACCTCAATACTCTTTTGAACATATTACATAAGAACATATAAAATAGAAGCAGGAGCAGGCCATCTGGCCCCATCAAGCCAGCTCCGCCATTCAGTAAGATCATGGCTGATCTTTTTGTGGACTCAGCTTCACTTAACTGCCTGCACACCATAACCCTTAATTCCTTTATTGTTCAAAATCTATCTTTGTCCTAAAAACATTCAACAAAGTAGCTTCAACTGCTTCACTGGGCAGGGGTCAGAGGCACAGCTGCTGCAGGAAGGAAGGCAGTGGTGTGTTCCCCAAGGTTAGTGCAGGGGTCTGGCTGGGTGGGGCAGGGACTGGGCTCAGAGACTCCCGGGCCAGGTGTTGCAGGGCTAGGACCAGGCAATGATGTCCCAGGGGTTTCTGTAATGGGGCGGGGGTTGGACGTGGGGTCAGGGGCACGGCAGAGCAGGGATCAGTTATGGATTCGGGGGGTTGGGGTCAGGGTTCCTGTGCCAGGGTGACTCTGGCACAGCCACAGGGGCATTGTCGTGCCAGGGTGGGGCGTGTTGAGGGTCTATTTTGGGCGAAGATGATGGGGTAGTCTCCATGGGGGCGGGTTTGGCACGTTGGGTTTTCTTTTGTGCCTTCTGTCTGGCCGCATGCTCACCCCCTCCCTGCCAGAGGCCGAGGCACTAGGAGCCTCTGGCTTAACCCCTGCTGCTGGAGCTTGTGGTGTTGACTTCGGGGGAGGGGGAGTAGGTGTGGTGGCGCCACACTCAGCCATTGTCGTGGGCTAAGCCTTCTGGGTAGGGCAGTTCTTTCTTATTTGCCCCACCTCATGGCACAGGTGACACCACATGCCATCCAGAAGATGCGGTAGGCCACACCCTCATGGAGGAGGGTAAATGAGCCTTACGTGACCTCCTCCCGGGCTAGGCAAATGAACACCTGGTGTCGGAAGGAGTATATATGCCAGAGGGCAGGTTCCTTCAGACCGAGTAGGAGCAGTTGGACACCTGACCGGATTTCCCCAGAGTTTGAAGGTGGGGGAGAAGGGGCTCACTGACAATGAAGGGCGGGACATTGGAAATCACAGCCCTCTGGGCCGTGACCTCCAAAGGGTTGACGGGTAAATGTGTCCCGCCCACAGTGAGCCCCCTCTCCCTGACTAGGTGGACTGCCTGCTCGGTCCTGAGGAAAAATACGGCCTTCCCATATTTTCTGGCTGCAGCAACATGGCTAGTGGGCTGACCACATTAGCCATGGCCTTACTGCAGCTCTCAATGGTCATGTTCGGGTGGGAGTAGGCCTTGACCCCCAGACGTTTAGTCAAGTGCCTGAAGGGGTCGGGGTTGCAGCGGGGGCTGTAGCAGCCAAGCCTAAGGCAGCTGAAAAATCTGTTGATGAAAAAGCGCAGCAGGTCAGGCAGCATCCAAGGAGCAGGAGAGTCGACATTTACATATTTTTCAGCTCTGATCTCCAGCATCTGCAGTCCTCACTTTCTCCAAGCCTAAGGCAGCGGTCACCCCAGCATAGGTGCGACTGGGGCTTGCTTTTTTGGGGCTCACCATGCTGTGCTGTTGGGTGTTAATGGAGTAGGCCCCAGGAAACAGCTGTAGCTTTGAGTCCACGTGGGGTCCCAGGCAGCAGCAGCAGTGGAAGCAGGTCTCTGGTTGCAGAAGTGGAGGTCTTGGAAGAGGCCCAAGGCAAGTGCCAGGCAGCAGTAGTGGAGACAGGCCTCAAGTAGCAGCAGGTAGGGTCCAGGGACCAGCAATTGGAGTGGGCCCCAGGCAGCAGCAACACACCCTTTTTTTTAGATTAGATTAGATTAGATTACATTACAGCGTGGAAACAGGCCCTTCGGCCCAACAAGTCCACACCGACCCGCCGAAGCGCAACCCACCCATACCCCTACATTTACCCCTTACCTAACACTATGGGAAATTTAGCATGGCCAATTCACCTGACCTGCACATCTTTGGACTGTGGGAGGAAACCGGAGCACCCGAAGGAAACCCACGCAGACACGGGGAGAATGTGCAAACTCCACACAGTCTGAGGTGGGAATTGACTTAGGTGAGGCTCTGGCAGCAGCAGTGGAGGTAGGCCTCAGGCAGCAGCAGCAGTTAGGACAGCTGTGGGCAAGGCCCGGGCTGTAGCACCAGAAGCAGGCCCAGGACTCAGAACCTTCTTCTTCTTTTTCTTCTTCTCCTTCTCCTTCTTCTCCTTCTCCTTCTCCTTCTCCTTCTCCTTCTCCTTCTCCTCCTTCTCCTTCTCCTTCTCCTTCTCCTTCTCCTTCTCCTTCTCCTTCTCCTTCTCCTTCTCCTTCTCCTTCTTCTCCTTCTCCTTCTCCTTCTCCTTCTCCTTCTCCTTCTCCTTCTCCTCCTCCTCCTCCTCCTCCTCCTCCTCCTCCTCCTCCTCCTCCTTCTCCTCCTCCTTCTCCTTCTCCTTCTCCTTCTCCTTCTCCTTCTCCTTCTCCTTCTCCTTCTCCTTCTCCTTCTCCTTCTCCTTCTCCTTCTCCTCCTCCTCCTCCTCCTCCTCCTCCTCCTCCTTCTCCTTCTCCTTCTCCTCCTCTCCTTCTCCTTCTCCTTCTCCTTCTTCTTCTTCCTTCTTCCTTCTTCCTTCTTCCTTCTTCTTCTTCTTCCTTCTTCCTCCTCCTCCTCCTTCTACCTCCTCCTCCTCCTCCTCCTTCCTCCTCCTTCCTCCTCCTCCTTCTTCCTCCTCCTCCTCCTCCTTCTTCCTCCTCCTCCTTCTTCTTCCTCCTCCTCCTCCTCCTT
The DNA here is from genome assembly GCF_037043375.1 of Chiloscyllium plagiosum. Taxonomy (NCBI): domain Eukaryota; kingdom Metazoa; phylum Chordata; class Chondrichthyes; order Orectolobiformes; family Hemiscylliidae; genus Chiloscyllium; species Chiloscyllium plagiosum. The sequence continues at coordinate 37,852,120 of NW_028270146.1, forward strand.
CTTCTTCCTCCCTCCTTCTTCTTTCTTCTTCCTCCTCCTTCTTCTTCTTCCTCCTTCTTCTTTCTTCTTCCTCCTTCTTCTTCGTCCTCTTTCTTCATCCTCCTCCTTCTTCCTCTTCCTTCTTCTTCCTTCTTCCTCCTCCTCCTTCTTCCTTCTTCCTCCTCCTCCTTCTTCTTCCTCCTTCTTCTTCCTCCTTCTTCTTCCTCCTTCTTCTTCCTCCTTCTTTCTTCTTCTTCTTCTTCTTCTTCCTCCTCCTTCCTCCTCTTCCTCCTCCTCTTCCTTCTTCTTCCTTCTTCTCCTTCTTCCTCCTCCTTCCTTCTCCCTCCTTCTCCCTCCTTCTCCCTCCTTCTCCCTCCTTCTCCCTCCTTCTCCCTCCTTCGTCCTCCTTCTCCCTCCTTCTTCCTCCTTCTTCCTCCTTCTTCCTCCTCCTTCCTCCTTCTTCCTCCTCCTTCCTCCTCCTTCCTCCTCCTCCTCCTCCTTCTTCTTCTTCCTTCTTCTTCTCCTCCTCTTCTTCCTTCTTCTTCCTCCTCCTCCTTCCTCCTTCCTTCTTCCTCCTTCTTCTCCTCTTCCTCCTCCTTCCTTCTTTCTCCTTCTTCTTCCTCCTCCTCTTCTCTTCTTCTTCTTCTTCTTCTCTTCTTCTTCTTCTTCCTTCTTCTTCCTTCTTCTTCCTTCTTCTTCATCTCCTCCTTCCTTCTTCCTCCTTCTTCCTCCTTCTTCCTCCTTCTTCCTCCTTCTTCCTCCTCCTTCCTCCTCCTTCCTCCTCCTTCCTCTTCCTCCTTCTTCCCCTTCCTTCCTCCTTCTTCCTTCTTCTTCCTCTTCCTTCTTCTTCTCCTTCTCTCCTTCTTCTTCCTCCTCCTCCTTCTCCTTCCTTCTTCCTCCTTCTTCCTCCTTCTTTCTTCTTCTTCTTCTTCTTCTTCTTCTCTTCTTCTTCTTCTTCTTCTTCTTCTTCTTCTTCTTCTTCTTCTTCTTCTTCTTCCTCCTTCCTCCTTCCTCCTTCCTCCTTCCTCCTTCCTCCTTCCTTCTTTCTCCTTCTTCTTCCTCCTTCCTTCCTTCTTCTTCCTCCTTCTTCTCCTCCTTCCTTCTTTCTCCTTCTTCTTCCTCCTTCCTTCTTCTTCTTCTTCTCTTCTTCTTCTTCTTCTTCTCCTCCTTCCTCCTCTTCCTCCTTCTTCCTCTTCTTCCACTTCTTCTTCTTCTTCTTCTTCTTCTTCTTCCTCCTTCCTTCTTCCTCCTTCTTCCTCCTTCCTCCTTCCTTCTTCCTCTTTCTTCTCCTTCCTCCGTCTTCCTCCTTCTTCCTCCTTCTTCCACCTTCTTTCTTCTTCTTCTTCTTCCTCCTTCTTCCTCCTCCTCCTCCTTCTTCTTCTTCTTCTTCCTTCTTCTTCTTCCTCCTTCTTCTTCCTTCTTCCTCCTCCTCCTTCCTCCTTCCTTCTTCCTCCTTCTTCCTCCTTCTTCCTCCTCCTTCCTTCTTTCTCCTTCTTCTTCCTCCTTCCTCCTTCTTCTTCTTCTTCTTCTTCTTCTTCTTCTTCTTCTTCTTCCTCCTTCCTTCTTCCTCCTTCTTCCTCCTTCCTCCTTCCTTCTTCCTCTTTCTTCCTCCTTCCTCCTTCCTCCTTCTTCCTCCTTCTTCCACCTTCTTTCTTCTTCTTCTTCTTCCTCCTTCTTCCTCCTCCTCCTCCTTCTTCTTCTCTTCTTCCTTCTTCTTCTTCCTTCCTCCTTCTTCTTCCTTCTTCTTCCTCCTCCTCCTTCTCCTTCCTTCTTCCTCCTTCTTCCTCCTTCTTCCTCCTCCTTCCTCTTCTCCTTCTTCTTCCTCCTTCCTCCTTCTTCTTCTTCTTCTTCTCTTCCTTCTTCTCTTCTTCCTTCCTTCTTCCTCCTCTTCCTCTTCCTCCTTCCTTCTCCTCTTCTTCCTCCTTCTTCCTCCTTCTTCCTCCTTCCTTCCTCCTTCTTCCTCCTTCTTCCTCCCTCTCCCTTCCTCCTTCTCCTCCTTCTTCCTCCTTCTTCCTCCTTCTTCTTCTTCTCCTTCTTCTCTCTTCTCCTCCTCTTCCTCCTCCTCCTTCTTCTTCTTCCTTCTTCTTCTCCTCCTTCTCCTTCTTCTTCCTCCTCCTCCTTCCTCCTTCCTTCTTCCTCCTTCTTCCTCCTTCTTCCTCCTTCTCCTCCTCCTCCTTCTTCTCTTCTTCCTTCCTTCTTCTTCTTCCTCCTTCTTCTTCCTCCTCCTCCTTCCTCCTTCCTTCTTCCTCCTCTTCCTCTTCCTCCTTCTCCCTCCTTCCTCTTCCTTCTTCCTCCTTCCTTCTTCTTCTTCTTCTTCTTCTTCTTCTTCTTCTTCTTCTTCTTCTTCTTCTTCTTCTTCTTCTTCTTCTTCTCTTCTTCTTCTCCTTCCTTCTTCTTCCTCCTTCCTGCTTCCTTCTTCCTCTTTCTTCCTCCTTCTTCCTCCTCCTTCCTCCTCCTCCTTCCTCCTTCTTCCTCCTTCTTCCACCTTCTTTCTTCTTCTTCTTCTTCCTTCTTCTTCTTCCTCCTTCCTCCTCCTCCTCCTCCTTCTTCTTCTCCCTTCTTCTCCCTTCTTCTCCCTTCTTCTCCCTTCTTCTCCCTTCTTCTCCCTTCTTCTCCCTTCTTCTTCCT